>NC_072772.1:13615583-13927884 GCF_022539595.1 Amphiprion ocellaris
CCAACCCAGCCTACCGGCAACAGTACGAGGAGCGGCAGCGACAGATGGCTGAACAGCATCGTGCTGCTGAGAAGAAGTCAGACGTAGCCATGAAAGAGCGAGAAGCCTCCATGAAGGAGGAGTGGAAGCAGAAGAGCCCAATGCCACCAAGCCTCTCCAAAGCCCCGAGTCAGTCAGACCTTGGAAAGACCTCGCAACCTCCAAGCAAATCCAGGGACTCACCCTCCGAGCCCTGTTCCAAGTCCATGGGAAGCATAAAGGTGGAGGACCCAAAGTCCCAGCAAGCGGAGGGGCTAAAGATGAAGCTGACTGAAGGGGGCCACCATGGAAAGGAGGACTCCAAGCAAGCACTGGAGTCCAGAAGCCAGGCAGGGATGGAGCAAGCCATGTGGTACAGACAGGTAAATACCCATCTACTCTCTCAGTGCTTATGAATCTGTTAATGAGAATGTTTTTTAGTTATTTCAGTATTTAAATGCTGGTTTCTGCTGACTGAGCCGTCTTTCTCACCCTCAGCAGTACCCCGAGAGCCAGAAGCCCCAAGCAGAAGATGAACACCAGCAACAACAACCTCGATGGAAAGATGAAAGGGACAGAGAGCGGGAACGCGACCGTAAATTAAAGGAAGACAGGCCTCGGCCCAAGGACAGTCAAAGTGGGCCCAAGGAGGACAGCAAAGAGGGCAGTGATCCCAGAATCACTTCTGAAGACCATCGGGCTCTGAGCAAAGACTCTCGTTCTAATCCTCACATGCAGTTCTCATCACCACTAGCACAGCACCAAGGCTACATGCCCTACATGCATGGTTACCCCTATGGACAAGGCTATGACCCCAACCACCCTGGATACAGGGGCATGCCTTCAGTCATGATGCAGAATTACCCAGGTATGACATTACATTTACTCCAAATATAAGTAAATATATTTTGCAGTGTAAAAAATGTTGAACTGATGACAAGGTAAAATCATCCAGTGTCTGGCTGGTGAGTTTCATCATTAGTCCAAATCACCAGTGGCTTTTTTTGGGCGAACACTTTACATGATCATTATTGAAGAACGGTGCATAAACTGCTGACGTAAACTACGTTTTAAGTTGTGAACAGCTGAAAGGTAACAGTTCACATGACTTACTTTTTGCTTGTAAAGACATTGGCTCTAAAGAATCAGTGCAGCTTTAGTTGTATAGTCTTAACAGATATAGTTTCCTGCACATTTTGTTTTTTTCTAGAGAATGTAATTTTCAAAAGCTCCACAAAGCAACTGTATTCCTTTGGTGTTTTGAGGGCAGCATGGAAGTAATTTATAAGGAAGTTAGATAGTTCAAGCCAATCAAGGATTGATTTTGTTGGAACCAAAGTCCCTAACAAAGGTTTAGAGTTGGATTATAAGTGGAAAATCGTATTTTCTGGGGAAATTTCATGCGTCCTTCCATTCTTTATTTTCACACACCAGTAATAGTGAAGATCTTTGAATGCTTGTACAAAGAGAAGTAGGAGTGGTTGAATTTGTGTTAATCTTCAAATATCTGGTCATTCTGGTAAACATGACCCTAAGAATTTAGTCTACATTGATAATGAGTGAGTTCTCGGTAAATGTTAGCGTTTTTATATGGCTGCTACTGATGTAGCAAGACCCTGATGTTAACTCCAATTGCGACAAAACAACAAAAAACAGGAATTACTGGACATAAACCTGGTTCTGTGAGTGCACAGGAAATAAAAGAATGGAAACTTGATGTGCTAGCTTATAAGACAGATCTTAAATTGTTAGTGGCGATGTCTGAAAGGGGAACAGATCGCTACTTAATGTGGTCATCTCTAAATTTAACTAATCAGCAGTAAGCTGTTTTTCAGGACCACTTTTTCCCCTGAAAACGACTCCGAAAGTATAGTTCTACACGGCCGGTTCTTAAAGTTGGAACACCATAAAGGTTGAGCCCACCCTGAAACAGCCTATTGATAACATACATAACATAGCCAAGTTAGTGTATCCAAACAGCTTTTCTTTATGGTGAACCACAGTGCAATATTTACAGTCTGTGTGTTTACAATTTAAGATTAAAATGATCCCATGTGGAGAAATTCTAGTGGTACTACTGTTTAGTTCTTGGATAAAGGAGTCCAAGTGGACTGATTTCTGATCTAAAATCAATCATGTTCACCTCAAGAATGACTAATGTTTGCATTAATGGATAATAATCTCGTTTGTATTCCATGTAAATCGAAATGTTTCCTCATCGCTCTTAGGTTCCTATCTGCCCGGAGGTTACCCCTTCTCTCCATACGGGAGTAAAATAGCCGGAGGGGAGGAAGTCAGCGACAAATCTTGCGCTAGCCCCACCGTCACCAAAACAGCAACGGACTCCAAAGCCCTCGATATCCTGCATCAGCACGCCAGCCAGTACAAGAGCAAATCCCCGACTGTAGGCGACAAGCTGCCCCACGACAGGGAGAGGGAGCAGGACCGAGGGGCTGCCGGAGACCGAGACCGGGAACGGGAGCGCGAACGGGAACGGGAGCGAGACGTGGACCGACCGCGATCCTCGCCGTCCCAGCGCATCATGCCCTCCCACCACCACCTGGGATACCCCCTGCTCTCAGGGCAATACGACCTGTCCTACGCCACAGGTCAGTCAGTAACCCGCTCTAGAACCACAGTAGATTGTAGAACAGAAAGTCTGTCGCCCAGATAGCGACCCAGAAACGGGCTATAGTCCCCGACACAGCGGCCTGGCTTCCATTCCAGCTCACGGCCTTTTGCTGCAGGTCTTCCCCCGTTCTTCTTCCTTCTAAAAAGGTCTAAAAACTCTAATGGTTGCTACCGGGTCATTCCACCTCAATTCAACAAATTTTTAAGAACGTTCTTGCCTGACCATCTCACATTAGTCAGATTGTTTTCTGTGCATACATATCATGATTAATAAAGTATCTATCTATCTATCTATCTATCTATCTATCTATCTATCTATCTATCTATCTATCTATCTATCTATCTATCTATCTATCTATCTATCTATCTATCTATCTATCTATCTATCTATCTATCTATCTGTCTATCTATCTATCTATCTGTCTATCTATCTGTCTATCTATAGTTCATCCATCCATCCATAGTAAAACATGTAAAGTTGTAAGGCCAGGTGTGTAAACATCAATGTTTGAAATTCCATAACTTGAGAAATGATGTAGCTACAGTCCTGAAATTTTGTAGTTTCATTGATGTGTTCATATGGGTCAGTATATAACTGCAGGACTTTTAGTATCATAGTTGACATTTTTGCTGTTTTCAGGCCTAAAATCAACATGACCGCCTATAACCAAACACCACGACATTGTAGAGAAAGAGTCTTCTAAATATTATATATACTGAATGTAAAGTTATTTCTAAAGCTATTGCAGTAAACCTGTTGACTACTTTATATTGAATAAGTCAAACCTTGGAAGCCAAAGCTCATTTTATTATTGTTTAGCTCATTAGAAGGTGGTTGGTATTAAATTCAGACGGTTATTTAGTTGACATTTAGTTGATATCCAGTCATTTTTTATTAATAAATGATTGTTTCCATAATGAATAATGATGGAATTTGTAAAGACATGATCATAATGAACATAAAAACAGTTTTTTTTTTTTACTTTTAATAAAAATGCATGCAGATATATCCCATGGACTTCAGAAGTCCCTCAGATTGACCCAGAAGGTCTTTAGTGTTGCTTCCCTGCCATGATAGAATAATGCTAACTAGTCATAGGAAGGGGCAGATTTGGTCACGAAATATCCACGTTTTAAGTCAACTCTATCAATATTTGCCATGATTTAAAAAATATCTGTCCAACTGAAGCTGATCAGATGTGGGGCGTTGGTTGAATTGATGCTTTAACCCTCCTGTTGTCCTCATTTACAGGCACCAAAAAATATTGTTTCCTTGTCTGAAAAAAATTCAAAAATCAGCAAAAAAATTCCCCAAATTTATGAAAATTTGCAAAACCTTCAGGAAGAAAATTCCAAGAATTCCTTAAAAGTTTCCCTTTAAGATTTTATTTTTTAAAAAATCCCCCAAATTTGACAAGAAAATTCTTGTAAATATTTTCAAAAGATGAGTAAAAATCTTCCAAAAAAATCCTAAAAATATCTGAAGTGATTCCATACATATCAGTAAAACTTCTGATATTTTCTTGAAGAACCTTCACATAAAAATCTTTTTGTGAATGTTGTTAAGAAACATTTTTAAAATTTCTTTTTTTCCACCAAAAAATGTTCCCAAAAATGTTGAAAATGTGTACATCAGAAGTTTTACTGTGAAAAAAATTTTTTTCCCACATTTTCAAACTTTAAAACGGGTCAATATGACCCGCAGGACGACACGAGGGTTAAATCTAAATTAACTGAACAAGGAAACAGAGCAGAGTGTGGTATATTCCCTCTTTGCTGCTGCTGCCAGCTACAACCAGCAGCTCCTCCCTTCACCAGCAGCTAGGGTTGCCACTTTTCAGAAATAAAAATAAAGGATGCCCATCACGGCTCCTCTGGGCCACAGTTCAGTAAAGTTGGAAAGATATTCACAGATTCAGATTTCCAGCATCAATAACTCGTTAGATATAGGTTATCAAAACATAACAATAACATAACAAAACATTGGTGTCAACAGGAGCCAGTTGAAGGCTGCAGTGATTTTAGTGACACTACAATGTATAAGAGTGAAGTTATTGAATATTTGTGTCTCTCTTTACTGTTGCAGCGGTTTTGCAAATTGCAGACGGACCCTGTTCACTCCATAGACACCAATGTTATTCCTGTAGCTTGAAAGAAAGCTACTTTTGATAAAACTGGGCTTGTAGCACATTGTCTGCCTTGCAACAATGGGAAAGAGGCACCGTTTATGTTTTGACAACCTATATCTAATGAGTTATTGATGCTGGAAGTCCCAATCTGTGAATATCTTTCCAACTTTACTGAACTTGGGGCCACTACCACCTAAGGAGTGATATATTTAATTTTGAAAAAAGCATTTAGCCATACTTAAAGCTTTAAGTGCTTTATTAACACGGAACTAAAAATTTTGTATTGTTTTATTATCACAGGTTCTGTCTGAAAAGAGGTGGCATCATTTTAAACAGTGAAACCAAACTAATAAAATGTCATGACCAACCAGTGTGCAATAGAATTAGAATTAGAATGGCTTTATTGTCATCATACATGGCATGACGAAAATATAAATAGCTTCCACTGAACAGTGCACAACAACAAGCAATAAGTAATAAAATATCAACATTAAATAATAAAATCAAATGTACATATATAAAAAACAATGTTAAAAATGCCAACATGTGCAAAGGAGGCCAGATATTTACAATATGGGTAGATGAAATGGAATAAGAACCAATACTGGATTCTGCAAAAACATAAACAACTGAATGGAGAATACTGGACAAAGAAATTCCCTACAGACATTATTTTAAATCTAAATCTAAATCTTATCTTAACACAGTTAATGTATTAACTTATTTATGTGTGTATGCATGTATTTATTGATTTATTTAGTACTGTTAACATATCAGAGTTCTGAGTGAATTTTTCTTAAGATAGGCAAAGGCCATTTATTGATTACATATAGGCTGTTAAATGTTTATTAAAAACTAAAAAGCATTTTAAAAAAACAACGTAGGCATTTATTGAGTCACTAAATACTGTAGAGTACAGACCACATCAGCATGATTATAAGCATCCTCTGGTAAATTAACAACCAGATACTGATGTCTCTCACCATATGGACTTCAGGAGATGATTAGATGATGATAAACTGTGACCTACTGGTTGGGTTCTCTCTGTTCTCATGGTTCTTACATGTTGATGCTGCCTTACTTCAGCCAGTCCATGAGCAACAGAAAACACAGTTTGTACCTACTGCCAGGGGTTCCACTCTTCCCACTCCAGTCTGTACATATGCAAACGTTTTTGCTTCTTTGGACATGGTGGAGTTTCGCTTGCAGACATTTTTAAATGCGTGGGAGCAGCAGCGTCTGTAACCAGGCAACCAGAGACAGGACCAGGTAGGACCATGTAGGACCGGGTAGGACCGGGTAGGACTGGGCACGCAGAGAAGGTCTATCCGCTGGACCTCGTATCGGGTCCTCGCTACATAGATATGAATAAGGAATGAATAGGTCCTATGAAGATGAAATTGGCTGCCCTTAATATTTGCTGTTTTATTTTGTTCATTACAGTTTGGATGAGTGTGTGACAGATTTGTCTGGGACGTTTATGAAAATACGGAAAAATTTGCGTCCCGTAGTGATTCAATACGGGACGCAACAATTAATTGTCAAATAAAGGGTGGCAACCCTAGGTGTCGGCCTCCTGCATTCAGCTGCTCTGGGTTTGTCCATGTGTCTCAGCAGGCTTGTGTTGGTTTCACACGGTCAGTCTGCTGCTGGTAGGGTTGCCACCCATCCCTTAAAATACGAAATCGTCCTTTATTTCACAATTTCATAGTAGAACCATCATTGTAAAAACGTCATAGTATGGTGTGTTGCTCAAAAAACATTAGGACCCGGCTGTCAGGGGACAAACATGTAAGAAACATGAGAACAGAGAGAACCCAACCAGTAGGTCACAGTTTATCATCCCCCAGTCATCTCCTGAAGTCCATATGGTGAGAGACATCAGTATCTGGTTGTTAATTTACCAGAGGATGCTTATAATCATGCTGATGTGGTCTGTACTCTACAGTATTTTAGTGACTCAATAAATGCCTAAGTTGTTTTTTTTAAATGCTTTTTAGTTTTTAATAAACATTTAAGAGCCTATATGTAATCAATAAATGGCCTTTGCTTATCTTAAGAAAAATTCACTCAGAACTCTGATATGTTAACAGTACTAAATAAATCAATAAATACATGCATACACACAAAAATAAGTTAATACATTAACTGTGTTAAGATAAGATTTAGATTTTTAAAAAGTTGTTTATGTTTTTGCAGAATCCAGTATTGCTCAGTGGTTGGTAATTACATTTTGTTAGTTTGATTTCACTGTTTAAAATGATGCCACCTCTTTTCAGACAGAATCTGTGATAATAAAACAATACAAAATTTTTAGTTCCGTGTTAATAAAGCACTTAAAGTTTTAAGTATGGCTAAATGCTTTTTTCAAAATTAAATATATCACTCCTTGGTGGTAGTGGCCCCAAGTTCAGTAAAGTTGGAAAGATATTCACAGATTCGGACTTCCAGCATCAATAACTCATTAGATATAGGTTGTCAAAACATAAACGGTGCCTCTTTCCCATTGTTGCAAGGCAGACAATGTGCTACAAGCCCAGTTTTATCAAAAGTAGCTGTCTTTCAAGCTACAGGAATAACATTGGTGTCTATGGAGTGAACAGGGTCCGTCTGCAATTTGCAAAACTGCTGCAACAGTAAAGAGAGACAAATATTCAATAACTTCACTCTTATACATTGTAGTGTCACTAAAATCAGCCTTACAACCCGAATATTTTTATGCACGTAGATTTTGGTGTTACAGCAAAGTATAATTGGTATTATTTACAAGAAGCCTTTATGTGCTATGGTGGAGATATTTGTTAGATCTGTGAGATGAGGACACCATAGCGTGACGTGTGATGTCAGTGAGTGGAGGCAGGTTAGGAATAGACCATTGTCCTCCCAGCTGGGTTCATAATGAGGTGCCTGAAGAGTTGGCAGGAGACAGGGGGGCAATTTAGAGAGCGTGAAAAGGAAGGACTTTCCCCCTGAGTTCACTCCCAACACTCCCAATCAGTCACACACACTTCTGTGGTCTCACAAGAACTCTCTCTCATTGTTTCCTTGACATTGTGCTCGCTATGTTTATCTCTCTTTCAGACCCATTATTTTTCTTCCCAGTTTTGACCTCCGTTTCCGTTCTCTCTGTCTCAGATCATTCTATTGATCTCGCAGCTCGTCCGTCCTTGTCCTCACTGAAGGACTGGAAGAGCACAGGATGTGTCTGACAAGAAAATTGTTTCCCATGAGCTTCCTTTGTCAGACCAAGCAAACTGACGTGTTCCCAGCAACTAACAGGGCACTGTAACACCCCACCTCATTTTTTCATAGATTAAGGTCTGTGGACTTCTGTCGATGTCTTGCAGTTTGTACACATCCGTCAAAAAGTGACATTACACGGTTGGTGCAGAACATTCGTTTGACAGTGATGACCAAGGAAATTGATAGGTAGTACACTGTAAGTTTAAAAAAAATAAATAAATCCTGCAAAAAAACAAATTTCTAAACTAATGCTTTCTTTCAAAAACTGTTTTTTTTAAAAATTTAGGTGAAAATAGTTGAAAATATCTGTAAAATCACTTTTTTTTTAACTTAATTAAGATTCAGTAAAACAGTGTAATTTTTTCACGGCCTCCTTTACATTATTTCATCATATGGCACGTTTTTACAACATGTTGAAAAATCACATTTTTTTTCGACATAGTATCACATGGCGTTTTTTTGTGTCAAAATTCATGATGTTTTTTTTTTTCAAAGAAAACCTTTCTGGAGTGTTTTTCACGCCCTCCTTTACATTATTTCATCATTTGGCATGTTTTCACAACATGTTGAAAAATGACATTTTTCGACATAGTATACTATGGCATTTTTTTTGCGCCAAGATTCATGATGATTTTTGTTTCAAAGAAAACCTTTCTGGAGTGTTTTTCACGGCCTCCTTTACATTATTTCATCATATGGCACGTTTTTACAACATGTTTGAAAAATGGCATTTTTTTTTGACATAGTATAGTAAGGCGTTTTTTTTTTGCGCCAGAATTCATGATGAATTTTTTTTCAAAGAAAACCTTTCTGGAGTTTTTTTCACGGCCTCCTTTACATTATTTCATCATATGGCATGTTTCTACAACATGTTTGAAAAATGGCATTTTTTTTCGACATAGTATAGTAAGGTGTTTTTTTTGCGACAAAATTCATGATGATTTTTTTTTCAAAGAAAACCTTTCTGGAGTGTTTTTCACGGCCTCCTTTACATTATTTCATCATATGGCACGTTTTTACAACATGTTGAAAAATCACATTTTTTTCGACATAGTATCACATGGCGTGTTTTTGCGCCAAAATTCATGATGTTTTTGTTTTTTTTCAAAGAAAACCTTTCTGGAGTGTTTTTCACGCCCTCCTTTACATTATTTCATCATATGGCATGTTTCTACAACATGTTTGAAAAATGGCATTTTTTTTCGACATAGTATAGTAAGGCGTTTTTTTTGCAGCAAAATTCATGATGATTTTTTTTTCAAAGAAAACCTTACCTTAGTGTTTTTCACGGCCTCCTTTACATTATTTCATCATATGGCACGTTTTTACAACATGTTTGAAAAATGGCATTTTTTTTGACATAGTATAGTAAGGCGTTTTTTTTTTGCGCCAAAATTCATGATGATTTTTTTTCAAAGAAAACCTTTCTGGAGTGTTTTTCACGCCCTCCTTTACATTATTTCAGCATTTGGCACGTTTTCACAACATGTTGAAAAATGACATTTTTCGACATAGTATACTATGGCGTTTTTTTGTGCCAAAATTCATGATGTTTTTTTTTTTTCAAAGAAAACCTTTCTGGAGTGTTTTTCACGCCCTCCTTTACATTATTTCATCATATGGCATGTTTCTACAACATGTTTGAAAAATGGCATTTTTTTTCGACATAGTATAGTAAGGCGTTTTTTTTGCAGCAAAATTCATGATGATTTTTTTTTCAAAGAAAACCTTACCATAGTGTTTTTCACGGCCTCCTTTACATTATTTCATCATTTGGCATGTTTTCACAACATGTTGAAAAATGACATTTTTCGACATAGTATACTATGGCGTTTTTTTGTGCCAAAATTCATGATGTTTTTGTTTGTTTTCAAAGAAAACCTTTCTGGAGTGTTTTTCACGCCCTCCTTTACATTATTTCATCATATGGCAGGTTTCTACAACATGTTTGAAAAATGGCATTTTTTTTCGACATAGTATAGTAAGGCGTTTTTTTTGCAGCAAAATTCATGATGATTTTTTTTTCAAAGAAAACCTTTCCTGGAGTGTTTTTCACGGCCTCCTTTACATTATTTCATCATATGGCACGTTTTTACAACATGTTTGAAAAATGGCATTTTTTTTTCGACATAGTATAGTAAGGCTGTTTTTTTTGCGCCAAAATTCATGATGATTTTTTTTTCAAAGAAAACCTTTCTGGAGTGTTTTTCACGCCCTCCTTTACATTATTTCATCATTTGGCATGTTTTTACAACATGTTGAAAAATGACATTTTTCGACATAGTATACTATGGCGTTTTTTTTGCGCCAAAATTCATGATGATTTTTGTTTCAAAGAAAACCTTTCTGGAGTGTTTTTCACGGCCTCCTTTACATCATTTCATCATATGGCATGTTTCTACAACATGTTTGAAAAATGGCATTTTTTTTCGACATAGTATAGTAAGGTGTTTTTTTTGCGACAAAATTCATGATGTTTTTTTTTCAAAGAAAACCTTTCTGGAGTGTTTTTCACGGCCTCCTTTACATTATTTCATCATATGGCACGTTTTTACAACATGTTGAAAAATCACATTTTTTTCGACATAGTATCACATGGCGTGTTTTTGCGCCAAAATTCATGATGTTTTTGTTTGTTTTCAAAGAAAACCTTTCTGGAGTGTTTTTCACGCCCTCCTTTACATTATTTCATCATATGGCATGTTTCTACAACATGTTTGAAAAATGGCATTTTTTTTTCGACATAGTATAGTAAGGCGTTTTTTTTGCAGCAAAATTCATGATGATTTTTTTTTCAAAGAAAACCTTACCATAGTGTTTTTCACGGCCTCCTTTACATTATTTCATCATATGGCACGTTTTTACAACATGTTTGAAAAATGGCATTTTTTTTTGACATAAAGGTGTTTTTTTTGCGCCAAAATTCATGATGATTTTTTTTCAAAGAAAACCTTTCTGGAGTGTTTTTCACGCCCTCCTTTACATTATTTCATCATTTGGCACGTTTTCACAACATGTTGAAAAATGACATTTTTCGACATAGTATAGTAAGGCGTTTTTTTGTGCCAAAATTCATGATGTTTTTTTTTTTTCAAAGAAAACCTTTCTGGAGTGTTTTTCACGCCCTCCTTTACATTATTTCATCATATGGCATGTTTCTACAACATGTTTGAAAAATGGCATTTTTTTTCGACATAGTATAGTAAGGCGTTTTTTTTTGCAGCAAAATTCATGATGATTTTTGTTTCAAAGAAAACCTTACCATAGTGTTTTTCACGGCCTCCTTTACATTATTTCATCATTTGGCATGTTTTCACAACATGTTGAAAAATGACATTTTTCGACATAGTATACTATGGCATTTTTTTTGCGCCAAAATTCATGATGATTTTTGTTTCAAAGAAAACCTTACTGGAGTGTTTTTCACGGCCTCCTTTACATTATTTCATCATATGGCATGTTTTTACAACATGTTTGAAAAATGCATTTTTTTCGACATAGTATAGTAAGGCATTTTTTTTGCGCCAAAATTCATGATGATTTTTTTTTCAAAGAAAACCTTTCTGGAGTGTTTTTCACGGCCTCCTTTACATTATTTCATCATATGGCACGTTTTTACAACATGTTTGAAAAATGGCATTTTTTTTTCGACATAGTATAGTAAGGCGTTTTTTTTTGCGCCAAAATTCATGATGATTTTTTTTTCAAAGAAAACCTTTCTGGAGTGTTTTTCACGGCCTCCTTTACATTATTTCATCATATGGCACGTTTTTACAACATGTTGAAAAATCGCATTTTTTTTCGACATAGTATAGTAAGGCGTTTTTTTGCGCCAAAATTCATGATGATTTTTTTTTTCAAAGAAAACCTTTCTGGAGTGTTTTTCACGCCCTCCTTTACATTATTTCATCATATGGCAGGTTTTTACAACATGTTTGAAAAATGGCATTTTTTTTCGACATAGTATAGTAAGGCGTTTTTTTTGCAGCCAAAATTCATGATGATTTTTTTTTCAAAGAAAACCTTTCCTGAGTGTTTTTCACGGCCTCCTTTACATTATTTCATCATATGGCACGTTTTTACAACATGTTTGAAAAATGGCATTTTTTTTTCGACATAGTATAGTAAGGTGTTTTTTTTGCGCCAAAATTCATGATGATTTTTTTTTCAAAGAAAACCTTTCTGGAGTGTTTTTCACGCCCTCCTTTACATTATTTCATCATATGGCATGTTTTCACAACATGTTGAAAAATGACATTTTTCGACATAGTATACTATGGCATTTTTTTTGCGCCAAAATTCATGATGATTTTTTTTTCAAAGAAAACCTTTCTGGAGTGTTTTTCACGCCCTCCTTTACATCATTTCATCATATGGCACGTTTTTACAACATGTTTGAAAAATGGCATTTTTTTTTCGACATAGTATAGTAAGGCGTTTTTTTTGCGCCAAAATTCATGATGATTTTTTTTTCAAAGAAAACCTTTCTGGAGTGTTTTTCACGGCCTCCTTTACATTATTTCATCATATGGCATGTTTTTACAACATGTTTGAAAAATGGCATTTTTTTTCGACATAGTATAGTAAGGCGTTTTTTTTGCGCCAAAATTCATGATGATTTTTTTTTCAAAGAAAACCTTTCTGGAGTGTTTTTCACGGCCTCCTTTACATCATTTCATCATATGGCACGTTTTTACAACATGTTTGAAAAATGGCATTTTTTTTCGACATAGTATAGTAAGGCGTTTTTTTTGCGCCAAAATTCATGATGATTTTTTTTTCAAAGAAAACCTTTCTGGAGTGTTTTTCACGGCCTCCTTTACATTATTTCATCATATGGCACGTTTTTACAACATGTTTGAAAAATCGCATTTTTTTTCGACATAGTATAGTAAGGCGTTTTTTTGCGCCAAAATTCATGATGTTTTTTTTTTTTCAAAGAAAACCTTTCTGGAGTGTTTTTCACGCCCTCCTTTACATTATTTCATCATATGGCATGTTTCTACAACATGTTTGAAAAATCACATTTTTTTTCGACATAGTATAGTAAGGCGTTTTTTTTGCAGCAAAATTCATGATGATTTTTTTTTCAAAGAAAACCTTACCATAGTGTTTTTCACGGCCTCCTTTACATTATTTCATCATATGGCACGTTTTTACAACATGTTTGAAAAATGGCATTTTTTTTTTGACATAGTATAGTAAGGTGTTTTTTTTGCGCCAAAATTCATGATGATTTTTTTTTCAAAGAAAACCTTTCTGGAGTGTTTTTCATGCCCTCCTTTACATTATTTCATCATTTGGCATGTTTTCACAACATGTTGAAACATGACATTTTTCGACATAGTATACTATGGCATTTTTTTTGCGCCAAAATTCATGATGATTTTTGTTTCAAAGAAAACCTTTCTGGAGTGTTTTTCACGCCCTCCTTTACATCATTTCATCATATGGCACGTTTTTACAACATGTTTGAAAAATGGCATTTTTTTTTTGACATAGTATAGTAAGGCGTTTTTTTTTGCGCCAGAATTCATGATGAATTTTTTTTCAAAGAAAACCTTTCTGGAGTTTTTTTCACGGCCTCCTTTACATCATTTCATCATATGGCATGTTTCTACAACATGTTTGAAAAATGGCATTTTTTTTCGACATAGTATAGTAAGGCGTTTTTTTTGCAGCAAAATTCATGATGATTTTTTTTTCAAAGAAAACCTTACCATAGTGTTTTTCACGGCCTCCTTTACATCATTTCATCATATGGCATGTTTCTACAACATGTTTGAAAAATGGCATTTTTTTTCGACATAGTATAGTAAGGCGTTTTTTTTGCGCCAAAATTCATGATGATTTTTTTTTCAAAGAAAACCTTTCTGGAGTGTTTTTCACGGCCTCCTTTACATTATTTCATCATATGGCACGTTTTTACAACATGTTGAAAAATCACATTTTTTTTCGACATAGTATCACATGGCGTGTTTTTGCGCCAAAATTCATGATGTTTTTTTTTTTTTCAAAGAAAACCTTTCTGGAGTGTTTTTCACGCCCTCCTTTACATTATTTCATCATATGGCATGTTTCTACAACATGTTTGAAAAATCACATTTTTTTTCGACATAGTATAGTAAGGCGTTTTTTTTGCAGCAAAATTCATGATGATTTTTTTTTCAAAGAAAACCTTACCATAGTGTTTTTCACGGCCTCCTTTACATTATTTCATCATATGGCACGTTTTTACAACATGTTTGAAAAATGGCATTTTTTTTTCGACATAGTATAGTAAGGTGTTTTTTTTGCGCCAAAATTCATGATGATTTTTTTTTCAAAGAAAACCTTTCTGGAGTGTTTTTCACGCCCTCCTTTACATTATTTCATCATATGGCATGTTTTTACAACATGTTGAAAAATGACATTTTTTGACATAGTATAGTAAGGCGTTTTTTTTGCGCCAAAATTCATGATGATTTTTTTTTCAAAGAAAACCTTTCTGGAGTGTTTTTCACGCCCTCCTTTACATTATTTCATCATATGGCATGTTTTTACAACATGTTTGAAAAATGGCATTTTTTTTTCGACATAGTGTAGTAAGGCGTTTTTTTTTGTGCCAGAATTCATGATGAATTTTTTTTCAAAGAAAACCTTTCTGGAGTTTTTTTCACGGCCTCCTTTACATCATGTCATCATATGGCATGTTTCTACAACATGTTTGAAAAATGGCATTTTTTTTTGACATAGTATAGTAAGGCGTTTTTTTTTGCGCCAGAATTCATGATGAATTTTTTTTCAAAGAAAACCGTTCTGGAGTTTTTTTCACGGCCTCCTTTACATCATTTCATCATATGGCATGTTTCTACAACATGTTTGAAAAATGGCATTTTTTTTCGACATAGTATAGTAAGGCGTTTTTTTTGCAGCAAAATTCATGATGATTTTTTTTTCAAAGAAAACCTTACCATAGTGTTTTTCACGGCCTCCTTTACATTATTTCATCATATGGCACGTTTTTACAACATGTTTGAAAAATGGCATTTTTTTTTTGACATAGTATAGTAAGGCGTTTTTTTTGCGACAAAATTCATGATGATTTTTTTTTCAAAGAAAACCTTTCTGGAGTGTTTTTCACGGCCTCCTTTACATTATTTCATCATATGGCATGTTTTTACAACATGTTTGAAAAATGGCATTTTTTTTTTGACATAGTGTAGTAAGGCGTTTTTTTTTGTGCCAGAATTCATGATGAATTTTTTTTCAAAGAAAACCTTTCTGGAGTTTTTTTCACGGCCTCCTTTACATCATTTCATCATATGGCATGTTTCTACAACATGTTTGAAAAATGGCATTTTTTTTTGACATAGTATAGTAAGGCGTTTTTTTTTGCGCCAGAATTCATGATGAATTTTTTTTCAAAGAAAACCGTTCTGGAGTTTTTTTCACGGCCTCCTTTACATCATTTCATCATATGGCATGTTTCTACAACATGTTTGAAAAATGGCATTTTTTTTCGACATAGTATAGTAAGGCGTTTTTTTTGCAGCAAAATTCATGATGATTTTTTTTTCAAAGAAAACCTTACCATAGTGTTTTTCACGGCCTCCTTTACATTATTTCATCATATGGCACGTTTTTACAACATGTTTGAAAAATGGCATTTTTTTTTTGACATAGTATAGTATGGCGTTTTTTTTGCGACAAAATTCATGATGATTTTTTTTTCAAAGAAAACCTTTCTGGAGTGTTTTTCACGGCCTCCTTTACATTATTTCATCATATGGCACGTTTTTACAACATGTTTGAAAAATGGCATTTTTTTTTTGACATAGTATAGTAAGGCGTTTTTTTTGCGACAAAATTCATGATGATTTTTTTTTCAAAGAAAACCTTTCTGGAGTGTTTTTCACGGCCTCCTTTACATTATTTCATCATATGGCACGTTTTTACAACATGTTTGAAAAATGGCTTTTTTTTTTGACATAGTATAGTATGGCGTTTTTTTTGCGACAAAATTCATGATGATTTTTTTTTCAAAGAAAACCTTTCTGGAGTGTTTTTCACGGCCTCCTTTACATTATTTCATCATATGGCACGTTTTTACATGTTGAAAAATCACATTTTTTTTCCAACGTAGTATCACATGGTGTTTTTTTGCGCCAAAATTCATGATGTTTTTTTCAAAGAAAACCTTACCATAGTGTTTTTCACAGCCTCCTTTACATTATTTCATATGGTCACAAATTATAAAAGTATAAATTACTAAATACAGATGTTTGATATTGACATTATGTGCATTCCACGTGTTAATTGTATTTTTTCTATTGATTTTACCAGATATTATCAGTAATTTAACAAAAGTAGGAAAACCTGCAAACTAACAGCTTACAATATTTTTGCTAATTTGATATTATTTATATACATAGTTTTTCTTTCAAGTAATGGCAAATATCTGTAAAATACAATTTTTCCTGATTTAAATAGTTTTTAAAAAGTGTAATTCTACAATTAACTTTTGTAATAGAACAAATTATTATTTGTAAAAATACAGACTTTTGATGTAGATATTATGTTTATATTTTGTCCTGGTTTATGGTCAATTTGTAAATTATTACTCTGTAATGTGATTTAACTAGTTAGTATCTGTAAATTAACAAAAAAGTGAAGACTTGTAAAAAAAACTGTAAATTCTTCAAAAAATGTACAGTTTTTTTTAGTGTCCTGATGTAACAAGTATAATCCTTTAAAACATGAAAGTTCTTATTTGTCTTTTACTGAAGTGACATAGCTACAATATAACACATTACATGTTAGGCCTGTGGATAGTATTGATCTGTCTGATGGACAAATTTCCTATGTTCTGGACTATTCCTTTTCCTATGTTCAATGATGGACAGTAGATAGATTCACTTTGAAGGGGTTCTGAATTATATTTGTAATTGGTGAATTGATTGCACACAGACCAGTGGTCACCTGAATCCATTGCATCACAGAGGGATAACTTATTGTCGTATATAACATAATAAGGGGTTTGTTTTGATCTTTAATAAAGCTATGTCAAGCGGTGCACTAATGAAACCAATGTCTGGGGTCTGAGTCCTGCTGGGGCGACCACATTTACTGTTGGTGTTTTAATGTGCTTCAGATAAATGTCCACCAACTGCCTCAATTTATGTTTTGCTCATATCTAATTTGAGTTCAAGCTGTCAACAGGGACCTGTCAGAAAATAAAAGCTGTAGTTAATATCTCAAAGCAAAACTCACTCTACTCCTGTCTTATGGACTTTTCAGCCAGACTGTAACGGTGGTAAAGCAGATTACAGTAAATGTTTCAGAGGATTGCATCATGTTTCATCATTCAACAATAATGGACTGAACAGAGGCGTGTTGTCTCTTACTGAACTGTTTGGGAGTTCATCGGGTCTCATGACTCCACTCTGGAGAGTCGCCCCATCTGCTTAAGTCAGTGACTTGTGAATGATAGCAAATGGTCACTTTACTGTCCCTTCAAAATAAAAATGTCAAAAATGGAACAGAAAAATGTAGCAGAAACACATAATCCTTAAAACAGCAACCATCATAAATGAACAAACCAAACATACAGGAAACACCTTCCCAGTAGCATCACACTTGTTTAGCAGGAGTGACATAGATCAGCTCAAAGTACAGTACTGCATCCAGCTAGCTACACATTCATGTACAATAACTGAATAACAGATGTAATGTCGATGTAGTAGTTTGTCTGATTTCCACAGTTAAGGAGGATTTTCAGTAAAAACTGACTGTGTTTCAGAGACCTTAAAGACTTTAAAGTTGATTGGCTTGGGTTAGGGTTAGGAGGTATTAACGATGGCACAGACCAGGCAATTCAATGACTTCCAGAAGATGGTCAGAACATTCAGCAGAGAACAGACCCCTCTTCCTGACTCTACCTCCACCACCAAGACTGATCTTACCTCTTCCTCCTTCCACCCCCATAAAATGAAGAACATTCTCATACAACTGCCTCAATTCGGAAATGAAAAATCCAATTAGGACTCAACTGTTCATCATAGGACAGAAAAACAATCCAGGAGATGCAGGAACAAAGAGCTGCAAATAACGTGCAACGGCCCGTGCATTGCCTGTGATTCCCAGTTCAAGTGTCCAGTCAATGGATGAGGCGGGGAAAATCATAGAGAAAAACTTCCACAAGTCTAACTCTAAGCCCCCCTAACTCTAAGCCCTCCCACCCCTAGCCCCACTGCAATAAAACACATATCTTCATTATACAATCATGCCTTGAAAATTATGGATTAAAAAACCAATTCGGTGGCATCACTGTCTTATTTTTAAAAAGTAAACTTTTTTGAGTTTTGAAAGCTTCATAGATCTTTGCTTCATCAAATTAATCTTTAAATGCCTCAATAAATCAGTAGCACAGCCACTCTGTGGATTCATCCAAAGACAGGACAGCAGCAGGGTCATCAGAAGCTCCACCAACAACAACTGCAAAATACAGTATATTGCCAAAAGTATTCACTCACCTGCCTTGACTCGCATATGAATGTAAGTGACATCCCATTCCTAATCCATAGGGTTCAATATGACGTCAGTCCACCCTTTGCAGCTATAACAGCTTCAACTCTTCTGGGAAGGCTGTCCACAAGGTTTAGGAGTGTGTTTATGGGAATTTTTGACCATTCTTCCAGAAGCACATTTGTGAGGTCACATACTGATGTTGGACCAGAAGGCCTGGCTCTCAGTCTCCACTCTAATTCATCTCAAAGGTGTTCTATCAGGTTGAGGTCAGGACTCTGTGCAGGCCAGTCAAGTTCATCCACACCAGACTCTGTCATCCATGTCTTTATGGACCTTGCTTTGTGCACTGGTGCACAGTCATGTTGGAAGAGGAAGAGACCAGCTCCAAACTGTTCCCACAAAGTTGGGAGCATGGAATTGTCCAAAATGTCTTGGTATGCTGAAGCATTCAGAGTTCCTTTCACTGGAACTAAGGGGCCAAGCCCAGCTCCTGACAAACAAGCCCACACCATAATCCCCCCTCCACCAAACTTTACACTTGGCACAATGCAGTCCGACAAGTATCGTTCTCCTGGCAACCGCCAAACCCAGACTTGTCCATCAGATTGCCAGACGGAGAAGCGTGATTGGTCACTCCAGAGAAGGTGTCTCCACTGCTCTAGAGTCCAGTGGCGGCTGCTTTACACCACTGCATCCAAAGCTTTGCATTGCACTTGGTGATGTATGGCTTGGATGCAGCTGCTCGGCAATGGAAACCCATTCCATGAAGCTCTCTGCTGAAGCACTGTTCTTGAGCTAATCTGAAGGCCACATGAAGTTTGAAGGTCTGTAGTGACTGACTCTGCAGAAAGTTGGCGACCTCTTGGCACTATGAGCCTCAGCATCCGCTGACCCCACTCCATCAGTTTACGTGGCCTACCACTTGGTGGCTGAGTTGCTGTCGTTCCCACACACTTCCACTTTCTTATAGTACAGCTGACAGCTGACTGTAGAATATTTAGGAGCGAGGAAATGTCACGACTGGATTTGTTGCACAGGTGGTATTCTATCACAGTCTGCATGCCTAGGTGCTTGATTTTATACACCTGTGGCCATGGAAGTGATTGGAACACCTGATTCTCTTGAACTTTTCAAAAATGGCTTCCCTCAGTCTCATCTCTGTCCAGAATGTGGACTCTGCTGTCTGAGTCTTGAGAAGCTCTCTCCTGTGTTGTATCATGTTTGGGAAGTGGTAGTTTAGTTTACTATATATAGTTGTGTTCACTCTTTGCTGTCTTTGACTGCATATACAACATTGCTCACCTTGTGTTTGGGTGTTTTATCCTCAGAGTGTACCAGTTTTTGTTCAGATGCATTAGTAGGTACGATGTACAAGGGGATGCTGTGTTTGAAGAAAATCCTCATTAGTTTCTCAGACATTCCAGCCACATAGAGGATGGCGATGTTCTTCTATTTTCTGTTTGATGTTGTAGTGTTTTTTTCCAGATTTTTTTTTTAACTGACTTACTGAAGGCCCAGGTGGCTTAGCTACAAGTTTTAAGTGCTTTCTTAAAACCAGCAGAACTTAGGAAACCTCTTGGATGGGGTGAAATGTCTTCAAGAGAAAAAAAAAAGATCCAATTGCCTTCTGCTGAAGGCTTCCACTTAGGATTACCATCACCAAGATGATGAAGAATCCAAACAGACATCGTCATGGGTGATTTTGTGGTCAGCTGCAACTTTCTGGACCCGTGAGAATCCTCACTTCACATGTTATCCATCAGTGGTACTACATTCAAAATAAAGCATGGTGTGTATCTTCATATAGACAGGGATTTGCTTTTATTATTTAGCCTATATGTTTACTCCAATAAACATGTTGTATCTCCTCCATTCTTGAGTTGAGTCCCAATTACCGCAAGGCTAATTGGGAAAGATTATCCACCCATCCATCCATTATCCAAACACTGCTTAATTCTTATTATGGTTGCAGGGGGGGCTGGAGTCTATCCCAGCCGACTTAGGGTGAAGGCAGGGGTCACCAGTCTATCACAGGGCTACATATAGAGACAAACAATCACACTCACATTCACACCTACAGATAATTTAGAGTTATCAACTAACCTCAGCATGTTTTTGGACTGTGGAAGGAAGCCGGAGTACCAGAATAAAACCCACGCATGTACAAGGAGAACATGCAAACTCCATGCAGAAAGATCCCAGCAGGCAGGGATGCGAACCGGGGATCTTCTAGCTGCAAGGCGAAAGTGCTAACCACCAAGCCACTGTGCAGCCCCGAGAAAGATTATAGTGCAGTAAAAAGTTTAGTATACAGTAAATGTATCATTCACCAAATAATCCTTAGAAGTGGTATTTGCAGCGACAAAAGGTGAAGTCTCATTAGTGGGAGAGGAAACCAGGTATAAACAGAACCTGGTTTCTGGGGTTGATGCACAATCACAAGGTCAGTGGAGCAGCTGTACTGCTGGGGGATAAGGTTTCTAGGACACTGTTCAGTTATGAAGATGAGAAAATATGCTCCACTATGCATTTAGAGAGACAGAGTGAGATGGCAGAAAGAACGAGAGACAGGAAGAGCGATAATTTTAGACAGCAGTGATCTTTCTTTTTTTTACAAATTGGCCCACAACAGGCATTTTTAGCATCTCCCTTTAACATTCAAAATCTGGCAAGTGACAATAATGTATTTTCTTTTTTAAAGTTATTTTTTTGCATAGGTGCAGTGGAGACAGACAGGAAAGGATGGAGAAGTGTTGGGGGAAGACATGCAGCAAACCCATTTATTAACTATTAATAATGGGGAGTCCCAACAGCATTGATGATTCATTGTATTGCTGCAAATGCTTCCCAATAGTGTCCAATAATACTTATATTCAATATTTTTAAAAAAGATTAATAAAATTAGAAAGTATGTTGCACATTTGTGTTGTTGTAGAAGACATCACTCCTAACATAATCACAGTTGTGCTTGTTGTGCTGCACTGCATTATTCTCAATAAAACAGTTTGCTGTCAGCTAACTGACAACTGGAAAGCTGCAGAATGAAAAGATCACAATGCTGGAGCTGACAGCTAACAGGAAAGCAAATAGAAGAAGTGCTAGATTTTTAAAAATCCTAAATTTGATGTTAATTATAGTGAAGAAACTGAATATCTGGAATCTACAACAGTATATTTACCACCTGAGGCAGTGACACAGTGAACCTTATGATGTAGGGACATAAGATATTAGACTATAAATTAAAGGAAAAATTCCATCAGTGGATGGTTTGATCAAGCAAAAGAGAAACTTTGAGCAACATTGTGCACTAAATTAAAACTTTAAAATTGATCTAAATTAAAACTCTTCTGTTGTCATTCTGTACTTAAAAACAGAATTAAAACTGAGCAACATTACATAGAACTTCTTGCTTTATGAAGAGCAGAAAACCAGCACAAAGGGATGTTTTATGTAAAAACATTAAATCCAACTCCTCAGGCGCCTGTCTGCGTTTCTGACAACAAAAATGCAAATGTAAAGTTTTAATCAGCTTTTACAGTTACTGCAGGATTTTCTTTGTTTTGTTCCGTGCTGTGAGAAGTAAGTTTTGATTTCATCCATCAATGCTCAATCTCCTGTCGCCTCACGGCAGGAGATTTGTTATTTAAAAAACATTGTTTTGCAAAAGAAATCCACTTTAGATAGAAAACACTGCAATGCAGCCAACTGAAATGCGAGATTTGCTGATACTATATGTGCTAATAAACTCCAGTTAGTGGAGTGTAAGAAGCAAAAGTCCTAATTATACTAATTTGGGAGGATGCATCAGTCATTTGTACACACAGGGCTGTTATTTCTGACAGTGAAATTCCTCACACCACGCTCACTGATTAGATCAAATTCATGTGACTGTTAGTGTGACAGGCTACTAATGACTAATGTAATTTTAATGAATCAAACTTAGTGGAATCATCCATCTCCACATCTACAGGGACCACGAGCCTACACTGCAGGAAATACCCTTGTCTCTAAACAATGAATCAAATCACGCAAGACGAATGTGTGAGATGGTAGGTCTCCACAATACTGTGAAAACCTATATATTATATTCATGAAGAAAAGGGCAATATCTGCAGATTTGATTTTATATTTTCATGGAAGTATATTCAGTTGCATGTGCGAGTGAATGAGTGCAGCAGTGTGTGAACCAATCATAAAAATGTCAGTTTTCATAAGAACATGGATGATTAATTATTATTAGTAACCGCGTAGTGTGAAATTGATTTCTGTAGCTGTCGGGACATAAGCAAAGAAAACAATGATATGCCATAAACACTGAATTTATCTTTTCCTTTTAAACAGTATAGCGGAAGAGGGCAAAGGCAATTTGATGCATTGCACTGTATATTTACAGTGTATGTACACTTCCTATTTTTAGCGATAATAAGGTGTATTTAAAATGCTCCACCCATCATCTCTGGATATTAAAGATTTAATCTGCTGTCTGCAGGAGTGATATTCGTCTCTATAGGCAGAACAGGAGGCACACGATGAATTTCACAGTCCCATTCTCTGTGCATGTGGAAATTTTCATCACGGCAAAGTTTCAGCACGTGTATCACCATATCATTATTGCAGTGATGGTCCAGAAGTGGTCCACAGTGTATCCCTGCTGTATTTCCTCTCTGTTCTGATGTATGTAAAACATAAAGAAAGCCTCTGCTGACTTTAAAAGCTGTCCTTCCAAACATTAACTTCAAAATAGTGCAGCTCTGTCCTAAGACCGTGGTGCTGTGATCTATCTCCAATTTCTAGGTGAGAGCAGTGCACCTTCCAGCCGCTCTCCAGGGACCAAGTGAGCACCAGAAGTGATGACACAATTCACTGTCATCCTGTCGTCCCTGTCAGCTGAGAGGTGAGAAGAGAGAAGGAGACGAGAGGAGAGCTGAGGTTTATCACGATCCAAGAGCAGAACAAAATTTCCATATGTTAATGTAACGATTGAAATTTTACTAGAGCACGTTCACACAAACACAAACAGGAGCCGGCCAGAGCCATGGGAAGACTGCTATTCTCCGTGGGCCTCTGGATGACTTGGCAGGATACTTTTTAGTAGTCATCAGCGTGGAAAATAAAACAAGCAAGCAAACAAGAGAAACTGCAGGGAATCATTTATTTCCACAAGACAGTGACCTTCAATAAAAACCCAAAGGTCGCTGCACTGTCGCTTTTAAGGGAGCAACACTCTCTGCTTTGTGTTGATTTGTTAGCAGGAAAAGAAGACACACCGCGGCGCAAAAATGCCATCGAGACATTTGAGTCTTTTATGGAACACGAGATATACATCTTCGAGTGTGTGTGGCCTTTGCCCTGGAAACCATCTGGTTGTAGATATCAAGAAATTGGTTGCACTTGTCTCAGCAGTTTAATCCTCCCAGGCTTACAAAGCTGATCTGCAGTGAGGATCATTTCCCCGTAGTGCAAAGGTCACCGCTGACCTTGGCATAATACAGGTCAACAAAGCCCCATTCTACAGTGTCATGAGCCTGATTGTAAGAAAATCTGTGAAACGTCTTCTTAGGCTTTGATGGTTTAAACTTCAGATAGGCTTATACTCCTAAGTATCTTCCAAAGCATAAGAAGACTTTTACGACATTAGTCTTCTATAAATTGCTTCAGTGCTCGTGCAAAGTTTTCATTGGAGCAGAATGAACTTACTATTAGAGAGGATTTCACCCATAGACTGATAAAAGAAGTAGATGTAGCTCAGGTCCAGAAGTGGAGCCAAATTTGAAGCTCCTCAGACATGCATTCTAATGGCCAGCAGGAGGCAACTCCTCTGCTTGTAAAATGAAATTGAATTTTATATAATTCTGAGAAAATGTCAACTTTTCACTTGATTTATTATCTCAGTAAACATTTTCTTAACAGGTTTATGGTGTCAGTCACTAGTTTCAAGTCTTTTTCAATACACCATGCTGTTTATTTTGTAAATCATGGTCCCATTCTGAGTAAAACAGAGGATAAAGTAGGGTATGCTCAGGTGTGTGGTTACCTTGTGATTGACAAGTCACTACTGCATAGGGGCCCGACTGTCCTCGGGTTCACTTTTGACTCCAAAACAAACAACAAAAAAACAAAGGTCCGCATCATTGATACACTGAAACCAGAGTTAAAATTTTGCAGCGTAGCTTCTTATGATTTATGTTTTTTAGAAAATGCATGGGGCATTATTAAAACCCGCTGCTATAAAATAAATTGCTAACGTTAGCATCTAATATGAGCTCAATGACAAGCACACATGATGTTTTTGTGTTCTTTTACGACACTGTGGTGGCATCGGTGGTCTCCTTTGCAGTGGTGTACTGGGGAGGGGGTGCTCTGAGCGGGATAAGAAAAGACTCAACAGATTGATTAAAAAGAGCCAGCTCAGTCTGCGGCTGCCCCCTGGACTCCACTGAGGTCGTAGGGGAGAGAAGGACTCTGCCCAGGCTGTCCGCCATCATAGAAAACACCTCCCATCCTCTACATCAGACTGTGAACTCCTTAAGCAGTGCCTTTAGAGACAAACAGCTACACCCTACGTGTACGCCACTTTGTTTTGAAACAGCATGCAGAAGAAGTGACTGTGCTCACAGGAAGTTAGCAAGAGCAAAATCACTCCTGACATGAGGCCTCTGTTTGCTGTGATTTTCAAAGTTAAGCTAATATTTTTTTTTTTGACATATTGTCATGTCTAAGGAGTTACTGAACATAACTGTGTAAATTGAAACATAAAAAGAAAGACCTAAAAGGGTCAAATAATATTTGCAAAATATGCTCTACTGTTTGGTAGAGGTCAATATTTCCAAAACCGGGGAGTCTGTTCATAAAAAAATTAATTGATTGTTGTTATTAGTGCCCCGAGGAAATAAAAAATATAAATAATTTTTTCGTAGCTTTTTTCTTGGTGAGGTCATTAATATATTCTTATACCCCTGTCTTTTGAGCTTCTTTAACATTGAACTTTGCCCACTGTGAGATCAATAAAGTTTATCTTACCTTATATGCCATGTTCCTCATTTTATTCTTCTATGCTCCAGTAGAAATATTGCTACAACTTCTAATTTTGACTTAATAATGGGGTGAAACACAAAGGTTTTTGGGCTCATCTTGCAGGGGACATGAATGTGTTTCTCAGATTTCATGGCATTCCATCAAGACATCTCCCTCTAAACCACATGGGTCAAACTCATGGCGGCACTACAGGAAAGGTTGGAGATCTTCCAAGGAACCGTGAATGTACAAAATTTGTACATAACTATTTGTACCAGTAGTTTTTCTGATATTTCAGTTTAGAAAGTGGTGGACTGACCATCTGACTGACATTGTCATCCATACAGTCACACCACTAACATGGCAAAAAATAACTTTGCTGCTCAAAACTTGAATATAGACAACTTGCTTGCTAATAGTGAGTTTTGTGTGATAGTCTTTCATTCTTTTGAAACAGGACTTTGGACTTCAACACACAGTATTTTTGCCAGTGTTGGCTCACGTTTCCTCCTGCAGACTAATGAGGGAGACCACATAACGTGCCTGAGCCGTCCTGTGTAACGATGGAAGCTTTGTGCTGTTCTATGATCGACTTTAACAGAAGGAAAGCTTGTCTGTGACAGCTGCTTGCAGCTGAAATCTTGGCCACCCAATCATTTACACAGAGCTGAAAGAAAGTCAAACAAAGTGTGGCGCAGCAACCAGGCAACTAATCAGATGCCAATGTTCCTTCAAATGCCTTTTTTTCACACGAACTTCTATTGGAAACACAATAAAGACAGAAATATAGTTTTCAAATTATTCTGCACTTCATGATGAAATATCACCCTTTAATCCTCAACTAAAAGACACCATATTTTAATCAGGTATGTGTTGTTGGGTGGTTGTTGTAAAGTGCCTGAAGCTGAGAAAAGCACAGTGGGAATCAGTCTCTCAGTTAGCCTGGCTCTACATGGAGAAGGTCATCAAGCTGAGAAGGGAATAGATCCAGCCAAGCTCATTCAGTGGAGTTTCTATATATAGTTTGTCATCAGAATATAATTCCCTCTGCATACTTACTGCAGCAATTCTGCAGCTACATGTAGCTTGAGGTGTTGGGCAGATTTTAGTATTCACATGCACCGTACACACAGTTTCCACACAGAGATTTTATTTATTCAATGTACATTGATACACAGTTTGATAGTACCATGCAGGTAAGAAAAATGCCTCTGGGTGATATATTCTGGTCAGGATGGAAAGCTCCAGGTTAAGTTTCCTGAAAACAACCTTTACTCTAACATCAGCTTTCGCTCCATCTACTCACAAAGTACAGTTTTTGGGAAACATCGTCCTAAGCAGTACAGAAAGGGATGGTGAAGGTCTAACTATGAGGATGAGTACAAAAACATATTCTAACACAAACACCAGCTAGACTTCATGATCTATGGAACATACATGGCAGGACAGAAACCCTATCTTCAGAACTCTTCCCGTTACTTGTTTATTGATACAGCAGTCAAATAATAAATGATTGTAATTATAATAATGAAAATTCACAGACATGTCATGTGATTAACAGGCTATTGCATTCACTCCCCCCCTCCCAAATCCCATCACAACCCTTGGAGTTCCAACCGGTATGAATTTGTTTACATGCAAATGTCACACCATCGTCACTGTGCCGTCACTTTCCGTCTGCCGTCCCTTCACACAGTGGCAGAGCAACATGGCGCTCACTATGATTTCTCATCGCGCTTCTTCTTCTGGAACTTCCTGAACTGGGACTGGATGGCGACCGCTGCCTTTTCGGTCTCTGGGGCTCCCATGTCGATGTCAAAGTCCTCTGGGACGTCCGTCTTGGACACATCTGGAAGGAAAAGGAAAAAGGTTACTAACAGCGGTACTGTGATGAACGTGCTCGAGTCAGTGAGTTGACACTGATGAAACCATTTTCCCGAGCAGTGACTGCCGAATCTTTGCACAGCAGTCATTAATAGACAGGACAATCGCTGTTGGAGCTTGTGCATGTGACTGTAGTAAGAGCAATAATCTTTCCATAAAGACTGGCATATTGTTTTAGTCTTTCCATAACCAAACATAAGCAGGACTGGATCTTTCTCAGTTAAGCAGGATTTTTGATCAAAGAGGCAGGACACATGTCACACAATCCCCCTATTTGTTGTGACGGTAGTTCCCCCATAGATTTCTATTCAGGTTTCGTTAAGTAGCGAGTTTTCACCTTATAACGTCTTCTGGTGCTGCCATAGGATATTGCATTTCTGCTAGAAATTGAGAAGTAGTAATCATCTATCCATCTAAACAGCCCTCCACACTCTACTTGAAGGACTAAATGACCTCTGCCCCTCAATCCCCAAAAGAAATCTCTACCTTAAATAGCGCAAGATGAAGGAGAAGCACTGAGGGGGGGATTTGGGATTGAGCCGAACAGGACCTGGACTACAATACAAAGACATCACAGCGTCTGTATTTCAATGTCTTCTACATGGATCAACGATTGGTGAAGATGCAGAATTTTGATAGATAGATAGATAGATAGATAGATAGATAGATAGATAGATAGATAGATAGATAGATAGATAGATAGATAGATAGATAGATAGATAGATAGATAGATAGATAGATAGATAGATAGATAGATAGATAGATAGATAGATAGATAGATAGATAGATAGATAGATAGATAGATAGACTTTATTGTCTGTCCCAAACGGTGACAGAAATTCTTCTTTGACAGGCTCCAAAAATAAAAAATACAACACATAAAAACACACTGAAAATACAAGCTCACAAAGCACATGTATGTAGGCATCCTGTATTTTTACAACCTTTTTTTTTTTTTTTTTTTTTTAAATTTTAACAATAAAAAGGATCATAAATTATATAACAGAAACGGAGACCTGGCATTTACTAAAGGAAAGACACTTTCAAAATATATATGTACAAAGAATAACAGACAAATGTCTATAATACTGTTTCATATCAAACTATGAAATTCCATTTATTTACTGATACTTTTTAATCTCTGTCTTAGTTTCAGTGTGGTCACAGTTTACTGCCTGCATCTGATTTGTGAGTTTAGAAACAGTGTTAGACTGTAAAATGTCCACTAGCGCTCTTCATAAACCTCATCTCCTCTTGTAACAGCTGAGCAGAGTTCCTATGGGGGAGTCTGGACAGTTGTTTCTCAGGTCAAAGGGCAAAGCATAAACTGATCTCCAGTTCTTAATCCTCTCTGAAGCTCAGCCAACATTGACAAAAGAGGACACGACTGTAATCCCAGTAAATACTGATTCAAGCTGGTTTGAGCAGCTTTGTGTCTCCTGGTCAATAAGGCAGCATTCTGCACTGCACCCCAGTTACTAGTAATCTTTATGCAATAAATGATGGATTATCGAATCTGAATTTTTTATGGAAGTTGTTGCATTCTTTAAATATGCATATATGGACTGAATTTTCAAGTATGCTTAACTATGCAAACTGTGAAAGCTTGTATAGACCTACATAGCTTTACAAATCCAGTTGCAGAATTTATGTATTTTAAAAGATTAATATAAGTGCTCTTTAATAATTCTCCAATAGGGACTGCAAGCATTTGTACAGATGCTAGACATTCCTGCATAGTGTTGTAGTAACACGTTTTTTCTATTTGTCAAAAGGTTCAAAATGTGAAAAAAATAGCAAATTCAGGAGCAAAGGATTAGACTAATCACACTAATCAGTCATGGTGTTGCGAGAATCAGAGTTTTATTGATTAAAAATGTGTCATCTGCTGTTATTCTTTTGCCTGAGAGGTGAGCATTATGGGGATTTCAGCGGTATTGCAGAAGGGATACTCAGGACTTTGAGAGGCCATGACAAGCTGACATTTACCCAAGCAGGTTTCTGTGCGGCTCTAACGTCTGTCAGCAGCAGCTTATGCCACCAAGAATAACATGTCCCTCTGCCCCCTGAAATCTGTGATCCCACCACTGCTTTTGCAATAAATGGGATAACTGTATTACTCTTTAACCAATCTACATTCACACAGAACAATTATTCGCAATGTCAACTGAAACCCAATCATCAGCTGTTTTTCTTTTTAACCTTTGAACTTGTTAGGGTAACTAATGATTCTCTGCATGGGGTCATTTCATTTCTCTGCCTTAGAACGTTCCTGCAAAGGATTGATCTGCTTGAGTTTGATCAGCAGAGCTTACTGTAGGGAAACACACGACAGACAAGCAGGAAAGCAGAGAGGCGACTCGTGTATTGACTGTGCAGCTAATCCTCAGGTTCCCTCGGGGCTGAGCTTGAGTACCTCTCCCTCGCTGTTCAAGGAGGAAACACTAACTGCTGTGTCAAGCCGAGCTTTGTATCCCGCGTTAATTGATATTGAATTTTCCAACGCTCTAATGCCTGCTGTTTTCATCCCTGCAGCTCTGGCTATTGAGTTGTGCCCTGTGCCGTGTCGACACCAGACATGTTCATAATCTTTGTACGACAAGCGGGCGATGTCTGAAAGATGTTTAGATTGTCATAGTGAAGGCAGAGGAAGGATGTGATGTGGTGCTGCCTTCAAGCGCTGGAGGGAATATTGTGACTGAGAACGTGTCAGGAAAGTAATTTAAAAAAAGTTTTCTTTATTTCAGTCAGACACTTGCTTCAAGGAATTGGGCAAAAATAACAAATGGAATGGGTTGTACAGTTAAGGGATCACTGTGCTTTAATTAAAGTTCTGATCAATTTGCACCCTTTTTATGGATTATAAAGTGTCCATGTGTGATTTAATAGTCGTCTACAGGTCCGAATGTTCCTTCAGAAAAGCAGACAGAACCTGTGAAAATTTCTCTTATTGAGGCACAAGAGAGACAAAACACAGGGTGTAATATGTTCTGGCTGAGGTAAAAAGTATGCACCAGCCAGGTTGTGGAGGGGTAGTGAAGCTACACAAGTTTGCATATAGCAATCAGCACTCCACTGGCCCAGTTATAGAAGCATGTATGGGTTGATAAAACCACAGGACTGGCAAAGTAGTGTTAAAGGGGTTAAATAGTTTTCAGTTTCAGTGCATGCTGAGGGTCAATCGGTGAAGGGCAACACCTGTGAGTTCCAGAGGTGGGTAGTAACGAGTTACAAATACTCCGTTACATTTACTTGAGTAACTTTTCGAAGAAAAAAAAATACTTCTGAGAGTAGTTTCACTGTGTCATGCTTTTTACTTTTACTTGAGTAGATTTGTGAAGAAGAAACGGTACTCTTATTCCGTTACACTGGGAAACACTCGACTCCTTACTTTTTTATTTACCACATTAGATATGCTTTATTTTGCCCCCAGTAGATCTACCACATGACTGTGTTTCACCAATCAGACGAAGCAACAATAATCACGTGATCACGTCGGGTCCAGCCCGAGTTGTAATGTTATTTTCTATCTACTGAGCCTGTGCCATTGGGAGGGAAGTGAAATACAGTATATCTTGTTACCGGAAGTAGTTTGCACTGTTCAAGCATACAAATGTTACCTTACTACAGGTATTTGTTTCAAAAGCTTTATGTTGTGAAAAACTGAGATTTGGAAATTTGTGTGTCTTGTGCCTTGTCATTTTGTAAAGATGTTTATTTTTGCTATTTTTTATTTTATTATTTGAAAACACCAGAATTTGTACATTATTTTAAATTTTTGTCTGTCTGATCACATCATTTCTAAAATATAAATAAACCTGACATTACAATCAGTTACTCAGTACTTGAGTAGTCTTTTCACCAAATACTTTTTTACTCTTACTTGAGTGATATTTTGGACGACTACTTTTTACTTCCACTTGAGTGATATTATTTTGAAGTAACGTTACTCTTACTTGAGTACAATTTTTGGCTAGTCTACCCACCTCTGGTGAGTTCCCAAATCAGCAGAGACAAGTTTCACCTCATGGCAGCCTGGATGGGAAAAAAAATCTACACCCTTGAAATGCATACGCTGAATAAGTTTTCTGGACTAAGATCTATTCAGCGAGGGACACAGCACTGCCAGCATGTTGAAAAGTCAAGAGCCAGTGATTGAGCAGAGGCTTAGACCCAGGAACAGTATTATTGTAACGTCAATACCTCACGTCTTATCAAGAGAATAAAGTAAAATCTCTTTATCTTTGTTGAACACTGCTGAGCAATATGTAGTACAAACTAGATTTGATGGAAAAAGGTTCCACAAACACAGAATCCAAGCAAAAGATTCTTTTCCTTGGAATAATCATGAATGAACATAAATCTTATTTATATCACCTTTAAGAAAAACATAGAACATAAAGAGGCTGTAGTGGTGGCGTGTGTTTCATCACTGGGTTTAGTACATTATGGCACAACAACGCTAAAAACCCATTTTGTCAGAAGAAGTGCAATGCCATGCCAGCCGACAGCCACACAGCTGTGAGTGAACCAGTGATTGTTGAGCGTGAATGAAACAGGTGATGATCGCTGGTTAATGCAAGCCTGGTTTCAACACCTGAGCTGCCTGAACTAACGCTGTGCCATATCTGTGTCTGGCTAGCTTATATTTTACTATCAAGATTAACAGCAATAATGAAAGTCTCTTTTTTTCAAAGTTTTACAAACATTATGTCAGGATTTCTGACTCTTGAGCAGTTGAAGTCTTCCACGTGACCTATCGTTCGTACTTTCCCCGTCACCTGGCTCCCTCTTTCACACCTTTTCCCATTAGCTCTGCCTGTATATTTACCAGCCCATTTCTCTGTGTCCCCTTCCAGTCTGTTGATCATCCACTATTTTGACCTGGCTGTCTGAAAGCCTCAGTCACTGTTCTTGCTATATTAAAGTCACTGAACTGACACTGTCTTCCTCATCAATCTGCATTTGGATCCATGTTGAGCTCCATGCAGCTACTTTGGCACATTATTTTAAACATTTTCATAGTTTTCTACATTATTTTAGTAGTAATTTACTCTAAGTTCTAAAATAACATAGACAATAAAACCAATTGCCAGTGAAAACCCGTCACTTTGACGCTGCATTAGTTATGTCACTATGTCAGCATTTTAAATCTCAATTATGCATGTGCTGCACATGTTTTTGTAACCACTGCAAAGTAATTCACTTGAGTTTAATATTTGTGGGGACTCAAATGCATCAATCTAAAAGAGCCACGTCATGATCTTGATGAAGGCTTTGAGGGCAGATTTTCATCAGTTTTGGTGAGACAGGAGGCAGTGGCTGGATGTGACAATGACAGATCATTCCCCTCAGCTTGAGGATTCATCTCCTCCACACACACACACACACACACACACACACACACACACACACACACACACAACGGATTATCAAGCCTATTACATCCGGCAGCACTTTCAGCGTCCCTGTCTTCACCTAATGGGTGTGTAATATCGGCTGTCAGAGTGCTATTCTGGATCATCTTGACTGCGCTTTCAGCAAGAACAAAAATATTTTTATGGTGTTGTGTGTGGTAGCTGCTGACAAGGAAACTCGTATGCTATTTGGTGTTAGATTCAGGGGATTTACTTTTTTTCATATGACATCACTGCCCGTTGCCAACTTTATCTATAGTTTAGATGGAATGGATTCATAAGTGTCATGATAAGACCATCCTTGGTTGGCTCTCTTTCAAAATGCCTTTTAAAAGCTGCTCTGATACGCAGTGAAAGCTGGAACGTCTTATTGATTTTCCTGCTTAGAACCAGTTGAGCCATGAGAGGGATTTGTGAAAGCGGGGATGAGGTACATAAAAGAAAAACTTATAGACCTTGAGACAAAATGTGGAAAGTAAAGTGTTTTACACAGTATGCTTTTATCTATTTAAGTTCAAAATGGTGAACTACGTAAAAACTTCCTGTGTGCTGCACATTTACACTTTAAGGTGCAAATTTACCTCAACAACTCCGGAGACCCAAAGTTGGCACTATATTTGTGGATGCTCAAAAAACTGAATTGGATGAGAGAATAAAAAAACTTATTTCACATTCTACAAATAAGGAAAAAGTAAATCAAGGTTGTTTTTTTTTAGCTCGGTCATTTTTTTAGAAAGCAATTGTTTTGGCAGATTGTAATGTAATTATAGTTGGCAGAAATAGGGACTGAATGCTGGGGTTGACATGGAAACACCTGCCAGCTTCTGTTACAGCTTACTGTAAACCTGCAAAAAGAAAGAAAAAGGAAATCCTCTAAAATATTATGCTTTGTCTTTAGACTCAGGGATCCACCACAAATAATACTGCAATCTGTTATTTTGGTCACGTTACCAAACTATCTCCAGTGCTAACGAGCTCATAGATTACCTGAGATTAATGTTCCCACATTAACTGTAAGAAATCACAGGTGCTCCGGGCATCAGCATGTTTATCTCGTGCACATAAATGGAAATGAAAGCAAACAATTACATAAGTGGATTCTGTCATACAAAGACATGACCTCTGTTCCTTCAAAGTTTTCCTCTCTGCAAACAAACCTCCACACACAAAGGACAAAGCATGCATCTCATACATCACTGATGGACTGACCTCTTACTTTAATGCTTTAGATGACTGTATGCAGGGTTGTTAATGTATTCACTGAGTGGAGCAAAGGGACCAGGACATTTTGACAGCTTTTGGCACTTCAATAGTCATGTCTTTACTATAACCTCTTTAAATTTCGCACAAAAACACACATTGTTTTGTTTTTTATTCTCTACAACTCAATTTCTGGTCATTTTTGCACGTTTGACCTTCATCTGGAGAAGGATCTGGACTTAAAAGGGCTTTGCGTGTTTTAAAAGACAAATGACTGAGCATGTCAATGTGCAAACCTATGTGTATTTCGCAATTAAACAGAGCCTATGTGTGTACTTCATTACGCAGGAATGTGTGTCTCAGTATCTGTGTGTCTATAGCTGAAAGACAATGTGTGAAAGTCAGGGATATATCCTTGACCTCTGAGGCCTTGAAACGCCAGACGGGCAGCAAAGCGTGAGAGCGACCAGAGCGATCGATACAGAAATACACATAAAGGATGGGTTTTGTATTGATTGGCAGTGTGTGTTTGTTTTTTTACTCTGTTTCAACTTTTATTCTGCTGTGGGATGGAAGTGCGTGAATAACCTGCTAGGACATGGTGGAAGGTTTGAATAAAGAAAGCGAAGAGACGTGGGCTGTTCAAAGACCTGCAGAGGAAATATGCGGTTTCAGCTCTTTCTAGCACCAAATGCTTCTGAAACAGCAATATGTTGTGCATTTACTAACAATATCTGACGGAATAAGATGAATTCATTATGGCTCTAATTTAGTAAAGCTAATTAAGAAAGTGTGCCAAAAATGGGTCATCTTCACTTTGAGAGCTTGTCACAAGCTAATTATAAAAGGATGACTTTGATCTCTAAGGTGAGCCCATTTGAAATTACGCCTGTGCCTGTTTGAAACGAGGGGGGAGGTGCTGTTGGTGAAGCAGCTTCTACATCATTCTTGAACATTCCTTTGCAAGTTTAACAATTACATTCAGAAACTGAGCAGTTTTCATGTTTTCAGTCCCATGTGAATAAGCAGGTAATCACGGTTCTCCCTGTCTGACAATATCTCACCAAAGGATTAACATGTCCTCTGCTCTTTAACGTTGTCGTCGGTGTGGTTTGTTCGTACTGTATGATCTAAAGCTGTAGTAACAGCTGTTACAGTGACGGGGACAGTCTGTGTTGTACTTGGACTCATGAGGTCAGTGAAGAAATGGAGCATATGGCACAAACACACGACATCTGGACTCCAAACGCTTCAACCAATGTCACGAAAGAACACTGAGAGGTTTTAGTAGTGGTGGAAAGCAACCAAGTACAGTATTTGAGTATTTCAAATGTAGTGAAATTAAACCCCAAAGTACAAAGGGAAATATTGCACCTTATCTGTCTGTATTTGAATTTAATCAGCTTACAAAATACACTGCCTGTCCAAAAAAAAGTCGTCACTTGGATTTAACTAAGCAAATAGGTAAGAGCCTTCCGTTGGATAATTACTGCAGTGATGAATATGTTTCAACTGACAACAACTTATTTAACCCGAGCTGATGCATTGAGGAGCTTCTCATTTCTTAAACAACCATGTTGGAAGACATATCCTGTGGTCATGGAAAGGATGTTAATCTGTCTCAGAAGGGTCAAATTATTGGCCTGCATCAAGCAAAGAAAACAACTAAGGAGATGTTTGAAACTACTAAAATCAGGTTAAGAACCATCCAACGCATTATTAGAACCTGAAGGATAGTGGTGAACCATCATCTTAGAGGAACTATTGTGGTCTGAGTCCAGATTTACCCTGTTCCAAAGTGATGGGCGCTTCAGGGTAAGAAGAGAGGTGGATGAAGTGATGCACTCATCATGGCTAGTTCCTACAAGCCTGTGGGGGTTAGAGTTATGATCTGTGGTTGGTCAGGTTCAGCAACGTTATGTTCCCAAAGAATGAGGTCAGCTGAATATACTGAAAGACTAGGTCTTTCCATCAGTGGAGTTTTTCTTCCCTGATGGCATGGGCATGTTCCAAGATGACGATGCCAGGATTCATGGGGCTCACATTGTGAATGAGTGGTTCAGGGAGCATGAGACATCATTTTCACACATGCATTGACCTCCACAGAGTCCAGACCTCAGCCCCACTGAAAATCTTTGGGATGTTCTGGAGAAGACTTTGTGCAGCGGTCCGATTCTCCCATCATCAGTATAAAATCTTGGTGAAAAATGAATGAATCTCTGGACAGAAATAAATTCTGTGACACTGCAGAAGCTGATCGAAACGATGCCACAGCGAATGAGTGGCGTACTCAAAGCTAAAGGCGGTCCAGTGAAATTTTAGAGTGTGCACCTTTTTTATTGGCCGGGCAGTGTACAATGCAAAGTTGAACAGCAGAATTCAAATAATGTCAGTGTGTGACAGCTTGGACCATGGCCATTAGGCCAGCAAATACCAAATAACATCACTATTGATTCATTTTTCGTTTATCTTCCCAATTAATTAATTCGTAGTTTGGTCTATAAAATGTCAGAAAATGTTGAAAAATGCTTAAGATGACATCCCCAAATGGATTCTTTTGTCCACAAAACAAAGATTTTGAATCACTTGTTATATAGAAACCAGAAAAAGCTGGAATCAGAGAATTTTGACTTATTTTCCTTTAAAACAGTTGCTCAAACTGATTGATTGATTATCAAAATAGCTGGGGATTAATGTAATGGTTGACAACTATTCGATTAATCGTTGCGGGTCTAACCAGAAACAAAAAATGAAGGTTGCTAAAGCTGCTAAAAAGGACATCAGTGAAAAACGTGTTCAGGTGGCTCATGTAATGTTCACCAATCTTTTGCTATTTGTTTCTATTTTCAAGTCAGTTAAACTCATTCACAGTTGCTCTGCCTTGACTCTTTTTCAAGCAGTGATAATTCACTGCCAATAAAATGCAGCACTTCAATGCCTGCACAGAATGTCAGGGATTGCACCCTTCGAATGGCTGCAAAACCTTTAATGTGAAAAACATTTCTTTGCATTTTCTGTGCAGAAAGTGTTGAGCTTCAGTGATAGTAGCTTCACAGTCCCTGGAAAACACCAGCTAAATGGAAGTGGCAAGAAATGAGTAATTTAAAACCTTTTTCCTATTAGAAAAGAGATGCTCATTGCGGCAGACGTGCTCATGATGTCGTACCGCTGGAATTAGCGCCGTGGAAACCGGCATTATTCTGGATTTATAAAAAGAATCAAACCCAGGCAAATATAGAGGCCAGTTTGAGCAAGCTGCATTAAAAGCAAAACAGCAAATTAAAGCAGGAGCAGATGAGGAAATGAGGGGACTTTTGACTAAAATAGGATTAAATATGCTTTTGACACACCAAAAATAAGCCTCTCTTGTATAAGCCTGTTTCAAATGAGGACCCTGTTGCCTCTGCAGTTTAGATAAACAAAGGTGCTCGCTGCTATTTCCAAAAGTACTCTAAAGTAGGAATATTTGCTGCATTTCATCCAGCTATAGCATCTAAATAATAACAGTCTCATATTATAGTACATGTAACAATATAGTGCTGGGAAAGAGGACATTCTGCATAAAGAATACCTTTTATTTTGGATAATTTAGGTATATTTTTGTTGTTTTTACTTTTTCAATGTAGGACATTTACCGGTAATATAGCGTTGTTGCACTGGGATATTAAGAAAAACAGCTGAATACTTCTGCCTGTTTTTCTACATTCTCAGTCACAACATTGAACATCAGCAGTGACTGTCTGCAGCCTCTGAATGTCTACAGTACAAGTTTTCATTTTGTGTCTCCAGGTAACCAAACGTAGGATGCAGGAAAGCGGAAAAAAGCTTGATCCAATTGTATCCACCTGATAAACATTCAAACTCGTGCCGTTATCTTTGCAATAAACACTTCCATCCTGCAGCCTCCCTGCCACCGCTGATATCAGGTAAACAGCCTCCGTTGCTGCATCACAGCTGCATGTACTTCTGGCCGAGATGAGTTCCAGTGAATATGAATACATCTGTTTGCTGCTGTCCTTGAGCTTGTGAGAGGTTGTCTCTAAAGACTGTGCTCTTGCTGTGTGCTGGGGGATGTAGAGTGGGCGAGAGTCAATAGCAGCGTTACTCCCTCCTCGCCCACTCCCACAGCTTCCTCCCTCCCACCCTCCCTCCATGTCTTTCTGTATTAAGAGACGCGCTTCAGACACGCTGGGAAAGCAGTTTTTACAGGCTTCAAATTAATTTTCAAGGTCAGACAACAAAGGAGCACTTTTGTGTTTGTGTGTACTGCAGGCGATGTGGTTTCCTTCACTTTCTCTCTTTATTAAATGAGCGGAAAGGTAGAAGCTGGATTTTACAGGCAGTGAAAAATTAGCCTCCCGCACCACGCCGTTCCGACCGCTCTGAATCCCATTAATTGCTGTTGGTGAATAATGTAGCTCAACGGTGACTGTTTGAAGAAAAATAAATAAATCGCACTGTTAAATAGGGTCAGTTGCTGCATGAGCCCCGTTTAAAGCTTCTTTCAATCACACATAATGCTTTTTTGTTTTTTTCTAACATGCTTTCCAGGCAGGTTAGCGGCTCTTATAGACACATCTACAGCTGGGCAGAAACATAACAACTTCCTGTAATTGTAATATTCTGAGGTGCACTATTACATAAATCTAACTAAATATTAAAGAATCAGTTAATTCTGTCATAAAGCCATACTTTTATTTCCCTCTTAATTAGATCTTTTTTCTCTGGTATTTCAAATTTCAGCCTGGCTATCATTTACACATGACATTGCAATAGGATGGCCAGTGATGCCTTTTTTTGTGCTATTTGTGATCCCCTGACAAACTAGAGCCTTAAAAAGGAAACCAACAAGTTAGGAAGGTAATTATACAGCATGCAGGTTGCTGCCCTGTGTGTTCAAGGTTGTACACCACTTATAACTTTAGATTTTTTGCTTTAATCTTTAGAACCCGACTGGCTCATTTTGCACCCAAATTCACATCCATTCTGGCTTGAACTGCATACAGAAGTAGTTACGAAGAAAGACGAAACTTCTGCAAAGTAATAACTCTACTATTGCTTTCACTCACTTTCACCCTCCAGCTACTTTAGGGGTGTCAAACATGCGGCCCAATCTGGCCCACAGGACGACTTTGTAAAGTGTAAAAGTTACAGACACGACATTAACTGAAAATTGTAAATTTGTAAAACTATTAATTCAAAATAATTCCTAGACCCAGACAAGTTTTTTTGATCATAAAGTAAAATACTAGATTGTTCTTTTGTCGTTTTATATCTCGTTTTTGTAATATTTTGTCTTGTGTTTGTTTTTTTGTCTTTCTTTGTCTGACTTTTGCCGTTTCTCATGTTTTTGTCGTTTTGTTTCCTATTTGTCTTGCTTGTGTTTTTTTGTCTTATTTTTGTCATTTTGTTTTTTGCTTTGTTTTGAGCATTTTTGGGATTTTTTTTGTCTCCCTTGTGTTTGTCTATTTTTTTGCTTCTTGCTTTTGTCATTTTTTATCTCGTTTGTCATTCGTCCATTTTTTTGTCACTTTGTAACCTTTTTGTCAAATTTTGTCTCTTTTGTTTTGCGTCATTTATCTAATTTTTTGTCATTTTGTTTCTCTCTGTCTTTTTGTGTTTCATTTTTGTAATATTCTGTCTTGTTTTTGTTGTTTTTCTTTTTTTATCTGACTTTTGTCATTTTGATCATAAACAAATACTTAAATACTTTATCATTCAGCTCCAGATAACAAAACTAAATGTTTTGTGCCTTTGAGATCCACTGTGATCTGTAAGTTGTAATGTGTAAATGATAAACTGAAGCAAAATGTTGTTGAAATTGAATTTATTTCTCTTAAGAAATTTCAAGTTGTTCATAATCTTTTGTGAAAAGATGAGAACATTTTTGTATTAAAACAAAAGGGGAAAAAATTTGGAATTGTTTATTTATAGGCTATTATGTTAGGATTTTACTGGTCTGGCCCACTTGAGATCAAACTGTCCTGAAAGTGGCCCCTGAACTAAAATGAGTTTGAATAAGTCACAAAATCCCTGGTTTCACAGTGTAAGTATCAAAATAAACGGCAGAACTTTCTCTGTAAACCAAAGATGTAACCTGGTTTTGAAATTCCAGCTAATGTCTGCGTTATGTCTAACATAAGGCTGACAATACATTGCACTTGTAACATAATGAAACAGCTTTAATTGCAATGATTCAAAAGTTGTGGTAAAAAGAGGAGCAAAAGACCAGGCTATGCTTTCTCTCTCCTGATAATGCACCTCTGCAGCAGGCTTCTGTTTGTGAACATTTCAGACAATCAGTTATTCCCTTCAGGCACATAGTTTTTGCAATTATTATTAAAGCATCCCTTAATCGTTGTTCTGATATATCCGGATTCCACACAATCTCTCCCACACAATTATGTAAAACATGTTTCTACTGCCAGTATTTTATGGTGAGATACATTTACAAACGGAACAAGTTAATAATAACAATGAGATTTTTTTGTTTCCCCCCTTTATTTAACAGCTAATATAAAAAAAATTTGCAGATCAAATGATTGAAAAATTCATTGGCATAGACTGTTCTAACAAAATACAGCAGTAAAAGTAATGAAAGAAATAAATGAAAAAAATCCTAGTGCTGATAAGAGATAATATACATACATCATCAGCTGTATACTTGAATAAAAATCTACTTGCCCAGCTGTGAAAATGATCAAATAATATTTTTATACATTTGAAAGACTGATTAAGAATCTGACAAAAAGTTGCAGTTGGCTGTGGGAAGTTTTGTGCTATCAGCTCATGGTTTTTACCTGTAAATGGTAGGTGTTGGAAGTAAAAGAAATGAAAAAACACATCAGTATCTGAAATGAACAACTGATCACACAGCCTTTACTTTCTGACTCCCTCCGACAGGTGAACTCATCTAAACGTACTGGAGCCAGCTGTGCCAGACACACTGCAAAAGGTTTGGGTGCGGTCAATTAGAGATGCTCGGCCCAGCAACTGACAAAGTGCAGCTCAAAAATGAACTCAGACACCAGCTTAAAATAATGCAAAATGTGTGGCAGCTTGGGGAAAACTAAATAATTTGTGTTGTTAGTCTTACAACAAAGATGATTTCACTGTAATGCACAAATAACAGTGTTTTTGCAGGAATAATATGGTCCCGACTAAAGTTGTGTGTTTTTTTAATTTCTTTTTTACTACAAAAAATGCGTTTCAATTTAATGCTAGCTTTACTGCCAACTTTTCTTCTTTCCATAATTCCCTACAGATTTATTGAATAAAGTACAGAACTTCCTGTTTTATGACATCAAAATGGCTCATTGTACTTGCTTCCGTCTCAAACAGCAATCTGGTGCTGAGTCAGGACGACACATCAAATCACTGCCATGATTTAGAGGAGGCGAAAGCAGGGAGGATATTAGTTTTCTCGTTGAAGCCTTTATTTGCTTCACTGTGATAAGTTGAATGACAGAAAGCGCAGCAATAAACATGACTTGCAATGCACTTGGTGCATGGAGTTGATCTTTATTTCCTCCGGGACTGAACTGATACAGGCCATCTATCTCCGTTGAGGGGAGCAATCATCAGAGATGCATTTAGAGAAGCTGATGGTCACGTCAGTTCAGTGTCCTGGTGTCCGGACTGTTTTACCCGTCTGAGTCGGGACAAGCTGAGAACAGGCCTCAGCTTTGCAGAGGGATTGATGAGAAAACTGAAATGACTTAACTACTTAACCACATTAACCCTCTGGACCTCCAAGTAGTTCTAGGACATTTTTTTTTATCTGATTACATTTTTACTCACGGTGGGCTCATTTTTCATTGTGGTATAAACTTCTGCACCTCTATGGAAACACAATCAGTTGCTAGAAGTAGACAGAACTCCAGCATGTATTTTGTGCAGTATGGCAAAGCTACATGACCATGAATCATAGAGATTAAAAGAAAAATAAAAAAACTCAAGTTGAAATTCTTGAGTATTTATATTACCAAAGTTGAAAAACCTTGAAGCAACATGTACAACATTTTTTTCAACTGCCCCTGAAAAAGCTGTTTCCACACACTATAAATGTTTTAATACTTACATTTCTAATTTGTTTCCAAGCTCATCTTCTATCTGCTCTGTATATACACAGCCTGCAGTTCAACACAGTTCAACTGAAAAGTCCCTGAGTTATTGTCATGTGACTGTTGGGTGCATTGAAGTCATTAATGGCTTCATGATTATGACAGGGAGCTCTGAATTTTTTTTTCTTTTTCTTTTTTTTTTTTTACAAAATTTGGTTTCAGCAAATAGTCTCTTTTTGGTGCCTTTTTTAAATAAGATATGTTAAATTCAGCGATTTTGATAAAATATCACAAATTTAAGCTCATTAATTTTCCCAGCAGAACCAAAAGTCACACATAAAGGGCACTCATTGAAATACTTCGAAATTCTAACTTTCAACCCTAGAGTGTTATTGGAGGATGTAAGACTTTTTTACTTTTGTGACATTTTTCAAAATTTGTAATTTTCATGTTGAAATTCAAGGTCAATGAAGTTACCATACGTGGTTCCTTGCCTGTTAGTGGTAAAAAAAAAAAAAAAAATACATTCCAAGAAATGTATATCATCACTTTGCACAGCTACTCAACTGTTAAATGTGTGAGTTTCGTCAACTAGCCATGGTTTGTTTTGACGTTTCAACCGCAAATATGGAAGAAGACTGAGCTGTGAGTCCGTCTTTTTTCAACTTCGGAGAAAAGAGAAAGTTTGATAAGTTCCAGGCCTCTGCTGATTGATCAAATGCCACGATGTAATGTGTTGTAACGTAGAGTGATCTTCGCTGATTGGCTGGGTGAAAACCGTATGCTTCTCGACATCACGGCAGCAACGCCTTATGTAATGTGTGGAAATTATCAAATTTGATCACTTGCCCAGTGAAGGGTTAAGGACTTTTCACTGTCAGAAAGTTTAAAATCTGCTGATAATGTTTTACAGTTTCTGCTTCTGATGAATGGTGTAATTTTGGTGGGTTTTTAAAAAAAACATAAAAACATTTGATTTGCTGTCAACCAGGACGTGCCAAAAATGTCTTACAATGCACTGGTGTGTTTTTGTTTTGAAAAGTGAGTCATTAAAGATAACCAGTAATGTTCTCGAGGACATGCATTCATGTTCACACATTTGAAACCTGAGGGGATCAAATATGATAGAGATGTGGAGAATCTGATCAAAAATGACACATGTACAAATTCAGATGCTGCATGAAATGTTCTCCATGTCACGTAAACGATGACATGACACCCTGAACTCTTGTGCAATCATGATTGGATCTGACAGAAAGCCCTGAGGTTAATGTAGGTGGGTGCGTATGCATGTCTGTCACCTCCTGTTACTGTCAATCATATGACATGTGCCTTTTAAAGCTCATTTTAGATTCATGTGTCATCACACACACACTTACCCTCCTCCTCACTCATCCTCTCCTCACTTCAATCATTCTGTCTCTGCCTCTTCTAAAATAAGCTCTGCAGGTGTTGGTTTTATTTTGAAAAATGATGCACATGTCCACTAAAACATCAAAACTGATGTATTTTATTTTTTACCTTGTCCTCCAGAGGTCTTGTTGTTGCCAGCAGCTGCTCCAGATCCTTGTCTCTGCAATGCAAAAACAACAGAAAAGAAGAGTTGTGATGGTGCGTTTTTTTTTCTTCAAAATTAAATCCTGGACACGACAAAAGATGACTTTCCTCAGTTCTGCCATCCAAAAGTCACCAACACCGTTGACTGCGTGCCACTGCTCTGTGTCCTTCAGTAATTAAGGCTTGTCCTCGTGATTGCTCTGACATCTATTGGAGCTAGCACGCACACTAAAGCCTCAGCTCTGGAGAATTTCAGCCGGCAGGGTCCTTATTCCAACCACACAGGCAGATCAGAGGAAACCCTGCAGGCCAGCGTACCCGTGAAAGAAAAAAAGGCCTGAACATAACGTACAGTATGACCAGAAGGATCACAGCACCCGAGGTGTTGCTCTTTCCTGTGACTAGGCGCTATGACACTACAGAGGTCACAAGGGAACTGACATGAATCACAGCAAATGACCTACTTTCTGGTTTGCTGTATGTTTTATTATGATTATTTTCACAAGCAAAGACAGGAGAAAATCCCAAACTTAAGCTGCATCATGTATCGTCACATGTGCTTTCATAAAAAATGTTTGACTAGTGTTTTTGGTTTATTTAGTTTTTATTTCCAAGCCTGGCAACCAATGATGTAAGAGCGCCTTATACCATCCACACTACTGGATGAACACTTTACCTTCAGCTTGTAATAAGTGTTCATAATTTACTTTCAAAATTTTCTAATTAGTTTCTTTATTTTTTCTGTTCCGTGTAGACACTGCCTGCAGTTCAGCCCAGTTCAGGCAAAAAAATCTCCAAATTTTTTACATGCAATTCCTGGTCATATCTGTGTTATTAATGGCTTCCCGGTTGTGACAAGCTGCACAGAATTTTTTGTTTTTTACATACTCTAAATAGAGCAAATATTTTATTTTTCAGCAAATTTTTTAATCGAGTCACATAGAATAAAGTGATTAGAACGAAATATTACACTTTCAGCATTGTGTTGGAATAACATAATCAGAGCTTGAATCACAGGACTGTTGCATTTTCTGGATCTAACAGTGCATTTTTTGACATTTTTGAAAGACCACATGCATAAAGGATGAATGAATCATTTTACACTGCTTCTATGTAACATTTGTATGACAATAAGCTTTCACGTCACATCATTCTCTACTAATAAAAGCATACATCACACATTTATATACATTTTATAATATTCTTTTTGTATGAGGAGATGCATCCGAAAATAGCATGTGACAAGTCATACTGATTATTCAGTGTTGGATCTTCTTCGTCATATTATGATATTACACTCACTTTCTCATTTAAATTCACTCCACATCACAAGATACAGAGGTGTTAAAACGGGGAGACTGATGGATGTAAACAAAAAAAATGTACAACAGAACCAAACATCTTGTCTTCAACATTCTCAAGGACATCTTCAGATATCCTGTACTCTCCTAACGAATGACTTTTCACATGCGATGTTCCATAACTGCACACACTTAGCTGATATCATCATTATGTCTTCACACACTAAAGCAGCAACGTTTCTCTAAATGTCAGCTTTCGTTACCCTACAGCCATTTATTTGTATCGCCTCTGCATTCCAAACACACCTGCTTTCCTTATTAGATTGCAAATAGGCGCAGATCTCTGGAGAAATAACACAGACACTGGCTGTGGTAATATATGTATCCCCCATTTCTTTTAATATGACACGTAATTTTGTCAGCCAGTGCTTGAAGTGAGAGTTAACACGAGGGAAGCTTAAAAAGTTTCCCCTAATAATGAGATATCCACTGTCTTCCTTAGTGCTGCTAAGACATAAAGTTAAAGTTAAGTTTAAATAAAAAAACACTACATCGCACTTTGAAACAAAATCCCTGTATTTGTACGCTCAGGTCTTTTGGGTTCAGTCAGATACGAGCAGCGTTAGAGGTGTGGAAACGGTAAAGCAGGTATTGCATTAGAGAAGAGCACAGGAGTGACACTGCATCACAGTGAGCAGATTAGGAAAAGCTATTCTTAGAGCCATATTATAGTCCTGCTTTTAATATGCAGCAGAGCAAGAAAGAGAAGGGATATCACAGGGAATGATAAAGGAACCTGAAGAGGAATGGCGAGTAAAAGGAGAGAGGATGAACTGAGGGAAGGAAGTAAGGAAGAGCTGCAGTGAGGACTTCCATCACAAGCTTCTCATTAATCACACATAGTGCTGGGGAGAGGTTTCCTGAAAGCACACAGCTTTGTACTGCAAATCTTTATTTTACTTATGCTTGTATGCAAAAAAAAACAAAAAAAACAAGAAAACATGGTATGGCCTACTAAGGATTTGAGCTATTTAATGACTTTACAAATACTGTAATTCATATGCTCAGAAAAAGACACATTTTAATCTGTACTTTAGAATCTTGAAGGCCCATGTTCTTGAACAGAATGATTTGGTGATTATATTTATTCTGTTTTAGACAAAGAATCTGCTGAAATGTTAATACTACTCTCATATTGTTTATTCAGTATAGCAAAGTATATAAATCACTTTGTTTAGTAAGTTTCAAAACTCAAGCTCTTCTGCTGCCTTAAAAATATGAATTAACTGCATTTGAATTAATTAGTTCAAAGTTATTTTATGAATTGTAAAAGTGTAAAACTAGCCAAGTTTAATTGGCTGAGCTTAAGAAAACAAGCTCAATCAACTTAAGACATTAAGTTGAATAAACTAGTCACATAGTTGCAGACTGATGCACTTTCCTTTTATATTTTCTAACAGTTTAAACTGTTGAAGCCATTTTGAAACTAGAAAGGTAAATGTTTTACAGTGTACAGTTAAACTGTTAATCTTGCTCTGTCTACTGGTAATATCCTCCAACATTGAGCACCTCTAAAGCTCTTAAATAACTTCCTGTCAAAACGCTCTGACTGCACTTTTAGTCATTTTAAGAAAATCCTGTTTTTAGCATTCAATTAGTGATGTGAAGAGGCTTCACCACAGTGTTCAGATTAATGCAGCTAAAAACCTGATAGCATCAAATGATCCTCTTGTTTGCTGCTCCTCCACATCAGCCCATGCTAATTAATTCAGTATTAGTTATCCCTGTCCCTAGGCCTGTGTTTGGGACCGCCTTGGTGGCCCATTTATCTTCACAGCCACAACCATCATGGAGAGAAAGAGTGCAAAAACTCTAAACTCCACCACTTCGTCACTGCCACAAAAAAAACACTTGGTTTGTACATAAATTCTTCACAGTACACACCCTGGAGGAAATGCTCCTCCACCGAAACTCCCCAAAACTGTCCAAACAGCAGAGCAAGTTGAAATTGATGCTGAAAATAGCCATTTTTTGCAATGTGTTTTCCATCTGAAACCACCACACAATAGCAGAAGGTTCCAGAGTCCCTGTGCAATCAGTGCGAGTCGATTTAAGCTTTGGCCATGTTTTTGCAGGGAAAAATATCTCTCCTATGAAATTATTGCAGGAATTACAGTGACACCTTATCATCAACTTGCACGATTTATTACCAGCCGGCACACCATTTCTCAGCCTGTGTTTTCATATGCGCAGCCGGGGTGGGAGCTGCGATGATTTTTCTCTCTGTAGTGAAGAGGAGGGGGATGAAGAGACGAGAGCAGGATCAATACCTCCCTCTGCAGTTAAGATGTACTATACAAACATTGGCACGGGGAAGATAAATGAGCAGAATCAACTCTCTGACTGCCTCCTCTGGTCTGCAGGAGAAAAAAAGTAAATGGGGTAGAGAGGGAGAGTTAGACTTTCAGTCTTTGGAGTTAAATGTGTTTCTGGAGGCCAGTGGTAGTGACCAGAGGCTAAATTATCCAACCTTGAAATGCTTCTCAACTTTAAGGGAATAGTTCGACATTTTGAGAAATGTTCTTATTTGCCTTCTTGCCAAGAGAAATATCGATACCTTCGATGCTTTATATTTAACGGACATGTCTGCCACAGCCTGCAGCCAGCATGGCACCAGGACAGAGGTCCAGTTCTGCTTGTGTTGGACTCTTTTTAGTGTTAGATAAGCTAATTTGACTCATTTTCCTTAGTTTTAATTTCTGCAGTCTGTGTTGATTCACTCCAAGCAGTCACTTTGCCAAGTTAGCTGGAAGTTCATTGGAAACGGATGCCCTGACCATGTGCATCTTAACCCAAGTGTATGAGAGTGTATGTCTGTGATTCTGCAGCAGGAGGTCACACCGTTACAGCTGCATGCACACAGCAAGCTCATTCTTTGTTACCTTTTAACATAGTCAAGCTAGAAGACATGTTAGGCATTATCGAGGTGTTCTCCAAAACAATATGTTCCTAAACAGCTGCACTGCATTTTCAATTACATTTTACATAAATAGATGTTCTCTTGTTAAGGTACAACACTGTAGAAAACAACCACAAAGTCCATATATAGAAGACTGGAACCACTATTTATAAACCTAAGTTTAATTTTTACTACCTCTTTGCTAAAGTTCATGCACAAAAACTATCGAGTAATGTTTAGGAAATATCACGGTCTGTCCTAGAACATCCACTCACAACATGCTTAAAGCTTCTCCTCCATTGTCTGGGTTACCGAGGTGACGAGCTCCACTTCATTTACTGTATGACTGGTCGGCTGAAAAGCAGGAACATAATAAATGGTAAAGACATGTTGATGAGAAACATATTTCTGTTTGTGTCACTAACAAATGCAACCTGGGTGAAAATACACATTACTAATTATGTACTAGAGAATGCAATTAGGTTGTGTAGGATTTGTAGGAGACAAGGTTCCATCACCTACGCGATGCATAAAAAGATTTCAATTACATTTGCAATTTTAGCAGAATTTCTCTATTATTTCCAATTCAATAAAGGTTAAATAGAAGTTGCATTGTTTTCATACATGTAAATTTGTTCATCAAACCTGAAAAAGCCAATAAAAACGCACAATCTCATGTAAACAATAAAGCTAGAAAAAGTATTTTAATTATCTAAAATGGCAGTATTTTTATCAGATAGTATTTTTTTAATTTGCTTTAAAAAAGTGTGGCTCTAGCTTCATGTTTAACATAAAGACCTGAGACTGTTATCCATCTTTTCATCTAACTCCGTCAATTCCCAAAATGTGGAACTATTCCTTTAATAATCTGACGCTTTAGTACACATTGATACAAGGTCTACAGTCTACTGAAAGCCAGAGAAGATAAAACGGGTTCTTCATTGACAGCAGTATCACGTCCTATTGTTCTTATCATTTGGCTTTCACATTATGTGAGTGTCCTTAATGCACAGCATGTTGGTGCTTGACTGTCTCTTTGTATTAGTGCTACGATCTACTGCAGGGTTTAACGTCGCCTCTCACCCAATCACAGCTGGGAAAGACTCCAGTCCCACATGACCCTCAACAAGATAAAGCAGGTTTGGCAAATGGATGTTGAAAATCTGTAAGCAGAACGCACTTTATAAGTTAGATTTATTGCTACTGTATTGTATTTCAATCAATCATTTAGTATTGATTGTTTTTTCCACTCACCCTTGAACAATCTCAGAGGGAAGCAGTGGGGAGTCTAGGCCCGCTAACCTAACAGAGGAAGGGAAATGGTTTCACTTAGGTAGCATGTATCTGGCTGCCTCCTGGGGGGTTTAGCTCCAGCTACTTTCACTGCCACCTTTCCACAGCTATTTCCCCGCTCATTCAGAGGTTTCCCATTTGGTCATGTCAGAAGGGTTTCCGTGTTTTAATAGCCGAGGGGTCGAGGATGCATCGTGTTATGTGTCCTCTTTTTCTGCGCTTCTCTCTCTGCATTATTAATCCAACGCTTTCAATGAATTTCAAACAGCATGTGCTGCGCTTTGATGCTGGGGAGAGGCACGGGTGGTGAGAGGGCATGAAGCATCCTCACCAGCTCAGAGCACAACACTCCTGCGCCTTTTGGGAAGAAACGTCTAATTTGAGGCTGGTCTTTGACACAATTCTGCATTGAGAAAAACCTCATTACTTGAAGTGTGGGAGATATGTGCATACAACAGTGCAGGTAATGTTTACCTGTCACACGTGTCAAAATGATACCTGCTCTCTCTTTTCATTTGTCTGTCAGGAAAGACCTGAAGTGAAGCAACTTATCAAATTGCTTTGCGGTGGTTTCACATTACAGTCGCACAGTTGAGCTCCCTTCAAGCCCCCCTGCAGCTCCAACACAAATATCAGAACCAGATAAAGCCTCTGTTTTGTTCGTCCCTGTTACTAATCCCAGTTCAAAGAGAGCAACTGAGTCTCTCCAGCAGCCTTTAGTAATGGCCATGAAATTAACTACTTCCTTCATAGCTGCTGTTTTCACAAAACACTAATGTGGCTCCCAAAAAACTGCTGTGGCACCAGCTGACTGAGCGAGAGGAGACCAGTCAGATTGCACTGCACCGACACTCTCCACTAACAAAACTGCCCTCAAGCTCATTTGGCTGAGTTGTTCATGTTTGCTTTTAGTGCTTTAATGTTGATGTAACATTGCAGCTGTGTTGCAAACAAGACCAATTACACACTCTGGACAGTTTTTCTTTTTGCACCATTGAAATATTCCCACCAGCCAATAGTTAGACTCAATGGCACGAAAAACCTGCTTTACCCATATTTTACAGAACAATGACCTTCATCCTCTGACTCCAAGTCCGTTTCAGTTATCACAAGCCAAGATATATTTACACTGGAGTCACCTTTCCTTCATTTCAGTGTGAAATGCAGTCCAAACTTCTGTGAGAAATTAAAAATCCTTGTTGCGTTTCTATATCCTCTGGATCAGTTTCAGTACATAGATTCATTGTCAGTGGCATTTGTTTTAAAGCAAATTGTTACAGTTTAGCAATCCTAAGTGGTGCACTCTCTCTGTTTTACAATTCACTTTTAGATTCTACTCATTATTTTCATTATTAGCATTGTTTAGTCTAAGTGACAAAGTCCAGGGGTGAAAGAGGCTTTAGTTGTACATTATTACTTGGCCAAGGAATGTGGCGGAGTTATGTGACGATCGGCACTGGTTTGTCTGTCTGTCCGTCCATCCGTTAGAAACTTTACTCAAAAATGGACAAAAGGATTTGGATGAAATTTTCAGGGAAGGTCAGAAATGATTAGATTTTGGCAGTGATGCCGCTTATAGTCTGGATCCACAGATTTGTGAAAGATTTCTGTATCATTGCGAGATAGCGGCATGGCATCACTGTAACTATGACAACAAGTGAACACTGCCTCAGCCGCCTGCCGACGATCACATGATTGTGATCCCACTACAAATCCACCACTGTGGACTTTTTGGGACTTGTACGTCGGAAATGATACAAGGAACAACTGATTAAATTGTGGGGGTGTTTCTGAGTCCCAATAATTCCTGCCGCTGCTACATATTTAGCAATTCGGTATCCTTACATAATGTACACATGCATAACACACGTCTGTGTTCAGCGCAAGGTCATTTTGTTTGTGAGTGCATCTATATTAAATGGCCACATTCTATGTTGCTGTGATTTCTGATCATCAATAACTAATAAACAAATGCTGCATTTCTACAAAAAAATGCTGCTTTTCTGACAACGTCACATTGGGGAATGAACAGCTTTGGCGGAGTACTGCGCTCTGTGAGTGCTTTTCTTGTTTTTCTATTTGTTGACTCATCTGTTGTTGCTTTAAACTGTTTGAGTACATTTAGGCCAATAAAAGCAATGTGAACAAACTTAATAACCCAAAATTACCATCTACAAAAACTATCATATAGCATTTGCTTCTGTGGAATCTATCTGTAAGCTCCTGTGTCACATGCGGGACATTATAACTCAGATAGCAGTTTCAGTCATCAGTGAGAGGGACTCGTGGAAAGTCATTGATTCAGTAATCAGAACTTATAATTCAATACACTCTGTTCAGCTTGAGGCTGTGTTAAACAATCAATTGTTAATACCCTAAATTGCTGTAGAGAACATCTGCAATGTTTAATAAAATTGTTCCCTGTTAAGTTTTAGTCACCCATAGTAAAAACGCGATGGCCTACAAAACCACATTTATGGGGTTTTAACGTGAAGGTGATGGTCTGCGGCACCATTGCCAACCTCTGAATCTCTCCTCTGAGCTATCATCGCTGCAGACATAAATGCTGCTCGGCCATGATAATCATGTTAGGCTCACAACAGGCTCTGCTGAGTTTAACAGGTTACAGTTTGGCTAAAATTCAAGATGCGACTTTGGGGTCATCGTGTTTATGGCGAGTGTGCTCAGTGCAGCGCAGGGGTGATGAGAAACTATAACACTCCTGAGGGCAGCGAGGAGAGAGGAGGAACCATTACGGCTGAGCAGCTCTGGAGCTGAGCCAAGTGTAAATTGCAATAACAGCAGCTCGATGAGTGAGATTACTGAGGGGGGAAAGGGGCTATCCTCACTCTGCAGATAAACCCAGGAAGCCAAAACACGCAGGCGCTCACACTGGTGAACAAATCAGTACACCTGTAGACGACGCATCGGCTCACGAAGACACACACAATTTCCTGCACTGTGAGAAGGAGAAGCAAGTAGATGAGAAACCAATCAAGCAGGGGAAAAAAAAAACAGTAATTACATGACGCTGACAAGGGAGATGGAGAGCAGAGAGATACATATTGTGCTTCTCATTAATCATTAACAGACTCAAAGGGACACAAGGTCAGCAAACAATGTTTTGATGTGTGTGTTTTTGTGTGTACAAGCCACTACTGTAGCGTACTGCCTGCAAACTCCACAGTGGCTGCTTCAGAATTTGTGCCTCCAGGCTTTCAATTAGGATACTGTAAGGGAAAAACATACACACAAACACACATACGGTACATGCATGACTTCACACACACTCCTCTAAACACATGGTAAGTCAAGCAGACTAACAGAAGATCCAGAAGCACATACTGTAAGCACATTGCACATCAGAGAAATGTAAATACGTTTTATCTCTGATTGGGCATTCATCAGGCGATGGGGAGAGAGAGAGAGAGAGAGAGAGAAGGTTTTCAGAGAATCCTTTAAAACATCCTCCTCCTTTCATTCTGCTGAGAGCGAGCCTTTATTCTCTTGCTCCGAGCCAAAGTCAGATTTCTGCCCTGCAGAATAGGATGCCGGAGAAAAGCTGCTACTTTGAACCCGACTTTTGTGCGATTTTTCATCTTGTTTTTAGCTCATGCGTGGTAAATGTGAGCGAAAACCAAAGTCATTAAACTCGCAGTTTCCAAACTATTTCTTTTTCAGTAAATGTCAAGATTAATAAGCATTCATGCCCAAAATCAAGCCTGGGCTCTCAGATTTAATCTGCATGTGGTTACGTCTTAATAAAACACATCCACGCAAGCATGCAGCCTTAAATCAGAGTGTTTATTCCACAACTTATACTCATGCAAGTTAAAAGTTTAAATGAAAAGCCCATGTTTTTTATAAGATTATTTGAGAGTTTTAAGGAACTGGGAAATATGCTTAATAAGCATTCTGTGGAATTAATAGAAGACTGAAATCACAGCCAACAGCCAATTAGAACACCACTAAGAAAGGAAACAGGGAGAAGCAAAACTGACAAGTTACGTTCTTATAGCGTTTGTTTTCGATATTTTGGATAAGAAGAGTGGTTTTCTGTTGTCTGTACTGGCTCCTAACTGAGATAATTTTTATACATCAGTTTGCAAATTACAAATTAAATGAACAAGATACAAGGTGTGTTTTAAAAACACTCGTGAGCATGTCAAATGCACTACACCAGAAATGCACGGATGTCCTGTTACATCGGGTCACATTTTACAGTCTGCAAGCCAGCATGCTTTTCAGGCCAGTCTGACCCACAATCCTTTGCGCAGCATCAGATGCGTCACATACGACACAGTGTGTGTAAACAAGCCTGGGCTGCTGAGAGCGCACAGACAGATGACGGCTCATTTTGCACTCCAGACTGCGACAAATGTATGAGAAAGACAGTGGCACAATATTATACCCCAAGTAATATGTCCCAGTTGTATGCATACTGTATACAACAGTGTGTACTTTGTAAGGGAAATTGCAGTATGTACTGAAAGGAAACGGACGCAATTTGGAACAGGACTTGTTATAGTGAGCTTTAGTGATTCTGATGATGATTTGATATTAAGCTAGACTAATTGTCTGCTGGCTGTAGTTTCAAACTGAACATGCAGAATTGACAGTGGTGTCAATCTTCTGCTCCAATTCTTTGGAGAAACATCACTGAGCATTTTCCCAAAACTAGAAATAAATGTAACATAAGCCCATATGGAGGGCGTCTATACTCCCATGTAATGGTTCCTTTGTTGCTCTGATTTAAAATTCCAAAGTCACCATGTAGACTAAACGTGTTTCACTGACACATAGCAACACATCAACACAAACTTAACACACAAACATGGAGCAATACGTGTGGGGGTGCAGATTTTGCCCTGTTTCCATGACAGTCCATGTTATCGACAAAGGCATAGATGTCTGCTTCTGCTGCCTTTGAGGCGACGTTCAGCGTATGGAGGACGCTGCTCTGCTGAAAGCCTGAACACTGTTTCCCTTTTGATCCTCTAACCTCACTCTCCTCCTGCCTCTTCAGCTCTTCAGAAATGAGCCTGTTCGTCCTCACCGTGAAGGCAGTAGGAGTGGGTGTCTGTGTGTGCTCTTTACTATGAGTGTTGTGTGTGTGTGTGTGTGTGTGTGTGTGTGTGTGTGCAGGGTTGTGTGTTACAGACCACTCATCTGTATGAGCTCCATTGGCAGTTACATAAACCATACTGTCATAAAAGCTACAGGGCATAGTGAAGCATTGCCAAATCAGTGCTGGGTCAATAACTCCCCACTGCAGATTTTTGGGATTTTCTTTGCTTTGTTGTGCAGCCAGTACACGCCTGGTTGAAAGTGAGGAGGAAGTGGGTGGGTTCTTACTCTTGCAGTGCACAACGGAGGTCAGTAATTACCATGGAACATAATTACTGAGTTCACCTGGGAACCTTGTTTTCTGCAAGTAGTTTGACCACAGTAATTTGAACATATACAGAAAAAGCCATTTGTGGGCCGCAGACATGCATATATAAGGTTAAAATGTATCTACTGCGCTTAGAAAACGACAGCAGACTATTAAACGGCGGAATCACTCATTTAGATAGATTTTTCTCATTAAACTATTTAATTACCATGTGTTGTGCTCTGATGCCTTCAGGGAGTTTACCTACAGTGGCTTTTCTGGAAAGTGAAGCCATTTTTCAACACAATGGCTGCTTGTGATCGTTGTGCTGAGTGTGGGTGTGGGAATGACACTGAGATGAAGGCGGGGGGGGGGGTATCTTTTACTATCTACAAGCAAAGTGTGAAGATGGTTTTTCTCCTCAGCGGAGCCTTGGGGCAGAACGAGTCAGCGGGGGAGGAAGAGCTGCTGATTTGCTTGTCACAGGCATAAGCCGCTTGACGGTGAGCGGCAATTCTGGCGACGTCTGCACGGTCAGCCTGGCCAACCACAGGGCACACAAACTCAGCTGTCCCATTTCATCAGTGGAGGTGGCGATGTTTAGTTAATCTCCCCCTTTCAGTCTATTTACTAATGAACTAGCTGCGCTTTTTCTCGCGCACACAACCGCCGCCGCTGTCAGCCCAACTCAACATGGAAGCACACGCCTGCCAGTGTTGTGCGTATTCCTCCGAGGTTCAAGCTGAGCAGGGCTTTTGGTAAAATTACCAGTGCAAGCAAAAAACAGGCCAGCTGTCATGCAACCAAGGAGCCATCCACAGACAGAAAAGCTGTGATCAAACTGCTTTCATTGACTTGCTAACTTCCTTTTCTTTCTTCTTTTTTTAAAAAAGGTCTAACATTATTTTGGAGGATTTTCTCTTTGCAGCAGCAAAAATTCGGCTCACGTAATGCAATCGACACCAAGTCAAGAAGTGCTAATGCCTTTGTGGCCCAGAAAAAATCCCGGAATCACAAAACTACAAAAAAACTCTTGAATAAAAAATAATTTGTTTTCATCTTAATACAGCTTGTGTGGCAGAAATTCATAGCAGTTACCGTGGGGAGAAGAGATGAGGGAAGGAGCAACTAGAAAGGAGGGGAAAAATACATTACAACCTCTCTTCAAATTATTTTTTCAAACTCCCTTCTATTACACAACTTAATGAGCCTTGAAATTGGCGAGATTACATCTTTCTGTGTTTATTTCATTAGTGTGGGTGTCGCCAATCTCAGGGGGATTGGCTTCCTCACTTTGGGAGTGTGCAGCGTGCCGCCACAGATAACGTTGCCGTGATGGAGGGAGCAACAAACTAACCAGCAAGGCAGTAAATAAATGAGGGAGTTCCCTGTGATCAGCCGGACGCTCGGTTCAATCAGCCAGCTGATTTACCAAAGCTGTGCAGCGAGAGAACGAAAATCCGTTTTCTACTTAAATCACGATATAAACAATCTGCCAATGAGGTGAAGTGGCAACACTTGTTTTCCCAGCAAGGTCCCCCTCAGCACCTCGAAATCTAACGAACATGTTACATCTTGCCGAGTCTCTTCAAACTACATGTTCAAAGTGTAAAGATGGATTGTATTAAAGGAGAAGGCCTTGCTATGAGAGAACACCCTCTGTCTTATAGTTGTGAATGTTAATTTAGAACTTCATTTTCTTGCTATTTCTTCTTGACTACTCCTGCAAATTGAGTGAAAACTACACTTCAAAACAACTACAGGTCTGCCTGGTTCCACCACTTTAACGATACAGGCTGTGATCCAAAGGTATTTTCAGCTTCTCCATCCATCCCTGACCTTAGAAACAAGTTGACAAAACAATCTCACCTCAAGGTTACTCAGCAGCTGCAGAGCCTTCGACTAACTTTACAGCTTTAGGCAGCTTGATCGACTGTTATTTGCAATGTCAGTGTCTCCGAGAGGTGTTCAGATGAACAGGAAGATCGAACAACTCCACCTTCTCCACAACTTTAAACCACCTGCCTAATATTGAGCGGGTCCTCCTCACGCCACCAAAACAGCTGTCACCCAACATGCCATTGACACGGAACCATTGGAGATGTGCTGCAGCATTTGGATGAGAACGTTTGTAGCAGATTGGAGATTTGAGTCCTGTGAGGTTACTGGGTGCATCCTCTGTTCAATGGAATTAGGATTTGGGCAATTTGAAGGTCAAGTTAACACCTTGAACAGTTTTTGTAGTGTGGTGGTGCAGATTGTCACCTTTGCCATGGCAGGTGTTGGCTTGGTCCGCAACAATGTTTAGGTTAGGCAGTATGTCTCACAATAACATCCAAATGAATGCCAGAAAGCAAGGTTTCCCATCAGAGCATTGTATTATAATGCAAGTTCTGCACTGCACCTGTCAGGGGTTTTGAGGTTGTGGAAGATTGGTGTAGTGGACCTAGAGGTGAGGTTGTTCTGTCACTAAAATATTTCTTGTCTTTTACATCAAGACTGTCACTTCTACTACTAAACCACCAATGTAGCTTGGTTGAGTCCAAAAAGACTGTGCGTCACATCTTGAATTTTAATGTTGCCCTGCCAGACGTTTGCCACCCGTCATCTCCATTGTCTCTGTGCTCAGAAAACTTAAAGTACTGGTTTGTCTTTCCCGTGTAAAACACTAGTTTAACCTCGAAAGCTGAAAGTTGTTTGTGTCCCCTGTAGTTTTCCAGATTAACTCTGTTGTGTGCAATATTGAAGCATCTCTCTCTTTGTGGCAGATGAGATGAGAATGAGAAAATCAATATTGTGCATCCTGGAAGCTTCTTAGTTTGCTAATCTGTGATAGTTGATTCGAAAGCATGGCTGGCATAATGCGATGATTGATGTTTTGGCTTCAGCTGCATCATCTGGCTCAGCAACACTGACCATTTTGGGCTGAAGAGCTAAGACCCAGAGAGACTGGCTTGTTCAGAGGCGGGCCACCCTGTTGGCGGGTGACTGCTGTTCCGATCCAAGCCGTCAGCTGTGAAGCTGGGTGGGGGTCCACGTGACATGACGAGCTCTCGCTACATAACCAGGCGACCCAGATAGCGCTCCAGTCTGTCTTTGTGGGCCAGGCAGCAGGAGAGTAGCTTTGCAAATGAACTGAGCAGAGCAAGGTGTTCAAATTAAGACTCTAATTATGTGGAATGACGAATCTGTCCTCTGCTTGTGCTGTCCCACCAGACACTGCCAGATAGAAACATCGCACAGAACAACCTCCCAGGGAAGTGGTGGTATTTGATGTGATAATAATGTGAGGAATCAACTCATTGTTTGGATACCATTCAGCTCAGATCCTTTCTCCATGTCCAGTGGATCCCTAAACACCAATAGTCATTTTAAAGTGTATTGCTAAGTAATTGCAATCAAAATAGAGCAGGGGATAAAAATGAAGTCTGAGCAATGGGGGAAATAATTAAATGACATTGTTCATTTATTTCTGAGGTTATTTTCAGACTTGGCAGCTTGCTTTGTCCAACAGTTCCCTGCCACACTCAATGGACATTAAGAATTTAAAAAAGCAGAAGTAGGCCACAGACAATTCAAGCAGAAAGAACATAAGGCCAAAGCGGCTCTTCTTCTTTCAGTTCTTCCACTGAAAGGCAGAAACAGATTGGTCTTCCAGTGAGAAGAGAAGCTGCAGAAAACACCAACCCAGGATCATGACAAGATTAAAAAGCTGCAGGATGCCAGCAAAACCAACTGCTCGAATTGTCTTCCATCTCTTCCCTTTTTGGACCATTAAAAAAAAAATCCCTCAAAAGCTGCATTGAGTTTCTAGTGAAATCTGCAGAGGGCATGTTGGCTTGTGTCTGCTCAGATGAGAGGGGTCTCGGACAGATTCACTTTGAGCAAACACTGTAAAAGAAATGACTCATGGGATATACGGTGAAAACAAAATTTCGCTGCTTCCATTTGATAACCGTTGAGAGCAATAATGTGTTTAATGTTGTTTGTTTATTGAGCGCAGCCAATGGATATTGTGGTGTTTATTCCACTATGTTTATTAGGAATGAATCCAGAACCTGTGTTTATATTTTGGCGTCTATATCCAGGAGCATAAACAGTAGCATATGGCTCAACTGGGCATTCAGGAGGCAGGTCAATCCCAATTTAATCAAGTGTCGAGATGCAGGATGGCAGACTTTCACCGTCGGCTCGTGATTTATGCCTGCTTGTCAAGTAAATCCATATTTCACCTCAGAGCCAACTGCTACAAATCTCCTCTCGCACCGCTAGTTTGTCTCTATCTTTGGCTGTTACAGTTAAATCTGAAGAGACATAATGTTCACTTTGAGCAGCAGGTTTTCTTCTCCATGAGCTGCTTTCGAAATAAGCACGCGAGTTAGGCTCCATTTAGTGCATAATGGGAAGTAAAGAAAATACCATCAATAAAGGTACAGCTCTGTAACTTCAACCAGCAGCTGTCCTGACCTTCTCTATGTGGTCATTACAGAGACGCTGCACAGTATTTACTGAGGCAAACATATTAAAATCAATTCTGTAGCTCAGCACCTTTAAGCATTTGCAGTAAGCAGATAATGAGTTTAAATTGTGCTTAAACCAAGAGAAGGTACCACAAATGGTCTCACTAATGTCTTCTCTTCTTCTTATATTTAATGAAAGCATTCACTTTGAGCATTTCTTGAGGGAGATCGGTCATGACGGTTAAAAAACAACGCATTAAAGAAAAGGCAAATGGTCCATTTCATGTTGTTTATACACCATCAGAGTATATTTTCTTTCTGTTGTAAGTACGTGTACTTCTACGCCCGGCAGCTCATAATAATCACCAAGAATAAAGACACAGAACATTAAGCAACAAAAGCTGCTAACAGAAAAGTTCAAAATGTTCTGTAAAGTTTGCTGATTTCACGCCTCAAGATCAAGTGTACCCTTTGGTAGACACTCTTTTATTCTTTTTGATAAACACACCCAATAACCACAAAATAGACGTGACCTCAGTTTAGGCACTAAATGTCCTGAATGAAAGGTTCAATCTGGAGATCAAACTGCTCCATTGTTCATCCGAGAACCAGCCGGCTTCAGAAATCCCACCAGCTGTTCTACAACACAAGTGTCTGGTTGTGGTTGTCATCCCAAAACTGAAGAGCATAAAAAAGGGAAAAGCAGATATCAGTGACAGAGAGAAAAATAACCGCTGCTGTGGCAACAACTGAAACGCCGTATACCACTGTAAAATCTTATTTAAGAAAGCAACTGCATTTTTTGTTATTTTTTATGTTTTTAGGTCTGGTACAGTCACACAAATAAACTGGAAATGGCTGCCCAGTGCAAGTTTCATTGTGTTCATAGGGAATGCTGTATTCCATCCCTAGGTGGACATTTATAAGACTCAAACAGTGAGATTAAGGACAGTAACATACCAAAATTCAAGTTGTATAAGAGCACAGTTTCTTGTAAAGCCAAAGGGGTTGGTGGGAAGGAGAATCCCGCATTTGAGGTTTTACTGACTTGCTCAAGAGCGTACCAAGAGCGATGACTGAGGGTTTAAAACAGCTTGCATATTTATGTGCCTCTAGTCAGCATTTGTCCAGATATCTAAACCGGAGGCCCCGCAGTCAAACCTATTTCTGTTACCTCCCCACTTATTAGATTGGCCTGCAGACCCCTGCAGTCCCTGAAGTGTTCCTTTCGGTCTCACATCTGTGGAGTGTGATGCTTTAATGATTTTGTGGGAGGAAAATTTGCAGCTTGCAGCAGTAATGTCGCTCTGCTAATTCAGCCCTTCCCACGCGCTCAACTCGTAAGGTGAATGACTGAAATATAGACACCGGCATGCACGCATGGCGCACTATTGCTGAGGCTGCTGAAATGTGTGAATTACACGACTGCGGTGCGCACAGAGAGCAAGGATGACGGTGGCCTTTTTTTCCGCACAACAGCGACACCTATTATCATACAATAACACATTTTATGGTTATCAAACTGTCCTTTCGCATTCCAATCTGTTGTGTTACAATTTGAATGTTGAGATCTATCTCGTTAATGCTCGACAACATACATATATACACAATTTTTAAATGTTTTAAAGTTTTCAACCACTTTAAATGTGATTATTTTTCATTCACGTCAAAAGTAGACTCATATTAGAGAATGTTTTTTTACATGCACATAATATGACAGCAACTCATCCATCAGTCTCGGGATCAAACAGCCTCTGTAAACACCTTCCAAAGCACCAAGCTTAATAAAGATGTCAATTTATTTTATTGATTCACTTTATATTGTGCATTGGCTGTGCAAGACGCAGTCCATGAAACTGACAAACAGCGGCCCATCAGCCGTGTGTACACAGCTGGTGAATTTATGGCTGCATACTAATCAGACAACAAGTGCACATACATTGCAAAAACTGTTTTCATCCCAGTCACTTAACCACCCAGTGTGTAATAGTTTCAGTGTGCATTCGGCACCAATCCAAATGATTTATGATGTCGCGGCTCTGAACTGCCATTCATATTTTCTTTGCTGTTGATAAAGATTGAGTTGGTTGATAAAGTGTTTGTTGATTAAACCCACAAGGGAAACAAAACCTGATATGAATCAGTATACAGATAATAAACTAATGGCATTAGCTAGAGAATGTGACAATGGAAACAATTGAATTAAAGTTACTGTTTAAAGATTCTTCTAAGATTTTAAAGTTGAAAACAATGGTAAAAAAAAATCATCTCTTGCATAATGACTGCTAGTGACCTAAAATGGTTTAAGTTGGTTGATTAAGTTACAAGTTACACAGTGCAATGCTAAAGTCAAAGCTTTCATGAAATAAAAGACCAAGAGAAGACATTACTGAGACCATTTTAAGTACCTTTATCTTTCTTTATAGGAATAGATTTCAACTTAATTTTCTTTCTTTCTCTAACAAGACCACGAGTCAGGTACAGCTGTGCTTTAAGGCACACAGTTAAACATAGACAAGGTTTGATAAATGTCTACTTTTCATGTAAATGCAGCAGATGTGAGCTTAACTCTTGTGAGTCACGATGCTGCATGACATCAAGCAGATGGTCGCATTTTCTGTTGAAGTTAGCGAGGGTTGCCATCAACAGGCCCAAGGATCATAATTAATGACAGCAGTTGGATCAACGGCTATGACCCAGAGACCACACAGCAGTTTTCACAATGGAGGAGCCTGAAGTCTCCAAGACAGAATACCAACCGTCAGGTCAGGAATGCACCAAGAGAATGATCTACATTACTTTGACATTCTGCAATGTGAATTCATCACGCAGGGTTATCATGTCAATGCCAAGTTCTAACATCATGAGGCATCAGAGATGGCAGTTGTGTGCTCCATCATGACAATGCGTCATTATCACAGAGCTTTGACAAACCTGTGAGTTTTTTGACAGTGCCAGCGTATTGGTTTCACAATCGTTACCAAAAGGGAACTCAGGCTGAAGGGCCATCCCTTTGGCTTTGGGTCGATCAGTTTTTGGTCTCAAACAACGCCCCACCAACAGCACTATCTGACCAGTTATCTGCCACTCGTAAAGGCCTATTACCACTGAAAGATAAAAGTTTCAAAGTTCTCTTTTAATTAAACAAATGTAAAACTTAAATAACATTGGGCTATTCTAAAGTTTGGCGCCAAAATTTTCATTTTTACTGCAAATGTGTTTTAGTTTCAAATAAAGATTATGGGTTTCCTTGCTTGCTAATAATCGATATTGGTACTAAAACAAACACATCAGACGACCTCTAGTTTTGACAGTGAAGCATTGTGTGTGTTGCAGATCGTGGTAGGAGCACTGGGAGCAGAGTATCACTACACAAAGCTACTACTTCAAAGGGGATGGTGGCCAAATTTAAAAATGAGGTGTAGTTTTTGGTTCTTATAAACACCCACTCAGGTGTTCTTGATTGCACCTTGTACAAGACAGATATCAATGAATGAAAACCACATACGACAACTACACAAAGATGCCGGAAGAAAAGTCAGGGTATGACCAAACAGCCAGATTCATCCTTTAGGCAACATGAATGTCTTTGCAAAATGCAATGGAAATCTATCATAGAGTTGTTTGTAATTTATCAAACATACTGTATGTAAATGCATAAAATTATGTTCACAAGATGATCAGCTCGACAGACTGTCAGGAATAACTCACAACTGGGAGAGAATTTAGCTTTCAAAGTTTGTATTTTACTCAATTTACAAAGCCGAGCCACTTTAATAGCGTGTACCATCAGGATGAAAAACAATCTCCAAGTGTCTTTCGGCCTATTGGACAGGGTACAAAAATCTGGCCAGCAACACTGGAGGCCACAACACAGCAGCTCTACGCAATCCCCAAAAGTCCCCTAATCCAGCAGTACATGCTCCAAAGCTGCTTAATATCTGAACACAGTGACAGACCAGCTCCTGTTGTAGGTTTACCAATCTGAAATGACTAGGATAGAATTATATGGCTTTTGCTATGCATAAATGCAGATTTCTAGCCCCAGATACAGTACACATTTCAAGGATTAAGCACCTTATATTATTCATGGTAAAAGCTGCTGTCAGTTTTTGAATGAGATTTAGAGCAAATACTTGAACTCTTGAGAGCAACAAAAGAGAGAGAGGGGGGAAAAAAACACTGTCGAAAGTAATTCCTCACATCTACCCTGGATAATGACCAAAGATGAAAATGGATGCCATTACTGTGGCTGCTTTAATAAACATGAAGCATCAAGCTGTGGCGGAAAATGCATTTAATTTTGTCTAGAGACATAAACACAGTGGATTTATTACAACTCCTGTTGCAGTTTCTACCCAAAACTCTGTGTTGAGCCTCTAGAATCACATTAAACAACTCAATCTGAGGAGTGAAAGAGTGATGATGTGTGAAGATGTCCGTCCAGCAATAAAGGAGACAATGAAAGACTTGAAGACATTTCTTCAAAACACATACTGTCATTATTGCTGTTAGAGTAGTTTTTACTGTGGAAATCAACCGTAATTGTACCTAAGTCGGATTTGGAGGAAATAATTTGATCAAGAGCAGTAAAGCCAAAGGAAAATCTAATCTAGACAAGTGGTTAAGTAAGCGAGTCTCAAGTTTGCTAAAAACTGAAAAGCTGTGGAGAAATGCTAGATTTGTTCAGGCTATTACAGTAGTGACATCATCGCTCCATCCCTGGTTTGGGGTTATTCCAGTCCAAGTACTTAGAGAAATTTCCGATCTCTGCTTAAAGTGGATTAAACAGCCTTTTCTGTCATATTTATGTTCCCTGTCCACAGACTGTTGAATTTAGCCAACTCCCAAGTAAGACAGGACTAATTTAGAGCAGCCTATATACAGTATAAGATTTCTCACGGCAGTCTTTCACATAAATGACGGCTTTTTCTATCATTAAAAGCTCAGTCTCCAAAGACGCGAGTACTTGTAGTAATGATCTGGCAGCCAATCAAGGGTAAGTTTATGTTAATCAGGCTAATTAGTATTTCTGTCTGTCCCCAGCTGGACCAACTTGTTCAAAAATGCTGCACATCACAAAAATTAGTGGCTGAAAAAAAACTTCTCAGATGCACATACAGTAAATACAACTTTCCCCGTACTTGCTCATGAACACACCCACCACATCTGTGTTGGCACTTTAAGGGGTCGAACGTAACAAAACTCCTTTGATGTTAATTAGCCCAGCAGAATATGGATGGGAGGTGCCAAAGTAAGATCAATAACATCTAAAAATATCTTTGACTTAACTTAGACAGTCTTCAAAGTCTGAACTGCCTCTGCGGACGTCACCGACGGAGTTGATGTGACGGTGACAGAAAGATGACAGAAAGCTGCCGAAACCAGAGACTGTCTGCTACTGTATGGGCAGCTATGGCTTGAAGATGGCTTAGTTATGAGTCAGTGGCAGCAGGACTGTAACTGCATAGCTCCATTATGTAGTTCAAAAATGCCTGCAAGTCAACGTGAGTTCAAGCACCCTTGGAAATTGTTCCATGAAATGTGCATTAACTCTATAAAGTGGCTTTGTTCAGTGCAAGGTTACCAACAGAACCACAGTGTGAACATCCAGTGATCTGTGGATGAATAAATGTTAACTGGAAGTTCAAATCGTGCCTTGGTTTGCTTCATTGCACAAGGTTTCTCCATATTTTGCTTTTTGGAGTGACTTTCAATTGTTTCTTGAATGCAAAAGGTCTTTTAAGCAGCAGAACATTTCAATCATATCAGAGGAAGCACAGGTGCAACCAAGGGGCACATCATATTTCCCGTAGCTGCATCCATATGGTTTCCTTTCCATATGGAAAATAACAATAAAAACGACAGAATTAAAGCACTCATTTATATGTTAACCACAAAAAAACAGGTCAAAATGGTAAAATCTGTATTTTTACAAATGGTAATTTGTTCTTTTGTGGTTTTCAGTTGTAAAATTACACTACTTTAAGTGCATTTAAATTGGAAAAACTTATTGTTAATTTACTGATATTTTGTATTATTTGAAAGGAAAAACTGCATATATAAAGGACTGAAAAATGGTTTTAAAATTTTTTTTGAAAATCACTGAGTTTAGTTTTTCATGGTTCTGTTCAATTACAGATAATATCTAGTAAAGTTATGAAAAAAATATTAATTTACATGCTTATTGTAAAAAAAGAAAAGAAAAAGACAAGCCAAAACTATACACAATGTCCTCATCAAAAATCAATAATTCTATAAGTGGTAATTCCTTCTTTTACTATGTTTTATGTGAAATTACATAGTTTTACTGTAATCAAATCATCTATTTACATACATTTTTTGTGTGTTTTTACAGTTTTTAAATATTCAAGTATTCCATCATTTTTTAATGTATGTTTTCTGGCATTTTACTACCAAACTTGAGCTCTTTTTTATGGATTTTTTTTTTTTACAGTGTAGAGTTTGTAATTTCTTTTACACACTGTCTAAATACTAATTAAATCCTCTCCTACCATCATCGGTGCAGTGCTGTTTTTAATTTCTTTCAAGTCTGTCTGAGTGTTTAGGCATGTTTGAACAGCTCAACAGCACACAGCACATTTTCTAAATGTCACAATTATTTTGCATGTGCATTTATTGATGTTTGGGTCTGTAAATTCATCATAATAATCCAGGTTATAATTATATATTATTTGTTAAACTAAATGCCTTAGGCAGGCTGTAGTTCTTCCCAACACACTGGAATATTCAGCCTACGTGACTAAATGAAAATAAAGATAGCCCATTAAAATGTTTGTTGCTGAAAGAGATTAGACTCTCTTTCTCTCCCTGTGTTATTATTCATGATACAAATCCTAAAGGGAAATAAGAGATTGTGGAGAGGAACATATTTCTGATGAATGAAGAAACTTGTTCTTTTGTTTGAGTTGTCTCTATTAATACTGTCTCTATATAAAACTGCAGCGAGGTTGTGAAGTTGTTTCAGCTCAGCATCTAATCGCCAACATATTTCCAATTAAGGTGTATCTCTGTTTGAAAAATACTTTCCATAAAGGTTTTGTTGCTGTATCATTTCTCAAGCTTCCTGAGGAAATCTTCAGTGCAGAAATAGGCACATTGGAACAGCCTTAATGATGATTTCTGGCAACTTCTGTGTGAAGGAAGGATGAAGGAGTGGTCAGTTAAAGGACCTGTCAGATACCCAGTATCATTCACCCCTATATAAGTACCTCCAGTCATTAGCTACCCAACACTATATTACACCTTGGGGAATTCATCCTTGGTTATCCTGTATTCATCAAGCTATTTATCTTTAACCATGTTTTGGTGTCAAACATTGACACACAGCAGTGATTTTTAAAGTGCTTTTACAACTACAGATTTTTAGTATGCTGGATAGCGTTTACAGTAGATGATGTTGTAATTTCCAGTTTGATCTAAAGTTGGCAGCATTGTTTCACTCTCACAAAGCTCAGATTCAGACACAGGCACAAAAGTGTATCTATTGGGCGTGTTGTCGCAGTACCATGACGGTGCTGCAGCAGGTTTCAGGTTTAGTTCAGAACAACGTTTTCTTTGTTCGAGCAGCTCTACATGTGAACATGACAAGGAATTAGTTTTGGGCTATTCACGAATCAGATCATTAAAAAGCATAACGAGCATGACGATGACAAAGCCATGCAGAGGGCATATCAGAAAATGTCAGCCTTCAGTTGATGCGGTCACAGCTGGATAAAAGGAAAAAGGTGCCGTGATTTATGAAAGCAGATGGAAATTCAAAAAAGTCTGTAGCTTCCTCGCACATATATAAATATAAGGATTATTCTTTTACTTGACTGCAAATCCGTTTCCGTCAATGTTGCGGTGTCTGAAGTCCGGAACCCGTGGACACCACCACCTGCTGAGTTCCTTTCTTTGAAATGTTTTAACAGACCTTTGCAGCCGCTGCTTGTTTGTGGGTCTTTCTGCCTCCGGTTTTATCTTCAGCAAGTAAAAAGCAGCTCGGTTGGGGTGACTGACTCGGCCATTTACGAACATTCCATTTCTTTTCCTTAAGAAGCTCTTTGGTTGCTTTTGCCGTATGTTTTGGATCATTATTCGTGTGAACAGGTCTGCAGCATTTGACTGAGTCCGGGCAGAATAATCTCTTTTCAGAATAATCAATAAACACCAGTGACCCAGTTCCATTGGCAGCCATACATGCCTATTCTATAACACTTCCTCCACCTTGTTTAACAGATGACGTGGTCCTTTGAATCATGAGTCCTTCTTTTCCTCCACACTCATCTCTTCCAATCACTCTGGTACTAGTTAATCTTGGTCCTTCTGTCCAAAGAATCTTCTTTCATTTTTGTGGGTTTTTTTTTGTTGTTGTTGCTGATGATTCTGTTCTTGAGTGTTACTACTAGTTTGCATATGTTTTTACACTCATGAAGGCATCACTTTATTGTTGACTTTGACAATGACATACCGACCTCCTGGGGAGTGTTTTTGCCTTGGCTAGATGTTCTGAAGTATTTCTCTTCCCCAAGGAGAGACTTCAGTGAGTGTCCACTTTGTTTGTCTTCTATTGTCTTCCAGGCCTTTTGCTGTTGTTGAACTTGCCAAGTCATTCCATCTTTTTTGCGAATGTCCCATCTTCTTAATTCGGCCACTCGTAAATTTCATGTTATTGTCTGTGATAGGTTGTTTTTGATATTTCAGTCAAATGATGGCCTCCTTCACTTGCATCGTCACCTCATCAGAGACCACATTGAGAGTTTACATGAACACTTACCAAATGCAAATTCAACAATTCCAACAATTCAGAATCAATTCCAGATTTTTTATCTCCTTAATTTGTAACAAAATAATGCGGAAACAGGCCACACCTGAACATGAAACTGCTCACCTCCTTTAATTATGGCTGAAAGTCTTCACTTCACACATTTCATGTCTGTAGTGTACAGAAGCAAAATTACAAAAAATGTGTCCCTTCCTAAATACTATTGGACCCAACTGTGTATCTGTCTACAGTGACAAATACTAATGGATTTTGAAAAGAATACAATTTTTGATATCTTTAAATTAATGTAGTTTTTTATTGTGTATCTGCTGTTGTTAATATTAAGCCCTTAAATGGTTCTAAGCTATATAATCTTAATATGAGGCTCAGTCTGCCTTATATAAGCAGTGAGTGATAGTGGTTGAGAAACAGCTCATGCATAAGGCTTAATGATGGCTGCATTACATTTAGGTGTGACATTTCCAGGACTGGCTCACTGGTCAGGCTTACGCAGCATCCGCATCATTATTAACTCCTGATTACAAGCAGCTGATTTACAATAAAAATAACTCCTCGCATCTGCCTCCAAGCTCTGAGTCAGAGAAATTCAGAATGACGATGGTGAGATATCCGACTTAGTAAAAAAAAAAACAAAAAAAAAAAACAACACAAGAGGTGTCAACAAACAGTTGGGAAAATAGCTGCAAAGCCACCATAACTGTCAGTTACATCTAAGTTAAAAAAAAGTCAAACGGCTGATTCAGTTCATCTAAAAGGAGCTTTACACAGTTTCTATGTGGTTTCTCATGTAAATGAAGCACTACAAATATCTGACCCTATGAACACTTCTATCTAATAATAACCAGATGCAGCATTACTCAGACAGCCCAGTGATTCAATGCTTTTCCTTTTAGGACAAACTAACTGTTTTAAAACGCTACATGATCAGAACGTTACTGTGTAATCGAGGAAAGTCACAACAATGTCAAACTGGTGAACAGAAAATCACTCAGCAAGGAAATGAAAGCAGACAGCAAGCTGCAGTTTAAGACCTCTGAATGTGGAAGACAAACTGTCATGATGGTTAGTGGCTGTGTCAGTAGCTTAATTTCTACTCTGTACCCAACAGCAAAGTATTAAAGCCTCTGAGTCAGCCATTTTCCACCATCTGGAGCACCTGACAGTTTTCAGTCTCTCTTGTCAGCTTCTTTCCTCCCTGACATGAACAACAGTGACAGAAGTGAGAAGCTTTGAGGGCTGACAATAGCTTGTTCAACTGGATCTTCAAAACTCGTTTTTTTTTTTTTTTTTTTTTAAATTGTTATTTTACTAAGAGACTAAAAAAAACAAAAAACTGTGCAATAGTATTATTTTTGAGTATTGTATTTTGGAGCAGGTGTGTGTGGATGAAAGAGGGAGGTGGAGAGAACAAGGGCAGGGAGGGAGGCGGGGGTGAGGGAGGGACCACTGCAGTGCTAACCACTGCCAGACTCATCCATCCAGAACATGCTGAGCTGCTCTGCTAGGGTTTTTTGGCGCCAAGTCAACTTTGGAGACTGAATACTTTCATGGCTTTGATTGAGAACAACTTGGCTCTGCGCAGTTCTTCTTGAAACACATCAACTAAGCACAAAAATCACTCCACCACCAGACCCTGCATTCTTCCTCATCGGGGTCCTGTTCTAAACTCACAACCCTTCAATCAACAGGGCAGCTTCCCTTTACTTTGCACATTATTGCCAAACAAAAAGCTCAGGTGATTTCACTGCCGGCGAGGGATTCAATTATTCAAAAGCTGTTATAGCTTGCGTTGTGTGTGCACCCTGAATTTATCTTTTATTGAGGCAGCCGGTGAACGACTTCCTATAAACAGCTTGCAGGAAAGTAAAGGTGCTGTCTGCCACCAATCCATTTGAGGGGATGACAAACTGCATACCCACCAGACTGCAGGATTGAACTCTGATAGAATTGCTTCCTTCTCAACCTGAAAGCTGCTGTCGGGGTGTTTGGAAATTTTTTTTACCGAGGTACTCAAGTTTGAAACATTGCACGCTCTTTAAGTTAAACACTCTGTGAAGACAAACATCTCAGACCTCCAACTTATCCTTTGTGCAAACATTTATAGCTGTGCTTCCCCAACTTTAACACATGCACAGTGAAACACAAACACAAATGTTTAAGTAAGCCTTTAAAAAACAAACATGTAACCTGCACAAATAAGAATGCTCCAACAACTCCAAATCTCTCTTCACTTAATTCTGTTCTCTGCCCTAAAATGTGCAGCAGAACACCATGTTACACTGTTCTAGGACTGAAGAACAGAAACCACACATTTGTTAATGCTTAACCTCCACTATTTCCAACCATTACAAGGAAGATTTTATTTTAAATATACATTTTCCATTAGAAAAGTTCTTTTTATCTACTGTGACGAACACCTGCCGAACTTTCAATAATGGACTAAACTGGAAGCGACTTGTCTCCATCTCTGAACTGAGGTGTTTGCTGAATATTTTTCTGATGTCCCACAATCTGCTGACAGATCGGGACATTTTTTAAAAAATGACAACAATTGAAGGCGTCACTTGGATGCACATTAGTCTGATGACAGTGTCAATCACCTGACAAGAAAAGAACAGATCAAAAGCATTCTGAAGAGAGTTGTCATCAGCTCAAGACCTGATCAGCTTCATGTCATGGCTGCATTATTGTCATTTTGCGAAATAAAGTGTCAAATATAGTATGTGAACCATTTTCAACTTTTTATCCACTTTCAAATGAATGGAGCTGAAGCATGTGTGTCTGTATCGGACTGAAGGGAGTGTGTTGTGGGAAAACCTAACAGCAGTTTTCCATTGCGAGCTGAACCCCCTGTGATGCTTTACAACCGGGATTGTTGGCTGGTTTTACACGGAGAGATTAACCTACAGTCTGGTTGGTAGAATCACCCATCACACCACAATCATCCATCTTAGGCTCATTTAGGCTCCATCCCTTTAATATCACATATTCAGAGGAGCAAAATAAAAACTGGTCACTTCTTGTATAATGAGGCTAAGTTTTGGCCAAATTGCATTCAGCGTAATTGCTGTATGGTTGAAGTTATAATTCTGGACCACGGTAGTAAAAAAACAGCCATCTCTCGTAAATCCACCGTCACTTCAGGGGGAGTAGCTCTCGACACACTGATGCGTCCTGGTGTTCCCTACGCTGCTGCCGTTCGGCACACTTTGGCAGCGCAGCTGTGCAGCATCTGACACTCACTGATGAATCATATTCGCGCCGCAACAGACAGTAAATGTGGGGGAAAAAATCAGTTAACAGAAATCCGTCGCCAACAGCAGCTCTCCTGGCTGCTAAACCTCCCGTTAACGATGCCTCCATCTGCGCGTAAGCGTACGGAGCGTGCGTAAAATTGGGTTAATCCCGACGCGTCTTTTGTTTTAAAAACATAAAATAATCCTACCTCGCTCATGATGGACGTCGAGGTGGGTTTCTCTCGCCTTCTTCTCCCGGAGATGAGTTGCGGAACGAGGAAGTTTCAACCACAGTGGTCTTTAAAAGAGTGGCTCGCCGCGGACAGAGAAGCTTTATAAAATGTTAAGCCCAACTCCTCCGTGTCATCACGTCACTAATAAACCAATAGGAACGCCGTGGGCAAATGTGTCTCCCAAGTCACCACCCAACTTCTTCGAGCATTCATACGCTGTGTAAGCCCTTTTCACGATGATCAGCCAAACGGAGCGGCTCTCTCCTGGTGATGAACACCCACTCACAAATATGAGCTTTGGGAGGCATTTTCATGCACCAGTCATCATGTCATCGGGAGAAATTGTTATTTCACCGCCACATGTCCCACTGTCATTTCCACCTAAGTATGTGCTCTACTGTGTGGGTGTACTTAATAGCAAAAGGCTCTAAAGTCAAATAATCAGCTGCCTTTCTCATCTTCCCTCTCAGAAAACACAGTTTTACAGTTTTTATGTGGTCGTTTACTGAAACACCACTACAGGATTCAGAGGAGCTTTCCACATCACCCTGCTGTGATATTCGCCTGACATTCCTCTCACATTTATTATAAGATTAATTATGTCAAGTAAAAGTTTACTGTGGCATAATAGGCTAATTAGATTTTCTCTGATGCATTCCCAAACAACAGCACTTTGAATTTATTGCATCAGAGAGAAGCAGCTTTGTGTTTTAAGTTTATTACGTTTCTCAGTTGAAAGTGGAAATGATTTTTCGGAATGAATGGTGCCTATTTGTAGTTGTGTAATCCTTTTTTCTTTATCCCAGACCCTAGCCGTTCCCCTCCTTACAGCCCCCTTTAACGTCAGTTTTAAATTGTAGCAGGTAATTAACATTTGTCTTCAATCCATAGATCCATTTGTACAATTCAATACACAATGTTTGTTAAAATTGTGCATTTAAAGCAAAAGCAGCAACTTCAATCCAAAATCTGGTTCCTGAATGTCCAAATGGAAATAGTTTTAGACTAAGAGGAACAGGACAGTATTCACAAAGCTCTGATGTGGATGCGCTTTGAAGGTTGTTCAGTTTCCTTATGTATTATCACCGGAGCGCCACAAAGTCCCAGAGCAGTTTGATGGACTGAAGATGAGGAAACCGATTACAAATGAACCCTAACATCTCTGCAGCTCTGACCTGACCTGTGTGTCTCTGTGTAACTGTCAAAGCGCCTGACGAGCTGGAGCGGATTTGAACTGAAAATGTCTTTGGGGTCTTTTGTTCTGCAGAGGCAGTCCTCAGATTCTCTGGTTAAGATAGTTGGAGGGTACGAAGTCTCTTTGTTGTGCCGACTACAGCAGATGGTGTGGAAGTTTCTGGAGAACTTAGCAAGACACGGAGCAATCTGTGAGGCACTGAGCTAACGTTGCCCTTCACAGTGTACAGGACACCCACAGTACAGTCACCTGCAGAGAAGTTAGGTAAGCAGACCCACCCACACACGCAGCAATGACTGGGCTTCTCTGGGCTGCACGTAAATAAACATGCATGAAGAGAAATTAGATATTTTTATGGTTTTATTTACAGTTGCATAGATTTGGCAGGTTTGCATATCAGCTACTGTGTGAGTATCTACAACCCACAGTTACCCACAACACTCTTGTATGTGTACAAGGAAGCTTCAAAAGGTTCTCAAATTCCCATTTTGGAGTAAAACGGCATGCTTTCAAACCTTATATCACTGAAATATTTGAACCAATCCAAGAACAAAAGGAGAGGAAAGCTTGTAGCTGGTGTGCTGTTGCTACAGGACGATGTGTTGTCCACACAGCGCAGGTGGCAGAATCAGCCAAATGTGGCTTTAAACTGTTGTGTAATGCACCTCACTCATGTGACCTGGAATCGTGTTCACCATTTTTAGAGCGATGATGAAGTCATGCATGCTGTTGAGGAGCCTCTGGAGGCTCAAGATGTGACCTTCTTTCATGAAGGAATGGCGAAGCTAGAACATTGGCAGACCAAGTGCATTCAAGTTAAAGGAGACTATGTTGAAAAATAATGCAAGAACAATCTTTCTTTCCTGTGATGTTTTCTGGTGAGGCAGAGAACTTTTTGAAGGAGCATTTTTAGGTTTGCAAAATGTTATGGAAATATAACTCCAAGCAGAACGCTCAGAGAGATGAAGACTTTGGACAACTTCCTCTTTAAATTATATTGTTTCAAGATGTGAGAAAATGTGGAACTTGTACACCGCCTGAGAAAAACGATCAGGCTCAGCGAGAACTTTGCCAAATAAAATCAGAATCATTTCTCTGTGTGCTTCCATCCCTTCAGATTCGTCCTCAGGATGTCGATCTAGCCCAATCTGAGAACAATGCAGCTAACAACATCACCAAATGTTTGAATGTCTAACTGCAGCAGTTAAAAGGCAAATTATCAGAGCTGAGACGATAAAGACAACAACGAAAAAGAAGAACACAGCTGATTTTGTCCGCAGGGAAGACAGCAGCGTAACATTTATGAGCAGGGACATATTGTCGGTCAGCTAGTGGCAAAAAGACATCAGATGAACATTTTGGGAAACAGCTGGCAGTCCCATAGGAGGAAGGAACATCACCGAGAGGCAAGAAATTATGTTTAAGTCAGAGGAACAAAGGACTGCATGTTATGCACAGTGGAGTCCTGAAAGGAAATCTGTACTGACGATGTATATGTGTGTGTGTGGTTGGTTTTCTATCCTACGTGATTAAGCTGCTTGAATAAAGCAGTTCTTTGTAAACTGGTTGTAATGTAAACCAGCGGGGACAAACATCCAGGATTGGTAACTATTTCTCTGCAGACTGACACAGTTTATCATGTAGCTAACATCTGATCTGAGTTATTAGGATACAGGAGGCTGTTACAGTGGAAAATGAAATCTGTTCTTGACCATGTGAAATATCTAGAAAGATTTATTGCTTCAGTCAGCTTAGATTCAGTGGATTGTCTCTTTAAAGCACATGTAATCTGAGGTCAAACGTCATCCAAAGGGCACTGGAAATGCTAGCAGTTCTGGGATGTGATGAAGGACGTGTCACTGTGACTTCCTATCACATCTTCTGTGCCTTATGTTACATTATACTGTGTCAGTTGTTGATGCTGTTTTGCTGTGTTTTCCGTCAGGGGTCCAACTGATAAATCATTCTGATGAAACAGAATTATTATTCTGCTTTGTGTTGCTGCAGATTCTCCTCCCTCAGAGAGTTGAACACAACCTATTTTTGTACTCCACGTTGTGTCTGTGTGTGCGCGGATGATGCAGTGTGCACATATATGTAAATGTATGTTAACTAGACCTTTTGTAGAAGTTTGCATGGATTTCTCCAAGATTAAATTTAGTTTGCTGTTTTGTCTGGAAGCCTTAAATACACACAGAAAGCCTGTGCTGTCTGTCATTTGGCCTGGAGACTTCTTTGTAATTCTTTGTTTATGTGATGGAGCATCTCGTGTGTGCTACAAGTACATAACTGTCTGGCATTAAAATCATTAAGATTGAGTTTAAAGTCTTATTCTGCATATATTTATAGATCGATTTCATTTATCTAAAATCCAAAAAGCAGCATCTGAGCTGCTACAAAATCTGCGTTTGCACCATCCTTTCTTTCATGATTGCAGTTTTCCACTTGGGCGTAAAAAACATGAATAAGACAGATCCTAAAAGTGTGTTATCTTACACCAAACACGTGACAAATAACAAGCCTTCTGTGTGCTCGACCATGTTATGTTCTTCCGTATCTCCTCCATAAAACATGCACTGGCTTTCACTCACGCGCAAAATCAATCTCATCTTTATTAAAGGAGACACAGAGAAGCATTTGGACCACAGACAGTTTTTTTCCTTTCATCTGTGTGTGTCTGAAGAAGCCAGTCTCAGCCCAGCAGGTTTGCTACACGGGAACAAAGGGAGTGACCTCAGTGCCCTTCTTGCTGCTGGGTGATGCTGTGGATAAAAATAAACACCTTCACAGACCTACATGAAACTATGTGAATGATATGTGAAGCTACCATGAGCTACTGGTTGAATTTTTTACAGTTTATAATTTTAGTGATGATTTTATGTCAAAGCAGCTTTTTTGGCACCCTCTCTGTAACTGAATCATAGATGCAATTATTCACACGGACATTCATTATAATTATAACTTTATCACGTGAAAATTGTGTTTGAGTCAGGAGGAGCACAGATTCTGCTGTAAATATTCCAAAGAACAGCCATATTATGTGTCAATCCCAATGTACAGTTTGCTCCTATTTGAGAAACATTTGCTTGAACTGCAGTGTTCGTCTTTTAAAGGGATTTTTTGTTTGGATTTTAAAGAATGAAAGCACACATTTGTGACCTGTTTGCTCAGTGGTGCTAAAAATATATGTGTCCTGGTGTTTGAATTGGATTTAACAAAAAAAAAACTATCGAACACAGTCCCAACAGTCTGGGAGAGCATACTGAGAGTGATGGTCAGCAAGGACATATTTACACTGTAAATTGCTTGGTTTTTACAGTCTGAGCTGTACAAATGCAGAGAAGCTGTGTGTCTTTTCTTTAGCTCTAAAAGACTTTTTTGTGCACCATCACAGTGAGAGTTCTGTCCACCTGCAGAGGGATTCAGTCCCTCAGGTCATCTGAGGTTTATAGCAAAGTCATATCAGGTGAAACTGCACGTGAAGTGCTGAGTTAGGAAGGTGAACTACAACTTAGAGAGAGAAACATTTACATTTTCAGTACAGAAATTCAAACTGAAAGATCTAATAAGCCGTAACAGTGTACTGGTGGTAGGTGTGCTTTGTTGTTCCGGTAATACAGTGATTTCAATATAGCGGTTTAAAAACTAAATTTCTAAAGCTTGTTGGAGTGAAAGTCTGTTTTGTATTATTCACGTTCAATAAGCTTTATAGTCCCTTAGATCATTGAGTACAGTAGCCGCACACAGATTTGTCTGGGTGACACTGGGGCGGACTCAGTGACAGTTCTCTGAGTTTCACAGGACAACAGGAGCAAAGTGTAAAAGTAGAATTCTCAGTCACTGTGCACTGCAGGGGACATCACCAGATATACGATATACAGCTGAGGACACAGTGCAAATCAGTCCTCACAGACACAAGCGCCCTGCAGCATTATACTGTATCGCACTGTGTGTTCTCACCCAGTGTGCCATAAGATGCGATTGTATCTGCAGAAGAAGGTGATTTATCTTCATCATTATGGGATTTCACACTCCGCAGGAGGAAGCTGAACTTCACTTGGAGACTGCTGCTTGCAGTTAACTTGACCCCAGATGTGTATCACTGGCAGCATGAAGAAGAACATGCCTGTGACTTTCAGTTACACAAAGATAACACTGTTTGCATTGACTGGCAGTCGGTTCATTTAAAATGGATGTTCCTTCCAGCACGCCTTCTCTCTCCAGTTGTGTAAATGTTGCTGCTCAAACTGGATCTTGAGAGATGAGAGGCCGGTCCACTTTCATCATCTTCTAACAAGGGTTTAGTTTGTGCAGCTAATTAAATGATAAATAAATGAAATGAATATATCTGCAAAATATGTTTAGAGTCAATGGGAGGGAAAGAAGTGGAGGAACTTAGAATAAACAGGTTGAGATGAAAAATAAATCAAATCACCTCCCTTCAGGAGAGTCTCAGAAGAAGAAGAAGAACCAGATCAGAGCTGCTTGAAAGGATCAAAGGTGCCTCTTCAAAAAGAGTGAAAGGAAGCAAAGGTAGATTGGGACAGCTGGTGAGGGAAATAAGAAGATACCGAGCTACAGATTATACACAAAGGAACAAAATATAGAGAATAGGAAACTAGAAAAGCTAAGCTGTGGAAAATGGCAGCATTGAAGAAGATCTGCATGCACCAATCCTGTTTAAACTGAGGAGGCAGGCTGGGCTGATTTAGAGCAAGGAGTGGAAAAATTAATACGATGTTCTGGAGAGGAGCTTGAGGAAAGAGCAGACAGAGGATGAGAATAACTTGAAAAGTAACACAGAGGAGGCGGGGATCGAGAAGCTGGAGATGATGTAGCTCGCGATGGAAGATGAAAAGAGAAGCAGGGCTGAGTTAAAAGGAGGAAACCAAACTACTGATCGTTCAGAGCATTCATCTTTAGAGAAGTTCTTCTGCTTGTGTAGCTGCAGACAAACAAAAGATGATTCTTTTCCTCAAACACAGCTCAGATGAAATGTTTCCATTTTGGACAGTGCCTCCATGTTGATATGGAAAGCCAGTGCTCATTACAAATCCAGGAAATAAAATGCTTGGGCTCAACAAAAACAAAAAAATGCAATAGCTTACATCAGTATTTTTTTCAGTTAAGACTTTAAATCAAAATATGTTTAGCCAACAAACTACTCTGAGTTATTGGAATTGCAGTTTCCATAACCAAATGTGTTTTTAATTACCAGTTCTTTACATCTTTAAATGGTTCTAGCTAGTTTTTCCACTTTTTAAAAAATAATTTCTTGTCTATTGTTTTTAAACTGACATGTATTTTGAAAATTAACTTGTTCCAAATAGATTTTCTTCAGCAGTTGTTTTTGTCATGTTTTTGTTCGTGTAGTTTAATTAATTCAACAACAAAATTGTTGGCAATTTATTTTTTTTGACTGCAAATGTGTATTTTAGTCTAGTATTTAAATCTTTTTAGCAAAAACAACACAAATTTAAAGGCCCCACAAATGACAAGCAACCGTGAAAAGCCTTTGTTGAGCAGATTCATCAAAAGAACCTTAACTAGTTAAACTTAAGAGTATAATGTCACTGCTAAATTTGACTCTGTGCAGTGTTATAATATGTTCCATCCACTGTTTGAGCAAGTGTAACCTAAACTACATACATGAATCAACTACTGGTCATGTCACAATTGAAACTATACCCAAATTTATTGTTTTAGTGGAATTTATTTGAAAATACATGATACTCACCTTAAAATGTCCTTTGTATCATATTTGTTGAGCCTACAGGTTCTGTTACACAAGTTTAACTGTCTGAAACGGTCCAAGCATGTTGAGACAGAAGAGGGGACTGAAGTCTTGAACTCAGGGTGAAGGAAAATTATCCACCCAGTTTTATTCAGTTACTACAACTCAAATTTAGTTTTAAATCAACCAACGCAGAAATTTGAGTTTAAATGACACACAACATTAAGCTGATGCATTTACTAGCACTATTATGTCAACCCAACCCTTCAAAATAATGTTTGCAACTTAAATGGTTTATTTAAATCGTTTAATTAACATGTCCACCTGGAACTATACATTTAATGAAGTTGTGATAATAGAAACCTTGGAGTAGATTTTAAAGGGTGGTATTGGTGTCACAGATCTGAAATAAATGTTCACATTTTTATAAATTATAGTCACAACGGGTCTCACCGTGTCTGTAGGTGCTTTAGTTCATTTTTAATTTCAATATATCCTAACCATTAGTTTTATTTTCCTTTTTTTCCAGTACAGCAAAAAAAACTTTCCTTGCTAGATGTACAAATGTGTTAGGATTTTTCAGCACCATCCAACATCGATGCTTACACACATCTGACAAACATGTCATCACACATCCATCTCTTTCAGATTTCTGTTTGTCTGTAGTAACAGTCCTGTCCAACGTTCAGGTTCTGTCCATTAGCCTTTGTTTCCCAACATAGTTTCTCACACAAGATTTACTTAATCACCTTCTCTAACAATGAAACTCCGCTTTTTATGTCCATTTCTTCTGTCCGAAGTAGAATATACCGTTTCATAAAAACCTTTCAACTCTCGTAAGGATTTTTCACATGAAGTAACATGATTTCCACCTCTGCACTCAATAACATACAGCCAATTCCATCAACACCGGATTTCAGGTGAAGTTTCCACCTGCCAGATATGACAATAGTTTGTTCTGTTTGACTGCAGGCCAATTCCCAACACAAAGACAGAAGGTGTAGACAGGCAGCCCCTTTTCTCATGTATAACGTTGCTCTGTTTGTACGCCTCAGGCCATTGTATCTGCTCTATATCTCTTGTCTCCACACATTTGATTAAAGTTCAACCACATGGCGCTCAACACCGGCACATTACAAGTGCAGCTCTTAGAATTCTGGTCAGGGATGCTGGGACGTACGAGTGTAATGTAATGTTGAAATTGTGCTGTTTCTGCTGGAATACCACGGACAGCTTTGTAGCAAACTCGTATAATCAATTTATATGGCTCATAACTAGCATGCATATAATTTATTTAAAGTACACTGCGGCTGAGGAAGAATCCCTTACATCTTCACCATTAATGAACCTGCCGAACATTCTTTCTCCATGCTATTTTAATTGAAATAAAAGGAATAAAAGGTCAACTGCTGTGTGCAACAGTGACATTTCATCTGTACAAATATGTAATGTTTTACAGTAATTGAGGGAAAAGATGCTGTTCTATGTGGCAGTGTCATTTTTTGATGTAGCTGGCATCTTCTAATGATAAAACCCAGCAGAAAGCAGAGTTAACATTTAGTCCTTTGGCCATTGCTGCCTCCTCTCTACAGGCAAGCTTTACACGTTCTGCAGCTCTTAAATGTTGCCCACCGTCACTGATTTGTATGAATGTGTGTGTGCACCTCCTCACACTCCCCAAACAAGCATTGTGTCAAAGCAGCCTGGAGACATTCTCCTTGTTTTCATGACTGTGGTTGGCAACTTATTCTAATCCTATGAGCACAGCGAGCCGGCTACTAGAGACAGCTGCATAATGAAACCTCTCAGAGGGAAAACCTGACAGCTCCGCCTGCCTCTACATGATCTACAGCTATTGTCCCTCTCTCCTTCCACACTTTTCTTTTGTCTTCCCCTTCATGTCCTTTCCTTATAATCCTTTCCTATGCAGGCCTGCTGTCATACATGTCGTCACTGTCCATTCCCGTGATGCTCCACGTCTCAGTGACTGTCGTCTGCTGTGACCAGGACCTTTGCGTGGTGAAACTCTCCTCCTCATCCGAGTGTGCAGAGCCATTTTTATAATAAGTGCTAGCTGCTGGGCACTGAAAGCCACAGAGCCAATCAGTTTTTATTAGCACACAGCTCGCTGAAGACAGAGTAAGGTACAGCTAATGAGATGTATGCTGTGTGTTTGTGAGAGGGGAGCAAAAACGCAGATGCACTTGCTCAGTGCTAAGAGAAAATAGGAGCCAATGTGATCTACTGCACATCACAACACTGTTTAATTCAGTTTCAAGTTCAGAAACCATGCAAGACTCTTGATGCAGGAACGGAGTACTCTAATAACACTGGTGGACTCATGAGTTCAATTTTTAAAAAGCATCAAAATCAATGCTGCAGAACCATCTTTTTTATTCTTCCTTGTCAAAACCCAGTGCCTACATTACCCACAGGGCAACTCAGCTGCCAACAGCTAGAGATTTAGCTGTTTCATGCAAGTAGAATCCAGATTGATACTTTTTCATAATTTTCCACTACATAAGTACGTACAGAAATGGTGAACAGGGTGAAATAGCTAGTCTGACATTGTCTAAATGTAGCCTTATATTATGTATAAAGAAAAACTTTCACTGGACAAGTTACAGTTTAAGGAAAGTCATATTTCTGAATTTTTCCTAGCAGTGCCTTACTAGAGCTTGATCATAATTGTGCAGTTGCCAGGCAACTGGCCAAGGCTGTAATTCACAGAAAAATACTTTCGAATGTTTAGTTTCATTATCATTATGCAAGATGATTTTGCAACGGAACTACAGTTGTATTCCCTTTATGCTACTCACAAGAAAAACAATATTTGAAGGATAAATGATCAAATATTTATTCAATTTAATTTGAATTGTAGTTTCCACCTGTTTCCAGACTTTCTGCGAAGCTAAGCTAACTGTCCTCTTAGTGGTAGATTGACATTTAATGCATTCATTTTACAGTTCTGCAGAATGATCTGGTCGTAACTCATTATCCTTCTGCTACAGGGGGAAATACTCTGGCTTGTGTGTATGTCAGAACTAAGCCCAAGATGCAGCAATGGTGTCCCTCACACAAGGGAAGGGGGAATAATTCCGGATAATGGCTTCTTCAGCTTATTCATGGAAAAAAGTAGTTGTTGTTTTCAGTAATGAAGGGGATTTGGAAAACAGTAACATGTAGATAGGAGAAGCAGAGGAGAAAGGGCTGTGAAACGCACAAGCAATGGCAGGTTTATGTCCACAGTCTACATATAGTGAGTCTGACTAATTTAGAACTGAGCCTATAATGTGGATCCTAAGCCATGTGAATCTCAGAAGGATAAACAATCATGCATGTACATATAGTACATTTGCACATGCTCACACTCGCTGCCCCCTCCCTATCCACACACACACATCCTACTTACACCCTCTACACATGCAATTTTCCGACTGTGCAGCTCTCCAGCTGCCATGCCCAGTGGGGATCTCCAGCAGAGTACAGACAGTTCATTTCATGTCTCAGCTCTGCACATTGCACTTATTAGTGCCTAATTACTAGGAACGTTGCCAGTCAAAGGAAAGTTATGATAGGCTGTCTACATGTCAGGTGCCAGCTGAATGCCTGGCTGACAGAGAGAGACAGCGATGAATAAAGCGGAACCCACCGACTTGATGTCCTGAGCGCTCGATCTTTGCCTACTGGTGGGGTCTGGACTCAATCTGTCTTGCCTTGTCTGTGCAGCTGATCAATACCAATTGTATTACAAGTGGAGCAGAGCCAGACCGATGTGCGCTGTCAGCACCTGCACACAGATGAATTGGTGTGGGAATATTGGCAATAGCACTGTTTATTCATAACAGGGAGAACCATGCTGATGGTAACTGAATCCATCTAAAACCAATCCTTCTCATCATGTATATCAATAGCAAATTAAGGATAATTGCATTATCACTTGATCTCAAAGTCGATTTGAGCATCACGGGGAGTTCTGTGACTCATGGAGGACGAGTCTGGAGTAGCTGTATGTGACGAAAAGTGAAACTAAAATGAAGCTCAAAGAAATGCAAAAACACAGACCCTCACAGGACTGCTTTGACATTATGAGAACGACGTCTATTTGTTTTCTTGCAGAGATATCAGCAAGAAGATAATAACACTCATCTGTCAAACCTGCAGTTAGGGATGGTTAGTTTTCTTGGAGTCTGAGCTCAGCCTGCATAAAATCAGTTTTTGTGAGACTTAAATAAGTAAGACATATCGTGCTAATGACTGAAGTTAAGAGGTGCTGGCAGTCTGATTTTATTTCTGTTTCCCCCAATTATGTCTCATTTAGCTCCTGAATTAACACGAGTCTGGTGTCAGTCCTGTCCTGCATGAGCATGAACAAGCACATATTTAAAACTTCAACTTATTCTTTTTATCCCCTGTAGCCTTAAATAAAAATTTAAATAACATTTTGTTATATTACAGTTTGGTTTATATATTACTTAATATTACTCAGTTGCTTTTTTTTGTCTCATTCTTTCTATCATTATTATTGCTTTTTGCAGTGCTTTGTAACAGTTCTACAAAAAATATTTTAGAATTGTTTTTATCAGAATTTTGTCAATTTTACCAATATGTGCACATATCTTCCCCTCATAATTACTAAGAATATAAAGCCTCTATTGCATACACTGTAAAACAAAGTTAAATCTTTTTTTGGGGGGGAAATTACTTTAAAATTTACAGCAGTTGTTTTTTAATTTGTATTTAAAGTCTGTAAAATTACAGACGTTATCTGTATCTTAAATTACATATATAAATCTTGTTAGTTTTATATTTGGTTTACATTCAAAACACATTTTTCTTTACTTCCAGCACAATGCATAGATGCTGCAGCACAAAGACACTTTGCTTTCCAGGTTGAATCTTTCTGACATGTTGCACCCTTTTGCACCCCCACAGGTCTTGCAGTGGCAGGGCAGAGTTTTGGCACACGGCCTTAATTGTTTTAACTGTCCACACCTGAGAATGTGTGGATTAAAGATCTGCCCCAGGAGTCTTGTAGTGTCACCACATTTCTGTTGCTGGAGCTCAACATTATAGTTTCTACTTTATGTTGCAGCCCACAAGCCGAGTCATAACACAGAGGAAGATTATTTTCAGTGCTTCAGTTCGTCTTGTTGTCTTCTGAAACATTTAACAATCTCGAGCATGTGTTAGTACTTTATTGAAGGTTTTTTATTATAATATTTGAGGCCAAATTTGTGAAATAATGTTATTTTTTTGCAAAGCATCTAATGCAAATATAAATGTATTTGTTTCTGCACTGTATTTGATTTAGGGTATTTGGATTGCCAGGAGTTTAACAATGATTTCATGATTTTTGTGACAGAATTAACATATTATGTCCCGCTGAGCACTGACACATGGAGATCTACAATGCTTTTCCAATGCTGATCTTCACTGAGCTAAATAACTTCTTCAGCTTATATGTAAAACATACCATATTTATTTTTATGTAACACTATTAAACTAAAGTGTAAACTTTAGGCCTGAAAAATAATATCTGCCCATCAGTGTTCAGTTTCGATTGATCACAATATTTCATTTTAAAGTCTTTTTAAAGGTATATCTGCCAGTAGCAATGAAATTCCAATCATGCAGTCATATATTACTAAGGCGATTTTCATTGGTTAAAATTTATCTACAACTACATTTAGGTCTGCTAAAATGTTAATATACATGTCTGTTAAAATTATTTTTCTGTTTTTTTCTAAAAGCTCTTTGGTCAACATTAGTTGTTCTCAGATGTTCTTGAATAAATGCATTGGCTCCTCTGTTATTCTGTTCATCTTGGCCACAGTTTCACTACAACCGTTTTCAGCTGGACCTGCAGTATGTAAATGTGCTACAAATCCAAAATAATATTTTTAATTGCCCATTCTTTGATGTGTTTTGCCAGGCTCTGTTTTGGCTCCATGGCAGTTTTAAAAACAACTCTTGGACCAGTGGTAAGCACAAAGTAAGATGTGAGGAGTCCTTTGTGACTTTTATTAGAAAAATGAGGGTTATTGCCATATTTATCTTCATCTTGTACAAGAATTACATAAAAATCTCAGAGAAAGTTGTGCTGCTATAGAGAAGAAGCAATGTCAGCTACCACAAAATCCAAAATTCCTTCTTTTCACACCAGGAATATTTGAATAGCTTTTACATTACCAAAACTACATTTATGGACCTATTAAAGCAGATGTTCCATTACGCGAAAGTGTTTTGCTGCTTAATCCTGCTGGAAACCAGAAACAGAAATAACAGAGAGCAGGCAATTTTGGTACAAGAATAGTTACATAACAAAAAGCTGTGAGCCTGAAAATGTCAGGTAAACGCAGACAGTACGGTGACACATCAGAGAGTTCCATTTGGAGGTAAACAAACGTTCTGTTTGTCTTAGTGCAGCTTTTTCATGCTGCTTGAGGACAGAAAGTAAAAAAAAAAAAAACAGAGCAGAGAAAGTCTGTCAGCTCAGTGTTTCTCGGAGAAACGATGATTCTCTGATGAGTTTCATTTCCTCAAAAGAAAGAGTGTAAAATCAAGACGCTGAAAAGCATGCACAAAAGAAATACCACGCAGGAGGAGGTGTGCAATTATATCGTTTCACACTGTTCTTGGCTGAACTGGCAGAAAGAGAAGCTGTAGATTCTGCCATTAACTGAATGACAATGTGTTTGAGCCAAGGAGCAGAGTGCAGTCCTGAAGGAGAGAACCAGTCAACTCAGCAGCAAACCAAGGAGCAGCCGTGATGACTCAGTGCCTAATTACTATACAGCCAGAAGACCTTGGATTCCTCCAAGTTCCCAATGACAGTATTGGAAACTGATTCTGAAGATTATTTCAAGCTGTATTTTATGACACATGAAATTGCTGAACGAAGCAGAAGACCTCTTGAGCAGGAGCACAAAAGGTTCTGGCACAGCATGTGGGTACATTACTGATGGTCTATCAATACCCATTAGCCTGGAAAGCTATTAATTATTTCTTGTTCATCCAACTGCCCTGCAGGGAAGAAGATGACACAAACAGGCAGAGAGACACATTTATTCTGGATACAAGAACATGTGGAGATAATTTAACACTGACTGGACCCACATGTGAGTTTATATTCACTGGGAGGAAAACCAAATATTAAAGACAATTTTCGCTGAAGCAAAGATCTCAAAGAGCAAAAATCTCCCCGGGGAGCTTTAAAGAGTCCACAATCTGCACAGAACTAATGGAGGTAAACCGAGTGTGTGTGTTAATAACTGAGGGAGATGATAATGTGAGAAGCTCTTGCCTGGAGGTGATGTAGATCCTGTCATAGTACAGTAGATTCTTTAATCTGTCCCTGTATGTCTCATTCAGTCTCTCTGTCTTGATGAAGCTACAGCAGAAGGTCACATTAATCTCAGCAGCCATCGCACACCTCTATTATTTCTCTATTATTATTCCTGATCCTCATCGTTCTATATTAACTCTATCAGAGCAGCTCTGTCTGCGAGGCTTCTTGCTTAATCTCCACTGATTCAGCATCAGGACTCAACTTAAAGCTCATTATTTCAGTTAGCTAAACTCATCTGACTCACAGCTCAGTCTTCTGACATCTAAAATGCCCAAAGACAGAGACTAGGTTGAATAATTTTAGCAATAAATACATGTAATTTTAATGTATTTATGCCTGTAAACACACTGTATATAAGGTTAATAGTTCAGGGGCCACGTAATATTTGTGCCAGTTATCGGATTGTGATTGTGTCTTTGGTGCTCAGGGCTTTTGATCAGCTTTTAAAGAAATAATGCACGATGATGCACAACTAAGCTGCAAAGGTCACCAATGAGTGGAACCTTGCTGATCTGATCAGTTATAAGGGTGACTCTATCAGACAAGTGGTTTGAAGTCCTTGAAATGGGTTTGGGTGTGTGTTTTACATAAAATTCTAATAAATAAACTCTTTATGTGGCATTTATGCAAAGGCTTAGTCCAAAGTACATGGGTATCTTTTAACCACAGGGGTTTTCCTTCCTTCATTCTCAAAAACACATTTCTATCCACATGCAGACTTAATAACAAGTGAAGCTCTGTCAAGAGCATGTCAAACCAAGAGGTGGTGGTAGAACTCAAACACTAAATCTAGGTTCGTCAGTCAGAAGCTTTAAAAAAAAAAAAAAAAGAAGCTATTACCAGTTCTGATAAACTGGCAACTAAGATGCATCAAGTAAAAGACGAGTCATCTGTGTGGACTGACTGATGGCTCTGTCAAGCAACTGTCAAGTTATTTGAACACATGTAAAAAGTCCTGCACTATTTTGGCCACGTCTGCCATTGCACAGAATCTAGCGGTGCACACTCTGACGTAACAAACCAAAAGTCTCGGTTTCTCTCAGTCTTTAGCTACACTGCAAAAGGTGTTTCTCAGTATTTTTACCTTGGAAGCCGTTTTCCAAATGCTCAGTTTTCAGTGACCTAAAACTGTGTTTATGTAACCAGGTCCAAACAAAACTGCAAAAATAAATCTCAAGGTCTGGGATCATCACAGTTAATTAGTGATGTCCTGGTTCAAAGGTCAAGACCATATATTTACATAGAATAACTTCTTAGTCTAAAGCAGTAGAAAAGTAGTGATTTCACAGAGTGACACACAGACTCAAATCACTGGTGTTGTTAGACTAAATTTATTATTTAAATGTCCCCAATAGCACATTTAAATATTCTGTTTCAAACTATATATATATATATATATATATATATATATATATATATATATATATATATATATATATATATATATATATGGCCAGAGTAACAGACTTTGCTGCAGCTTTTAGTCCCTTAGTTCTGTTGTGCACAACGTTAGCTCAGTCCAGTGTCACTTTTTAAAGTCGTCTTCCCAGTCACACCTGAAGGAAAGATCTGACTGACATAGAAGGTCAGCGATCCAAATCCTGCATGAGAACGGAGAATCCACGACGGTCGTCCACAGCCACGGTCACTCCTGGCGGTAGAAATCGGCGCGGAGCGGGCAGACACAGCTCCCTCTTCAAACCGAGACACTCCACACAGTCCGGGCCGCTGTTACACAAAATAGAAGTTTCAGACACTGCGCTGGAAAATCCCCAGGTCTGGATCCTGTTTTCCTCGTCTCACAGAGAGTTAACGCTACGTCTGTCTCCCTCTACAGCAAGCATGGAAAAGAAAGAATGCGTACAGCGCAATACCGCTGCCACCTTAACTACGACAGGCTAGGCTAAACGTGCTACACGCTAAAATTCAACTTGCACACAGCTAAATCATTGGCCACATAACTTTTAAAACATCTAAACAAGTTCTATGTAACAACAGTCCACATACATTTCATGTATGAACACACACGTTGTCTGAGACAAACAGTGCGGCAACTTCTGAATATTCACTGTGGTTAAACAGTAGCATTTAAATTTTAGACAAATTATAAATGACAGAAAAATGATGTATATGAGCTTACCTATAACACAAAATATAAGTTTCAGACGCCACGCTGGATAATACCCAGGTCTGGAGCCTGTTTCCTCCCCTCACAGAGAGCTAACGCTATGTCTGTCTCCCTCTATAGCAAGCAGTGCAACGCAGTCCCGCTGCCACCTAGAGGAATTTACCACCAAGCGTTTGCGACTGCTGCAAAAATGTCGAAAATAACAACATCTCATAATAAATGACTTCACCCAGAATTTTGTGTCTGATTACACAGTGAAATAGGAAGCTCGTATTATCTTGATGACTTACTAAATACTATTATCTACATAAAATGCTTAACATACTTAATAGATCATACTAATTGATTCAAATGAACTTTTAAACATGCAAAACATGGAATATTTTTTTAACTTTCAAGATGGTAATTTTTAGGTGGGTTACATTTACATGTGACCAAAGGGCCAAAATGCAAAGAGTGTGTTTAAAAAAAAAAAACAGCCATGTGTGGACAAGCATTAAAAATGATGAGTAAATCCAGAAACGTCAACTCAAGACCAGTCAAAGGGCTCATACATGTTCACATGCTCAAAACAGAAAATAACTTACATTCAAATTAAAGAAAGCACAAACAAAAATATAAATGAATGCTACATAACAAATTCTTCAAGGTAACATTCAAGGTGAAATGAAAGTGCAAAGTAAATCTAAATCTTACAAATGACTGTGAAAAATAAAGATTTGGATCAGATCTTTCTGTGTGGAGTTTGCAGTTTGTGGGTTTTCTCCAGGTTATCCGGCTTCCTCCCACAGTCAGAAAACATGCTGAGGTTAACTGGTGATTCTAAATTGTCCATAGGTGTGAATGTGAGTGTGCTTGGTTGGTTGTCTTTCTATGTGTAGCCCTGTGATAGACTGCCGACCTGTCCGGGGTGTTCCCTGCCTTCACCATGTGTCTGCTGGGATAGACTCCAGCCCCCCACCACCCTAATGAGGATGAAGTGATGTATAGAAAATGGATGGATGGATGGATTGATTGGGCCATTCATTCATTCATTCTGCTCTGCCTGTTTTTTCTGCTTGAACACCAGGTCTTCGTTGCCTCTCTTCTCACCTGTTGCCGCTCTCCTCATTATCTCTGTATATTTTCCAGCTCTACACATTCACTCCTTGACCAGCTTGTCATGGTGTCTTTACCTCAGCACTAGTTTTGTTCACCTGATTTGTACCTTGTCTTTATTACAAACCTTCAGTACAGACAAAACTGCCACTTAGAGTGTAGTGCTTTTGGGAATTTTCATCTTTAGCTGTAGTATATTTTTACTTAATGGTGTTGTATTAGACAGTAGTGCTTGAATTCAAAGTCCAACAGAATCATCACTCAGCCCTAAAATATCACATAGATTTAGTCAACATACAGTAAAGTTATATATTCAACATTGTTGCAGGGCTGCTGAATTTCTCCTGCTACACAGATGTTTCTATATTTCTGTTCTTTCAGAATGTATCACTTTCCAATAAAACATTCTTGGAAATAGTTTACCTCTGCTCTTTGCCTGCAACACACCTTGGAGCCGGTTGTCTTAAGGCTGAGCTGAATATGCAAACCTTCTTCCAAAGCGGATAAATCTACTTTTTTGTAGCAAGTCATCCAACATGACTCTCTCTCTTACCACCTACCCCGACCGCTGTTTCTCAGCTTTTGTTTTATCTTCATGTTAGAGATAGTTTTTTTGATCACTGGACTGGATCTGAGGGAAGTCAGCGGGAAGATAAAGGGTATTTTCCTACATCGGGAGAGTTCAGGCTGCGGGAGTAGAGCCACCCACACTTCACGTGGCCTACACCTCAAAAGAGTAGAAGACAAAAAAAATCAATGGTGTGCTTTACACACTCATTCTTGCAAGAATTGAGCGCAGATATTTTTCCTGCAAAAATGATGATGGTGGTTTGTGATCTGGTTTCAAAGTGGCACATGTACGCAGAAAAGTATGGAGGGTTGCAGAAGGAGTGTTAAGTGGGAAGAGATATAGGAGGAAGGGTCAGTTTGTGTTTGCATGCTATCATTTTTGGAATAATGAAAACATAAAAAACTGACACCAATCCACTGTCGTGTAATCTCTTGTATGGACTTCACCATATCATGCAATTAGCTGCTGTGTTTTGAATGATAAAGATGAACACTTGCATCAGTAGGAAGAGGACAGGGATGAAGCTTGTCATACAAAACTGTTGCATATTTGGCTTCTAAACTGCTGTGTCAGGTGAAAAAGTGCACATGGAGAATGTAGTTGGTCCAGTAAGAGGCTTTCACTTCATCACAACATGCTGTTCGGCTTAGTCCACTGCAGCATTTTATCAAAAGGCACAGCTGTCATTTTTGGATGATCCCATTATGTGCCCTGTGCCTGGACATCATGTCCTTAAAACTCAGTGTTTCCACAACCCACAGAAAGGATGAAACCACTTCAAAACATCCACACACTTATAGCGCTTGATGTCTCTTGCACTTGCATTAATGCTTGTTTTACAGTGCAAGCCCTGCAACCAAGACTTAACCTGAGATTGACATTCAAAATATGTTAGACATATAATGTGCAATGAAAAGACATTTAATAAAATTTATTTAATTAATTAATCAACGAAATAATTTTATTCTGCTGCTAGATTACTCGTGTTCTTATTGCAGACTAATCTTGACTAGTGACAAATCGCCTTTGGATTCATAAATGCTTGGAGTCATCTGACAGAATTTTAAAAATTAAAAAAAAAAACTATGACCAATGGAAGCACAAATCATCAATAACATCATCATTTTTCTCTGTGTAGAAATCAAAGAGACATTTTTCTGTTCATTCCATTTCCACGGTACTCTTGTTTTTGGAAATCTCCTAAATGATCATATCACCGCCTGCATTGACTGCCACGTCCTCTGGGCTTTTAGGAAGGCAATTGAGCAAAGCCCTCTCTTTAACTGAAACACACCAATCAATGGCAGCAATATGACAAATGCACCGACAGCATAATACCAGTCTGGAATATTGCAGTAGCAGCCTTATTTATCAAAGTCAGCTAATTTTTTACTCAAACTGCTTTTGACACACATCCTGCGCCTGTTTGACAAATGTGCTGAAATCACCCTTTTAAAAGATTTCGCTTGACGGCGTTTGAATTCATTAGTACATCTTAATAAATTGGATTTTTAGGATTATGCACTCAACTAAATATGACAAATCCCATCTGTAATGCTGATCATATAGGGCACCAGTTTTATCCATTTTACTCTTTACATGCAGTACTTGCCTTATTTCTTAAACCACAGGTACACTGTTCTTGCTTACAAGAACAGAAAAAAGTGACGTTAACTTATGTTCAATATTCTCATCTGGTGATACGACAGCACTTCACACTGACAGAGCAGCATCACTGTGAACAGACCAGGCCTGGAGCTGCAGATGTTGCTGCATGAATCATGTAAAACCTCAGGAAGCAGATTAAGCATTAGAAACTACACGACACCCAACCAAAAGTTCTGGCATGCCAGAAATCTGACCAATCGTCCGCCAGATCGCTAACTGTTCGGGCAACTAATCAGGTGTTGGCTGTAGTCAAACTGGATCTCAGGTGCCCAACTAGCTTAAAGTGCCCTCGCATATGGCTTAAAGCTAGAACTGGACCTCAGATAGCTCACTCCAGCTCCCCACTGCTCCGAACACTTAGTATGGATTAAACACAAAGAACAAATTTCCTCAAGGGGATTCAAACACATAAAAGATAACTCCAGCTTAATGGTTCAGGCAAAATACCCCATAACCTCAATTTTCTTGCTTTGACAGGATGCTAGTTGGTAGTCTTGCACCCTCTTTCTCTGTGGTTAACCCTTCCTGACCCTCTTTCTTGCATGTAAATTGGACTCTCTGAGCTCCTGACCAGGACCGGTGCCCGTCCTTGTTCCACATTCTGCCTGTCATCCTGACATCCTTTGCTCCAGACCTTGTTCCTCTCTGTTCCCACCTGACTGGATCACTGCCCAGTCCCATGCTCGATTCAAGCTGCAGGAATCTCTACACCTGGTGTAAAAATGCACCAAGCGGTCAGTCAGTGCATCTGATTTAACATTAGTCGCTCGCCTTTGTTACTCTTTGTGTTTAGCAGCCTGGTGTTCTTCTATGTCCTCTACCTGGTGGTTGCTTGTTGTCTGTCCCTGTGAATATTGGCAGCAGTGAGCTTAGCTGATTAGAGTGATGAGTGTAAAAGTAAAATCAGTTGTGAGCTTGTAGGTTATCATTTATTTGCTGAACATTATTATTAACTGATGAGCCTTATTTTATGTTTGTCATCTGTTAATGTCTAATTTATGATCAGTTTCATATATTCATTAATTTTCAAAGAAACAAATAAGTGATGTGGTTTCCAGGTTAGGCTGACCATTGCTTTAGTAATGTGAGACGTGTTTGTCATACAACTAAAGTCAAAAGCGGGACTTAAAGTCTTCTTAGTTGGGGAGTTTCAACCTGAAGGAGCTCCTTGGAAGGTAGATAGACTTTTATGGGTCAAGAAGAATCATGTAGGTTCAAACTTACTGTATCAATTTACGAGTCAATGGGAAAAGAGTTCTGTGTTGACTGTCATGTTTGTGATAAATTGCGGCAGTGATGCTGGACAAATTGTCTTTCCACTGCAAAGAAATTAATTTACCAATGATTCTGCAAAATGCTGGTTTTAGTATTTAAGGGAATAAGAGTCATGGAAGAATTTCCACGACTTGAGGCACTGCTTTGACTTCCTGGTGACTGCAGGTTAAACTTTGGCTTCACAAGTTCAGTTGGGAGTTCTTCAGTTTAGTAAACTAGGAGCAGAGTCATTGCTACCTTTGTATTTCACTTTTGTTTGCAACTTTAGTTGTTTTCTTTTGCAGTTTATATGGCAATTTGAAGCACTGTTACCCCTTTTGATTTTATTTCTTTCATTGATTTAGCAACACCCACAGGCCTCATTTTCTATTTCATTTTCACTTCTTCTGATTGTTAATTATATCACAAAACAATAAATAACTTCACTAAACAAGAAAACAACTGGTTTTATGTTTCTTTCCTTTTCCTTTAAAGAGCTGGGGATAAAACATATGGTTCAGCCTTCTCTGTTGCACATAATGCCTTCATCACTCTCCGTGTTTTCTGTCTGCACTGACTGCCAAATAAAAATGTAATAAAGATTTTGTGTTTAATAATAAAAAGCGCAAAAATGGATCATGTTGGCTCAATTCAGGGTTAAAGTCAGGCTAAATCTGTATTTTAATCTTTTTAATGTGCAGTGATGGTCAGACAAACAAGTCTTGCCATCATGTTTGTTTGCTCAAGCATGAATCCATTGCTCAGTGTTGCTTTACGTATTTTAGCTGATTGTACCAGTGATTCCTGGTACACAGCAGAGAAGAAGCCCCTGAGTCGGTTTCTGTTGGAATTGCTTTACCCGGCTGCTGCTCGGGTTGTCAGATTGAGCGACGAGCCGCTTCTGGATTTTATGAGAAGAGCTTTCTATTACAAGAGAGTTGGTGCATAAGTCTTTTTGGGTGCCCATTCACTGACACCTGAATATCATTTATCAGAACTGCACTATCAGGGGATGTGGTCTGCAGAAGCGCTGACGTGCTGAACTGCTACTCTCCTCACTGCCACTGTCGTTGCCATCTGAGCTGGGCCATGATAGATGGGCAGGTCGGGACACATGAAAGAAATGGCCCAGGAGTTTGAACAGAGTTTCAGCAGCCCCAACATCTCTGGGAGACACACAAGGACTCAGTGTCCATTAGGAGTGCAGGGTCAATGTCAGTAGAGTTTGGGCAAAAACAAGCAGAGGCATGTTTTAATTTGCACTGTTCAGACAGCTTTTGTCCAAATTTAGTGCACAAAGTACACTAAATGGCACAAATAGAGGACGTTTTGAAGACAGTTTATTCTTTTACCTTTACCTAAAACAGTAAAAAATGCATATATATGTATGTATGTATGTATGTATGTATGTATGTATGTATGTATGTATATAGATAGATAGATAGATAGATAGATAGATAGATAGATAGATAGATAGATAGATAGATAGATAGATAGATAGATAGATAGATAGATAGATAGATAGATAGATAGATAGATAGATAGCTATAGATATATATAGATATATATAGATAGATGCATATATATATAAAATATAGAAGATATGTCATCTCTGCCAACCATCATCATCTATCAAGACTTGGCCTTTGACCTTTTGGTTATAAAACGCCATCACTTCATTTTATCCTATTTCACATGTGTGAACTTTTGTTATAATAAGCATGTGAATTCTTGAGATATACTTTGTGGGATCACAGTGACTTTGACCATCAAAATCTCATCAGTTCATCCTTGAGTCCAAGAACACATTTGTGCCAAATTTACACAAATTCTCTCCAGGCATTCTTCAGCTTTTGCATTTGCAAGAATGGGTTAGACAACCCAAAAGCATAGTGCGTCCCCCTTCAGCTGTCACTGTCATGCAGAAGCATAATAAAAGACTTGTCAACAAGATGAGACTGTCAACAATAGACCACAACTTCTATTTTACAATTCAGATTCAACACCTGAGGTAAAATCACCAGCAGTGAGTTAACTGCCAAGCACAGAAATGGGTTGTAGAATTCATAGCTCTTAGTCACCAAATACTAATAACTGAAAACCACAAATAATAAGTGGTTTCATGTTTTAATCACTGTACTGTACTAAAAAAAAAAAAAAAGAGAGATTACCAACTTTTTAACATCTCAGTCATTTCTACAACTGCTCAGTCGTCATTTAGGTAGCAGATCTATTGTCAAGTTTTAAAAGATTTTGCCAAGACTGACTAAAAAAAACCCTCCTCTGCTGTTCCTGTGGTATTTAGACACAGACACACAAACCGGGATGTTATGTGACTCCATCACTTTATTAAATAAACAATATTTCATCCCAAGAAGAAAATCAAACCTATAGAGGATGTGACGTTCTCTTGAATTTTTTAAAGCTCTTATTGTTGACAAGCCAGAAAAATCAATTTGCAGGTCAGTAAAATAAAAAATAAAAATGCAGATTTATTGTGGCAAAAATTAAAGACTGAATGTAATGACATAGCAAAGCAGGTCAAACAGAGTTGACAGAGAGGGACTGAGCAGGATTTGAAATACCTCTCAGACAGGTGAATTGCTCTCTTCAGCCAGGCTGAGCCAAGCCACAGCCACCACTGACACAGATCTAATTCAAAAGACATGTAGCTCTATTATTATCTTTTTTTCCTCTTTTTAATTAAACTGCTCTTCATGATCGCTGGTGGTGATTAGCCTGCAAAATCACTTGCTGAGTTGCATTAAACAGCTAATCAAGTACCCTATGCTAACAAGGTCGTGTTAAGGATTTTGCCTCGATTGCCGTTAATGGCTCTGGACACATAATGCAGCACCACTGAGTAACTTTTGAAGGCCTTTAATTTAACAGGAGCCCCATGCCATGGCACTTATAAAAGCATTGGCTTTCAATAATGAGTGGACGTGTTAAGTTATTCATCAGTGGTGCTCCACCACTGCCGGCCCTCGAGAACTTAAACAAAGCATCAGCCGCTTAATTTGCCCTGACCGCTGCCAAGAGCGCCCATTTAATACAAGTCAATCACCACAGTGGCATTTTGAGGCGTCAGAGCTTTTACGTGTCACCGTGGCAGGTTGCGCATGAATAAATCTTTATAAAGCTGATGATGAAGTGCTCTCAGGGTTTATGTTTCATTATCATATTCAATCTGGAGGACGAATTCTTGTTGCCCCACGAATCCCACTTGAGGTGAGGAGTCCTAATCTATAGTGTATTAACTAACAGGGGAAGTCTTGATACTCGTCACATATCACACCCTTGAGTTTATTTTTGACATTTAGTGTGAGTCTATATTTTCCCATATTTTCAAGTGATTTTATTACAAGCAAAACACAATGATTAGATGTTGTCTGTGTATCTAACGCCGGTTAAAGCTTATATGTCTGTGCAGCTGACTTCAGTTGACCAATGAGCAACAGCTTTGCACTGATGTTTCCTCTTTGTGGTGAACATGGGTGCTGTAGTTTATTTTGAGCAAATCCCACAGACACTGTTGTACCTATGGGAAAACTCACGACAACACAGACTGTCTGCAACTGCACTATTTCTTCTTTGTAGATACATCTGCTTACAGTTTCTCGCCACTTTAGAAATGACTTGACCTTTCATACAAATACATTAACTAATCTGTTTTTGTAACCTGTACACAGGGTCTGGAGGTCACAAAGTAATGAAACAAGCATAAAACACATTTATCATTTGTCCTTTTCATGTGATATGTGCCAATAGCAAACATACAGACTTTTTTCAGCCTTATCCTTTACTATTGCCTGCCAGATATATCTAAATGTGTGGTTTTCAATGTGTTCTGTTTGGTGGCTTCTCTTCCAACAGCAGCTCTGTGACTGGACTGCTAATGGACCCTGACGAACAGGAAGTGGAAAGCAGAATATAACAAGCCACTGGAGACCTCCCGTTGTACTCCAGAGAACCATTAACCAAAGTTTCCATTTATTTATCCATACACCAAATAAAAAAAAGAGTGGAGTGGCTTCTTGCTAATTGCCAAACGGAAACTGTGGAGGTAGCTGGGGAGCTGCACCCTAGCAGCAGACTCCTCGCTCGTCATCCCCCATGGTTCTGTTCCACTCAGTAATTTTCTGTGATGCATGCAGGGAGGAAGGAGATACCTGCTGCACTGGCGTCCCTTGCAGACTGAAGTTAGCACACATACGTCAGAGTCTGGTTGCAATAGCGGCCCGGGAGACTGAGCATGTGCGGAGTAACTGTAGTGTCACGCTTTGACGTGAGGAGGAGATCAGCTTGGAGGAGCAGGATGGATGTCGGACGAGTGACGGAAGCTCCCAAAGTTTGCTGCAGCTATGGGAGGTGAGAGCGAAGGGCCTTGTCACGGCCTCACTGCTGGAAAGCCACTGGCCGGCCCTGGCCTTTCAGGCTCCGTGAGTTTTAGATGCCTCCAAGCGATACGTGCACACCATTTTGTGGAGCGTAACTAAGTAAGCCCCAGGGAAGGGTAAGGTTAAGCTGGAAAACAAAACACTAAAGCAGGTCATGTAATAGGCCTCTCATTTTGCGGCTGTCTTTGTCAGGCCCACTGGAGGAAACTTAATTTATTTAATAGCCTGTCGCTTCGATGCCAGGCGTTTGGTGCGAGAAAACAGAAGGCAGCAGCGATGAAAGCATAGCAGGAGAGAGAGAGAGAGGACAAACACTTTCTTCACATTCACTGGCGAGATGTGATTTCCAAAGTGAAGATCTGTGTCAGCCATCTGGTGACAGAGAATAGGAGGGAACTATGTCAGCATGCTACTTTCAATAATGCAAGCATACATGCTGTCACTATATAATGGACAATTCAAGGGGAGATTTTTGTGAAATGTCAACTTCTGTGTGTTTATTATAGATGTGTAAAGGTCTTTTCTTTACCTCCTACAGAATAAATCTGCTTTTCTTTCCATTTTCACCCGCTGAAAGATGCATTAAAGCAAAAACATAAAGCTTCCATCACCAGTGCCCTGTACAGCCTGACCTCTAGGACAACATCTCCTTCACACTCCTGTATAGTCTTATTATAGGGAAACATTCAAGCTCACTGCAAATGACTGCATTAGTTTTGAGTGGCATTTGCATGGATTTAGCCGGCGTTTCTTATGCGCTTGCACTCATATTCAGCTAATCAAGGTTGCCAGTAGAGACAAATCAAATCTAAAGCTTAAAGGCCTCGTCAGAGTGAACAGTGGCCTTCAAGTGAAATGAAAGAGTCGCTATTTCCCATTCAGCAAAGCACAAACTGCTGATTGCATGCTTCCCTGTTTCTTTCAAGGCTCTTGCAGCTTGTGGGAGGTGACAAATGATGCATAAATACTTTAAAAGAGCCTTTAACAGTGTCATATAATCACTCAGTACAAGCCTTTCTTTCCACTGGTGAAATTTTTCATGTTATTTATCAAAAAATGATGACCTCGTATGGGAAATAATTTAACTGACATGGGATCATTTTGTTCATTGCCAGTCTGACTTCTGAAACATATAAAACAATCCATGGATATCAATGGGACAATTAAACTGCCAGATACTCCACAGTTAAACTCTGAAGTGTCTGCCAGATTCATATACCTCCTCCATCTCCACCACTTCACTCCCTCCATCCTTTGCTATTAAGAAATGCAAATGTTATGTCAGCCACTACACACACAGATAAATCTGTTATTCCCTGCATTACTATAAGAGCCTCACCACGGCATCATTGTTCATCTCATTGCAGCACCAGTCACAGCGTTAATTTACACCCCTGCCTTCACCGCTGATGCTCTATTTCATAACCATTTCCTTTCCACGGCTGTGAAATTAATTAGGATGTTACCACATATGAAAGATGAAGGAAACTGGATTATGGGGTGCCTGAAAACAAGATTAGACTAAAATAATGGAATGAAAAGGAACTGGTTGGCAATGAACCAGTGGTGTTCTGTAAAATTAACAATTGCTGGTGGACAAACTCTGTTATTCATTTATCCTGGGATAAAGCGCCACTAGTCAATAGCAATAAATAACAACTTGGATATCATTTTACATGCAGCACCTCTGTGAGATTCCCCTTCTCAGGCACATTACTTGGTGATTTGATAGCCAAACAATTACTAAAATGTCCCAAAAGTCTACATGATGCCAAGAAGGTTTTAAACTGCTAACAGCTTGTACACTCTTAAAATAATGTGTTAAAGGATGATTGTGGTTTATTTAAACTTCGGTTTTATTTTTGGAATATTCCAGCCACTCATTACTATGAATAACAATTACACTGCATTGCCAATTTCGTTGCTGAAATCTGGGAATGCAGTGATGCCACGAAAAAGACATCAGACAGGGAAGCAAGCACTGGCAGACAGACAATCGGGCAAGTTTAAAATAAACTGCGAGCATAGCCAGAAAAAACCAAGACAAAAAATAGAAGCTAAAGCTAGAGTATGCAAAGTATTCCACAGGCATTTTTTGTGGTGTGTTTGTTGGAAGTCTCTTCACATCTTGACAGTAATCAATAAATAAATTTAGTGGTCTGGTAATAAAAAAGGGGGGAAAAAGTGTTATCTGTGGCAGTCAAATGCCTGGAGAAAGTCTGTCCAATCATTGCATTTAGTCTGCATGAGGTGATTGGATGGCCTACCTGTCTGTCTAACTACACACCTGCCCACTTCATCATGGTGTTGCACACAGCTTGACCAACACATTGCTAGAGCTGGCAAGCAGATGGAACAAGGATAGCAGACAAAGGGCAGACGCGTTTTTCAGTTCCACCTACATCTACAGCATCTTTCCCTGCTAAACATGCCAGATGATCACATCAATTTGGATTTTTCTTTGCGGTCTCCAACGTACTCCATCTTCATTGGAGTATGTTTACACATATCTGTCTGTATATTCACAACCTGTAACCAAGTGTTGTTTGATGGCATTTATCTGATGTTAATCTATATTGGCTTTGAATAAGATCTTTTGCAAATGTGGTGATGGAGCCTGTTCAGGTGCTTTTAGACATGAGGTGGTTTTAATGCACTCTGCTCCTCTCCTCACCAACACACACTCTCTCTGTCGTAGATTAGTCCTTCAGCTGTGCTGTGTTTGGAGCAGTGGCTTTGAAAGTACCCCTGAAGGTCAGCTGTGGGTTTATAGTTTTCTCTAGGTGTTTCAACAATTCCACATCCTCTGGCTTTACACATCCTCTAGACTTTACAGATCGATTGCATTTTATAGACTCTGCAATGATGACCAATATAAAATGTATATTAATGATGCAGGTTCAAGTTGCATAGTCTGAAAATCTGAGTAGTTGTGTTTATAACATCTCTACCCTGACTTTAGTAATCGACTTATTGAGATCCATAACTGAAAGGATGGAGGAAATGATGGCCAAAGCTACAAAAATAGGACTCAGGTTATAATAAACTGCAATTTTCATTCTGATGCTCACATCTGTGTATGGAAATATTTACTTTAGGCTATATGCTGTTCTGGCAAGCAATTAAAATATACACATAAGAATATTAAAGTACACAAAATAACATTTATTGAAAATGGAAATATATTGTCATGTTCATATATTCTGAATACAGTTGTCAATTGCTTTCAGGAATCAGATTTTTCTTTCTTTTTTGTTTGTTTGTTTGTCTAAATAACTGTTAAAAATTGAGCTCACAATTATATAACATTAGCTCCCAGCTTTACAAAAATATGACACATGATACAAAAAAAATCATCCAAACAATATCTAAAAAATAATCGGAATCAAACTGTTGTAATCATCCTGACATTCTTGGAGCTTTCCTCTGCTAGAGACACCTGGGCTTGACCCTCGCTGTGTAGAGACAAGCTGCTGGAGGACACAACATCAGGGACCTGCAGAACACCATCAGACTTTCAGTGTTGTCGTGACAACACACCAGCTGCATTTCTTCAGCAGAGCAGACAGACAACAGTTACAGCGATTCCTGTCTCCTATAAAGTCCAGTGTCCGCTCCTGTAGAAGACAACTACCCCCCTTAAGGCCTCAAACTGGCCATCTCCTACCTTCAGTACCTTCAGAAAAAGTACCCAATTACTAAACTTAAAGCCCTGGATCAGTACTTCAAAGACAGAGAATCAGAACTAAACTTGCGACCTCAAGTCAGAGCTGCTCCGCATTAGAGGTAATTGGGAAAAGAAGCTGCATAAACCAGTCCTGAGGCATGTGGTTCCCCATTCATTATTAGAAACCGGAATAACACACAAGGTGTCAATACAGAATGCTATCTGGAATCAATGTGACAATCAATTAGGCGATACCAGGTTATCTCCAGAAAATCCTCTGAGGCACAATTACCTCATCAACACTGACAGGATCAAGTCGGGGCAAACACAAGGTGTGGATGGTACAAGGAGAAATAAGAAAATGTGCTTTTCTCAGTTTCTTAGTTACACTGAGGTCTCCACAATAATGATGTCCCATAAGCAAAAAATACTGCTGATGGAAATGCTGTAATGTGCTAAGATTCCTGACATCAAGCTGTATGATGGGAGGCCTGCAGAGGTGCAACAGTGCATCAGTGCATTTCCCTCACGCTCTCGTCAACATAGGAGGATGTGGCAGAAAGTCCAGCTGCAGAATGACTGGCTGCATCATTCAGCTCCAGTTGATCTCTGTCTCTGTTGGCCCTTCTCTCTCTCTTTCTCTCTCTTCCCATCCTCTCCCATCTTCTCTTTCTCTATCTTACCTTGTGAAAGCTGACAAAGTCCATCTGGCTACGCATTGCCGCGATTAGCTCACTGTAAGCTGCATCTGCAGGGTGAAAAACAGCTTTTTAGCTTGATCTAACCTAGCAGCTCCTCCGACCGGCTGCAGGCCACTTTAGATCTCAGGGAACTAGCAGGATTTTGGAGATTTAGAGGCTCAGAGGCCTGAGATGGGGACCAAGTAAACACAGCATCCTGAGTTTAACTCCATCTTTTGTTTCTGTCTGAAAAACAAGCTCAGGTCATCTGGATATGATGGTAAAACTTTAGAAAGAATAAAAGACTTTTCTTGCACAATTCCTTTAAATATTATGCTACTAATTACTGTGCAACGTATTTAAAGTGATAAATCAATGAGTAAAATTAACATGTCAGTGTTTTCTCTTGTTTTTCTTGCACAAATCATATATAATTCACATTACAAGAAGCCATTATGCAAACCATGCTTATGTGTTTAGGGATTTTCCATGCATTTTCTCCCGCTAATCCTTGCATTTATTGGCTTCCTTACATTTCCATACAGTGTGAATATCATGCAGATTTTTTACTCTTGCTTAAATTGTGCAGTCCATGACAGTGAATATGAAAAGTCGCATTGTTGTTGTGGGGAAAGGCAAAACAGACATATCACTCTGCAATAAAAGTGCATTATCAAGCCATGATAATACTTCGTAAAAAAAAAAAAAAAACAATAAAGACTTTAATGCATTATAGAATTTCTGTGAAATGCAATGAATTACATGACTCATGCAAGTTTTTTGAGGCAAACAAATGACTTTTCTGTTGCAAGTAAATTAACAGAAAACTACAAATTCAAAAAAAACTGCAGGAAAAACTTGAACTTTTGTAGTTTGTGACTAAAAAAATGACAAACACTTGAAAGGTCCGATAACGTGTCTGACGCTGTGGTAAGTACTCTATTGCAGTACTAACCTCTAGATGGCCAACAAAAAACTATACATGTGACACTGCTGTGCTACATTGACATGTTTTTGGGCAAAGATATCTGCAACTCACTGAGTAACTTTTTATTGGCTAGTATTAAATAAAAAACTATTTTATTAGTGGTGTTTCTGTGTTTTAGTAATTTGTAAATCGATCAAAAGGTAGCACAGTAGGAACCTTTACCACCTGTTGTTGATTTAAACAATTATCAGTGAACTATACGTCATTCTCTCACCTGTGGCTCCTTCACTGGAGTATCCCAGGTTGACCTTCCCCTCTGTTGCCTCAGCAACCGGGCTTCTCCCATACACCGATTGGTCAAACCTGCAAATCCCCAAAGGAACGATCCAATGGAAAAGATAACTTTTAGCTGAGATAGTCACACTGTCAGAGGCCGTGCTGTTGTGAAGAGACAATTTTCTTTTCCCACCAAGCTGCAGCATATCACGGGCCTCTGCATTGTTTTTATCATAAAGTGCTTCGACAGATAAAGAATGAACGCCATCATCATTTTTCTCTGTATTTTATAGAACCCAACCAAAGTACTCAACTCTGACTCTGTATTTCAGCTGCATGGGAAATGCTGACGAATATAATGTTGAATATATCAGCTTCTTAAACGACAATCTGAATCCTAATTAAGTTGCTGCAAAATGTAGTGACTATTTAATGTATGTCATTTCAAATTCATGTCTTCAATTTTCTTTTATAATGAGGATCAATAAAAAGCCATTCATTCTCAGAAATAAGTCGTACGTATTAACTAAGATTCATGCTGAGTGTTCATGTTTGCTAATGTGAAATATGAACAGAGCTCAGTACATTGAGGACTCTGTCTCTGATTAGTGGAAGCTTCTTCCTCTAAAAGAAAGTCACTTTCTTTAAAGACACCAGACAGTAGATCTTAAAAGTTCAAAAACTAAAGGGAATTTGTGGTTTTCATGGTTTAAAAATAGCTGCATAAAGCAAAGCATGCCTGGAGAATAAGCTTTTAAATCTTACCTTATTGCCTCCTGTGGGTTTGCTTCTGAAAAAAAAAAGGAGTTTACAATTATGAGCTATCAGCTGCTAACTTTATTATTCTCACTGCATTGACCACAGAACCAGAGTACTTGCTCACTGCATATACAGCAATATCAAAGCTGTAAATGTCCCGCTGTTTATTAGTTTTGGGTTCAGCACTAATATCATCGCCTCCAGTCACTTTACAATTCAACAGTGAAAGCTGGAGCTGAGTGTTAATGAGTTTTGTAACATGGCTTCATGGTTATCTTTGCCAAAGGTCCTCCTGGCCATGGCGAAAATACAACAATATAACAATGGTGCAGATGGTGCTTGCCTCAGGAGAGATATAAACTGTTCCTTTTTGGAGAGAAATAGCCGTTGTTATTATATTTTAAATCCCCGCTGTCACACTGGCCAAAGTCTTTGAGGGTGACTGTATTAGATCCCTTCTACTTCTGCAATAATTACAAAGCATACATTACTCCCCATTGAGGTGGATTACTCGAAGAAGAGCTTAGTAACTTGGAAGTGTGCCACATCCTCTAACTTGTGAAACATCCTCGTGAAGTTAATTTAACTTGCTTCGGGGATGCTGCGCTGAAGCTGTAAGACTGGAGCAAGGACAATGGCGACGGAAGAATCAGTCGCTTCAGGTACAGAACCAGCTGCCGGAGGAGAAAGGTCACACCTGCTTTATGATAATCCCTTAGCTCCTAACCATGGACATGATTTGCAATGGTCCAGAATCAGTCACGGGGATTACACTGACTTAAAATGTGTGACTCAGGGCCACTTTTTGTTATCGCACGCAAACAGGCCTCCTCCGCCTCCGAGACCAAGAATCCTCTCAAAGATGGCCTTTGTCACCTTTAGACTTCAATTATGACTTTTTTGCGGAGAGTTGGACGATTAGATTGATGCCACTTTGATATCTATACAGTAAATACGAAGATACAGGTTGCAGTCAGTCAGCAACACTTTTCACAAGGATCAGAAACAAGGAAACGGGGTGACTCCATTTAAAGCTAATGAAATCCTCTTAATCAACATATTAGGTCCAGTTTGTTTAATCCCTACAAAAAAAGAAACAAAAACAAGAATAAAAGACAAGAAATGCAGTTAGGGTTCCCCCTGTTTCTAATCACTTCTTGTCATTCAGTGCAAGAAAGTTAATTATACATCCCAAGATGCCGAACTACACAAGCTGGGTCCATTCTGCGTGGCCATGTGTTACAGTATGTTCAGTCAAACGTACAGACTCATCTGGCAGGAACCAGATGTGAGTCAGGACCTCGTATTCCCTGAAGGACACTTTCGGCTGATGTACCAACAGCTGTAATCCTTTTGGCAAACAGGTTGATAGTCTGTCCAAGGTCTCCACATTTCCACCAAACAACTGTCAGCTTTTCTTGTCTTCTCGGTGGCCTTTATCAGAACCTGCCACTGACTGACAGGGTTTAGATAGAAAATCATGATCGGGACACAGTCTCTTTGTTTTTTTTTTTGTTTTTTTTTTTTTTTTAAGGGAACATTCACTGAAATTCTTCTGCAACATCATGCAGCTGCAGTCAAATACACGACCAGTGAAAAGTTTGGATGCAGCTTCTCATTCAGTGGTTTTTATTTGATTATTTTATATACTGTAGATTAAAAATGAAGACATCAAAACTATAAAAGAATACATATGGAATTATGTTGTAAGCAAAAAAAAGTGTTAAACTTTAGTATTTATCTACAATGTAGAAAATAATACAAAATTTTAAAAAAGCATTGAATGAGAAGATGTGTCCAAACTTTTGACTGGGAGTGTATGTGTCTCAGTAAAGTGGAATTACTGTCCTTTGTCTGGTACATTTTCTACATTATTGAAAAGCAATATAGTAAAAAGTTCAGGCCAGATGATTTTAGAAAATACAGAAATAAACGACATAAACAACCTTTAAGTGTATCTTTTTATCTCGGACTCACTGTTAACAGCTCCATAATGGTCCATTTGTTGATACTCAAAGAAAACATGTGAAGAGGTTTGCTCTGTGTAATGAATGTTATTATGAGATATAGATAAAATACTGTCTAAAGATTGAAGTCCAGCTAAAATCACATTTGGTCATTTGATTATTGCCCTGTACAAAAGCAGTAGTGGTTGAGGATGAGGAATAATAGCACTACTCCTTCTTTTTCTTTTTTGGCACTTGTTTCGGGACTCAAACTACCACCTCTGCAGTCTTGCTGCTCTAACCTTTGCTGCGGCTGTTTCCCGAGAAGCAAAGCTTTCTGCTGACAACTAATGTTCTGCTTTTGTCAGAAAAAATACTGCGTGCCCTTGTTGAAGGCCACCATGGGGCAGTGCCGAGTCACGGCATGCAACCGCCTATCTTCTTCATTATACTTTAATCACAGTTTCTGCACTGGAAAAGCACAGGGCGAGCCGACATTTATTCACCTCAAGCAATTTAAGGAAGAGAAAAGTGCCTACTTGCTCGTCTCGTTTGTCTGTAACAGAGGACAGTGCAGATGCAGAGCAGGGCGAGCAGCAGAAGAGCAGAGAGGGAGGCGACTAACGCCACTGGGAATGTGCAGTCATCGTCTTCCTGCACCTCCTCTGCAACTGGGGGGGAGAAGGTCACATCATTGTTTTTAGGAAAGAAATGCTGAAGCAGTGCTGTGTTACAATTCAATTACACATTGGCAGGCTTAGAGTAGAGAAAGCTGTGTTTATTTTCCAGTTTTAATTTGTAGTAGGGATGCTAGTGAAGGGAAACTGCTGTAACTCAAGAAAATGTTACAACTGCAACTACAAATTGAACATTACAGAGATAAAAATGCATTATTTGTACAACATTTTAAAGCTTTGGAGGCTGGCAGCCACAGCTCCACTGTGAAGCAAACTCCTGCAGTGTTGATTTGGCAGCCCTTTTCTCTTCCACTCTCCTCTTCTATAATAATACTCAGTGATGATTCACATGAGAAAGGAGCAGGGGGGAAAAGGGAGAGAACAAAATGAAACACACAAAGAGAGACAGATTAAAAAGAGAGAAACACAAAGAAATGCAGAGAAGGAGAACTAAACTAGGACAGAACAAAGCGAGGAGTGACAGACAACTCTCGCTGTGCACTTGTGGGCATGTATGCACGGGTTATTTAAGGTAAAATGGAATGTGTGTGTTTTCTCACCCACTGTTAGACGGATGCTGCTGTTCAGTGGTGTGGTGAGGGCAGACACAGAGGCCAGACAATCCACATGAGAACTCTTTGCTGCCGTCACACTGAGGTTACTGGTCACAGTGAAGAGGCTCTTCCCCGACTCTTCACTGCTGATGTTGTATTCGGCTTCGTTCACCTCCAAACCGTTCCCCGGGGAGAGAGAATTATTATTATTTAGAGCCCATTCTGCTCAGTAATTGCAATGTTTACATTCTGACAGAGTTATTCTGTAAGTAACACGAGACAACTGAGTTTAAAGGGACAGATCACCATTAAATAAAGACAGATTTTCGAGGTAGATCAGTGCAGCTGCATCTTCAGTATCCACATCCATGTCAGTGGTTGCTGACATTTGAAATATCAGCTATAGTTCACCCCAGCAGAATATGATCTAATATTTGCTTGATGGAAGCAAGACAAAAACTAAACACAAACAGCAACATTTCAAATGTATTGACATGATAACAGACTTTACTTTTTCAATGTGTCAGTTAATTGATGATAGAGCTGATAGCTAATAGAGTTGATGGTCAACTTTGTGATTTTCTATTGTCGTTATCAGACACAAAGCACAGCATAATTTAAGAAATGTGCTGCCGCATTTATTGGTAACTGAAGAACATTACAAGTACATAAAATAGGGTCTATTGTTGATCAAATCAGCTTTTCTTATCTCTTCTCTATGCAATGTGTTCCTCACATCACAAAGTGTTTCCTAAAGGGTCAGGAAAAGTCTTTGGGCCACTTTCTCTCAAAAAGAAGTAATTCACCTGCACAAGCTAGAACTTAAATCTCACAATGTGACTTTGTTTTGCCAGAATCGATAGTTGGAAAATTAGAAAATGGCCTCGTAGGCCAAGGGGCATGAGTCTCATTGATGACTGGAATAATCATTTGCATGCAGAAGAAAGACCCCTTTATGACTGCAAAGCAAGTTGAGGAGGCTCTTATGGATGGCTGTAAAGGGAAATTTTGATGCAAGCAAACCTCACAGGTTATGAACTGATAAGATAAATCTGAAATGTGTGGGAAAAAGCTTGTGAACCAAAGTAGCACTTCATCTGTCAAACCCAGTGGTGCTTCTGGTGTAGTTTGGACATGTACGTCTGCCAACTGGAATAGCATGCTGGCATTTATTTAATTTTACTGTTTATTTTGCAGGGACAAGGCACAACTGAAAGTAATTGCCACCTAGCAGCTAATTTACATCTGTTGTCCCTGAACAGGTAGACAAAAACAAGCACAGCATCACAATCATGCTGCATAAAACAGCTAGAAGTCCATCTCACCAAGGATTTGACTGCAGACAGAAACAACAGGCTGAATGCAGAGTTATACAGCTCCTCAGGTTCAGCCACATCCATTAAAATTAATTGCAATATTGCATCATCAAGTGATACTAAACATACAGCCAAAGCAACTATAGAGACTATCACATGATTTCAGTTTAAAAAGCAAGAGCTGAAGGAGGATGCAGAAAGGAAATGTACCACCAGGGAGCATAGAAAGCATCTGCTGATGTCTGTGGGTTGAAGACAGGATTTTCCACAAAATATTAAATATGATAGTTTGGTTTGACTTCATGTGTATCTGTCTAATTGCTTTTGAAGTGAAATGAGCTATTCCCCTGAAGTATGGTTGCTGTCTATTAAACTAGTAACATATCTTTCACAATTATTTCTCCGCTGATGTACACTACCATTCAAAAGTTTGGGGTCACTTAGAAATGTCCTTATTTTTGAAAGAAAGGCAGTTTTTTTTTCAATGAAGATAACATTAAATGAATCAGAAATACAGTCTAGACCAGGAGTCACCAACCTTTTTGAACCTGAGAGCAACTTCAAGGGTACTGAGTAGTACGAAGGGCACCTTCTTTGATACAAACTTCCTCAATAGCAAACTTGCGCCATCATCTTTAAACAAAAATAATAATAATACTGAAAATATTATGTAAAAAGACTGTCTGATCACATTTATGTTAATTATTCCTTACAATAATTATTAACAACGATTTCCACAACAATGACGGTAGGAAACACACACACACACACACACACACACACACATATATATGGAAATCTGTTCCAATATTTAAAAGTCAAAGGTATCCCATCTCTGAAACTTTGGTAAATATCTTTCTTGGCAGTTTTGTATGAATCAGCATATTTGCAGCATTTTGTTCAAAATCACACCAGTTACATTTCTGTGCAAATTATCACTTCTAACATTTTTAGGAAATCATTAACCGTCATCAAATCATGCTTCACTGGTGCAAACCAGTACCGTTGTAACATTTTTGAACAATTCATGAACTCTGTCCCATGTTTGTACAAATTCTCAGTTATGTAAGAAAAAAAATCAACTTTCAGATTTTGAAATGAATCCTATCACATTAATACTAATCACCAGCATTGCAACATTTTTAACAGATCATAACAACAAATCATTACGTTTTCAACAAATTATTTTTCACATTTTTGTGTAATGATCACTGATTTTTAATGGAATATCTACATAGAGGTACAGAGAAACATTTCCAGCAACCATCACTCCTGTGGTCTAATGATACATTGTGTTAGCTAATGGTGTTGAAAGGCTAACTGATGATTAGAAAACCCTTGTGCAGTTACGTTAGCACATAAAAGTGTGAGTTTTCATGGAAAACCTTAAGCTGCCCATGTGACCCCAAACTTTTGAACAGTATTGTAAATCTACCCAAATTAGAGACATGGCATTTCAATGTAGCATCCATTATTTTATTTCAAGACGTACAAAAATTCTGTAACTGTCCAGATACGCTATCACATGTATTGTTTAAAGTAAAGTAAGTTACAGATAAACCAATAGCAGTCTAGCTAACAAGAAAACAGGCTTCAATGGTGTTTATGTTAAAGTCCTTCTGAGGTCATTAATTTTTCTCTGTGTATTGAAAGTAAATTTAGACCTTTTTATTATGCTTTTTTTTTACAATAAATTATCCCTTCTTGCTTAAAAGTGACTTACCTGTAACTACAGAATTGCGTCCTTGTAAATTTGCAGCTCAAGCACACCAGCTCACCTCTGCCTCTGCATACACTGTGAAAATAGTCTACGCTACACAATGGCAAGTTGTAATATTATAGTAATTCATCCAGCAGTGTAATTTAACAGCATTGGTTCGTTTGCTGTTTTATAGATGAAACCTCAGACATCTGATCCATGTTTTTGCGACTGTCATTCATACACTTCAGCTTCACGGTGGTAATGCTTAGCCATGGTGTTGATTGCTTATTTTTGCCCATGATATGTATTCGCTCATATAAAAAACACCATATGAGCAAGTTACTAGGGTGAAACAAACTTTTAAATAACTTGATAAGAGGGGTCTTTAAAGATGCTAAATGTGACAGTGTCTGATATATTTACCATTTTGCCATTAACCTGCCATTGTAGAACGGGCTGAGGGTACCATCCTGCGGCTCGACATTCAAACAGGACCGGCTGCCCCTTAAACGCCAGCCTGTTCTCCCCAGAGATTGTCACGCTGCCCTTTTCTGCAATTAGAAAAATAAGTGCACTCACAAACTTGAATGATATACTTCTCTTCCATATTGATGAGCAACATATTGTACCTACATTTGTATCATCCATATGCATGAGTGCAACTGTGCTTATGAATGTTGACAAAACTGGAAAGAAATCTATGAATTTCATCAACAGCCTCCTTTGAAATTCATGTATTTGGATGAATGCGTCACCTCTTCAGTTGGCCTGATCGCCTACAAAAGATGGCTTTCATTCGTCCCAAGTGATTGATCACATGTCCCCAAGTCTCAATTGGCTGACAAATGCTTCTCCTCTTTTCCCCTTCATCTCCTTTTCCTGCCAGCCAAATAAGCCACTTAAGACTCTGGGAGATACAGTATCTCATATGTGAAGTCTATTGTCTGGCAGAATGAAAGGCGGTGGATGCAACAGACAATTGCTATAGACAGAAAGATAATTGCAGAAGCTTCGGTGCTTTGTCTAAGCGAATGGCATGTCTGTGTTGATTTAGGTTCGAATCCTCAGATGCTTTGTACGCATTATTGGCTGTCCCTTTTCTCCAGGAGCTTTCATTTGATGCCTGATTTGGTGTCATAAACACCGTCGTATTCTTATAGCGACCGGTTCTGATAGTGCACTTTGGCCGCTCTTACGGAATAAAGGTTGGCGAGGAACCAGCAGCATCATTTGCGCTGACTGATGAGGAGCTCTTGGCGATCACGGCTGATTGATACATCTGAACAGAAAAAGAATGACATCAGCACTCCTTTACAAAGCACCAACTTAAGTGATCCCTGAAATAAGGTTTCATACAGTTTGTTAATCACTGTAGGGGAAGTGGCAGTGGACTGTGAGAAGCAGGAAGCCCTCAGCTAACTCCAGTGATTTTTCAACAGGGATCCTCAGAGACTAAATTGTTGCTTCAAGGGCTGCTTTTAATAATTTGTATATGTCCATATGTAGAATTGGTGTGTAGGCAATTTGTAAAATACAAACAGTGTATCCAATGAGTGTATTTCCTATGCTTCTACAGGCTAATTACCACACACATCTTCTCTCTTCTCTGATTTATGACAGAATTTTCCTTTTCTCCAGCTCTTTTTTCTCACATCAGCTCCTGATCATAGTCAACAGCTCATGCAGCCGCCTTGCATTTGTGATTGAGCGAGAATAAGAAATAAGCAGAGAAAGAGCAGCACAATGATGTGGTCATATTTACACCATCTTCACACGGGACAATTAAAGCAGGGAGTGTGGATGATAGCGCACAGAGCCAACCAGCCTCGATGTGAATTTGTGGCTCGATTCCAACAGTATATTTGAAGCCGCAATACACAAATCACAGGCAGAGTTGCTGACTGTTAACTGGGCGTGCCAGGATGCACAATTAATTCAAAGGCTATGTCAGGCCATAGTGATCCTCTGCATCCAGACTGGAGGGCCTGATTCACCACACACTACTGTTAATGGCTGCATATGTCAGTGAGGATTTGTGGCACTGGCAGCGATGGGGGCGCTCTCTCCATAATATATTGGAGGCAATGGGTCATTGGTTTTGTTTCCTGTCGCTTTGTGCCGAGGAGATGTTTCCGTGCTGATTTTTTTTTTTTTTTTAGCTGAGCTCTCAGTTCAAGTGCACATACTGGAAATGCAAATGAACTGAATGATAAGGTCAAGAGAGAAGCACGCATCCAAGCAAAAATCTTGAAATATTTATTGAGTTGTCTTTTTGTTTGATGTATGTTACTTCCGTATGAGCTCAAACTGTGTTGTCAGCAGCACAGAACGATCAATGTCATCTTAAACTACTGACTTTCACATTAGACCCCGATGAGATCAAAAGAAGGGATGGATATAAGCAATTTCTCAATTTCCAACAACATATTAAAAAGAATTAAAACTTCACTCATACTGTCAAGAAAGATAATAAATCAAACCTGAACTTGAATTATGATGTGGGTGGACTTTTTAAGGACACATCCTACTTTTATTTCTGTATTGATGCAGATGAAAGCAAATATGCAGCTGTTGGTAGGGAATGATCTTTTGTGTTCTGTGTTTCATAGAACTGACATTTTGGTCCTGTCTGGTATGTAGTTAGCCTTATTTGTGACTTATTTTTAATTAATCCAGCAGGATGAGGAAAAAATATAATATCCCTCTCTGCACCAGCCGCCCTTCATTAAAAAATGAAAAACTGCCCCTTTTCTAAACTCCTCCAGCTCTCATAGATTTTGTGCAATTTGTGCAAATGGTATGGCCATTTTAAGTGTATAAATTGCACTGGCTTCAGAAGGTTGTTTTTTTTTTTTCTTCAGCAAATACTTTAAGGGAATTCCTGCTCGTTAAAATTCTGGTTCACACTGCAGTGTTTTCCAGCTCGCGATAACAACTCCATCAGAACTGCAGAGAGCCACTGATTCTTATCAAGTCCCGAATCTTAAGTCCTCAGCAAATGCGCCTCCCTGTCCTGAGACGGCATACTCCCTCTGGCACGGCATCTGTATAATAAACTCTAAATGAGGAGAGGAGAGAGGAGAGGAGATTGGCTGTAGCTTCAGCTTGTAAATCCTTCTCTGCTGCTTCTTCAGACTGGCGTGGAGTCTGGCCCTTTCCAACTTGTATTTATATCTGTGGTCCAATCAATTCCTATCTCCGACACCGCCCACGCTGTCATTAACAGTGTCACAGAGACCATCAAACATGCCCAGGCAACTTCACTCCACCACACAGGCCTTAATGATTTCCCATCCTTGGTATACACCATGATTGATCATTCCGGCACTAGTTCAGCTGCTTTTACACAAAACTGAAAACTTTCCCCTCTTCAATCTCCTACTTCAAAGCAAATTAAAACAAAGAAACTTAATTAAGAAGTGCATGTTGAATGTTGAGGCTAAATACTCCTTCTTTTGTCTTTTTGTGAATAGAGCGCAGCAGCGGGTAGGTGGGCAGAATCAAAGCAGCTACACAACTTTTGCTTAGTCCCTTCATTTACTTCTTTTTGTGCATGCTGCTTTCTGCTTCATCAAGGTTAAATTCAGTGTGTTTCAGCACTCTCTCACATGGCAATGCTTTTCAAGAGACCTGCCATCTGTTTGAATTCTTTGGCTGGTTCGTGTGTATGCATGTGTGTGCGCGTACACTCTTGTTTGAGTATCCTTGAGCGAAGCTTTCCGCACAAAAAGCCTTTGAAATTCTCTGAAGCAGAATTAGAAACAGAAGCATTTCTTTGCTGCCTCCCTGCAACAATAAATCAAGGTAAAACACACACATGCATGCATAAACACATGTGCATAGTGTCTCTGCTGGTTCTTTCACACAAACATACACTCAAATATGATTGTACAAACCTTGCACAAACAGACTTGCTGTTTTCCTGTCAATGCCCTGTAGGTCACAGGTGACTGATCCCTCATTGTCCCTCTCTGTTTTCTTCAGCACAAACACCCAGCTGTTTTTGTCTTTGCTTTTCACGGCCGTCACATTTGGGTTGACGGTGGGCAGGGGGCCGCTTTCATTGGAGATGGTGAGTGTTGCAACACCGTTCAGCAGCCACACCATAACAGTCCACTTGTTGTTGGAGGGGCTGCAGGTGAAATTGGCCTCTTTCCCTCGCAGGACCGTCAAGGTCAAAGGTGACAGCTTCATCTGGGCCCCAACAGCTAAAGATATGAAACAGTGTAACAAGCTTCATTAACAAATCACCAGAGCACCATTTAGTAACACTGCTGAAGCATTTTTAAAGGAATTTTAAAGGAAATATGCTCCCACCCATATATAGCCAATGCCCAGTTAGCTTAGCTCAACATAAAGCCTAAACACAGAGGGGGAACAGCTAGCTCGACTCTACGCCATGGCAACAAAAATCTCCTTCCAACACATCTAAGCATCACATACTCTCGCATGTTGTTTGTTCACTCCACACACAAAAAAACAGAGTGTAAAAATAGCAAGCTGTGGTTATTCGCTGGACTACTGTACTATCATACCTGTCAAGTTGCTAGGCAACCAGCAGGGGCTCTAAATTTCCCCAAATGGTGAACTATTGCTTTTAAAGGGCCGAATTAAGAGGTTGGCTGTAAGATCTGTAGCACAAAACTCACACAGCGGTGCACAGTTTCACTTTTGAAGTGAAAACACTCACACTATACAGACGTTGCAACAGCCTAATGCTTCACTTCTCTTGAGTGACATCAGCACAGGTATGCAAAATTGGCAGACTATCAAATTATTTAATTTTTTCTTTTTTAATGCAAACTGATTCTGACAAAATCGAGTCCAATGTTCACATGCATTGTGATCAAGCAGCAGAAATGTCAGACTGACATTTGATAAGGTGTCAGCAATATATTATAGAGGAAGAAACTGTGCATTTCATTCAGTAGGAAAGGTATCTGCTGAAAGATCAGAAGATGTGTTCATTTAATTTGTCCAAAGAACCGACAAACATAAGATCAAGTGTGTCTCTGTGAAAACAAAAGCAGTTGTAAATTCATGGATTATCATTACTTAGATGTTAATCATCTGTCATAATCGATCACTTCTATGTTTATTCATTTTCAGATAAACAAAATGTCCATGTATTTCCAGGTTAAAGCCAACTTCTGCTTCCAGCTCAGCACGTGTTGCAGAGTTACATAAATAAGGTGAAAAAGAGAGCGCTCAGGATATTGCAGGCAAAATGGTTCTTTTGTCAACATACGGGATGTAGACTCAGAGTTTCTGATATGTGATGTATTTGTTGAACCAATTGAAAGAACTATAAATAAGTGTCACGCTTGTGTTTCTCTGGACAAATTCTGCTTTTCTCCCTATTGCAATACATAAATTTACCAAGCAACCTGTCAGTGTTTGGTGTTTATTTTCATAGGGTCATAAGAGTCGCAGTTGTTCTTCCAAGACGATTTCAGCAGAGGGACAGAGCCAATGTGGGTTACTGTTTTTTTCTCTCCTAAGTGGGTGTACAAATCTAAACCTTTCCAAAAACAGGACCCAGTGAGTGCCACTTTCAAACAAATTTACCAAAACATTGAAAACACGAGGAGAGTGAGTAAGAAAACAAGAGAATAACAGCACAGCTCCACAAATCTGTTTCTTGCTGTGAATGTCCAGATGGAGATTTGTAATTTGATTAGACCAGAATCATAAATAAAGGAAAATGGAATTTGAAGAAGAAATAATTAAAGGATAGTAAAAATAAAGAAATAAATGCGATAAAAAAAAACTGTTAGTAGGTCAGTCCATCATTCTGTAGATTAAACTTTGTTTCTTTTGTTTTAATTTCATTCAGATTTCAGAGATATCTTTGAGAGCTGATGACATTCACTTAGAATAATATGTCTAAGAAACAAGTCAAAACATTCATCTATTGTTTGTAATGTTTGTATTTTTGAGCATCCCCACTTCTCTTCTGCCCATCCCTATAAAAGCTTATACAAATTACAAATTCTCCCTATCAATAAGGTATGAAAAAACAGGATGAAATACAGACAAACTGAGACAGAAGGAGAAGAGGAAATTTTTAAAAAGAAAGTTTAAAAAGGAGGATGTGGGAGGTTCGTCTGGCAAATAAAACTGTCAAAGTTCTAAAAGGTTGCCATTTCCCAAAGAATTTCTCAGAGTTTCATCACCTCATACCAGACTGTTTCCTGTTTAAAATATATAAAAAACATAACATCCTTGAGCCATGGAGTCTTGAACATTTTGTAGAGTAAACATTTTAACAGTAGCCTGAAGAAACCAACAAGAACCAGATGAATCGGATTAAAACAGATGAACAGACTCTGTGAGGAAACACTGATAACCCACTGTTCTCTGAATGCTGGGGTGGACTCTTCAGTCACTCCATAGACACCACACAGTCACATAAATGCACACTTCCACGGTTGAATTTCAGGATATTTTTGTGGCTTTCTATAGCTGACAAATGAAGGAGGAAAAAAATTAATATTAATGGCAAACCTTGAAATGTGAGATAACAGGTTTATGGCACAGTGCTCAGGGTGATGTATAACTTGTTTGTGGTGAGCTAACTGCATTACCTTCTACAGCCAGCATGCGGAGTCGTAAATTATGCATCCCTTTAGGAAATTAGGTCTGAGAAATATCTAGGCCAGCCTACACAGCAATTTCTTTTCATTGCTATCAGAGAATGGCAAACTAATGAGCATAATTTGTGCTTCCTCCTATTGGGACCGTGAACTAGTGACTCTGAAGTCCCCTGACCGCTGGATACATGTTACTGTTAACTAGATAGGCAGCCATTTTTAAGAAAATTAATTATAAAGTGCAGATAGATCATTAGGCACTCTAATTATTGTCTGTGGGTTTAATCTGAAGGGTGCCGCTATCAAGCACGCCGCAGCACTGAATGTGGCCGTTAATACAAGCACATTACCGGCCTCAGTGACACATCTCCAGTCAAACAATCTGCTGTGTTTGCTTTGAGCTGAACTCCTACCTTCAATCCTGCACGACAGGAGGACGACTAACAAAGGAAGGATATCCATGTTTATTCAGTCGATCCAGTCAATCCATTGTTCAATGTGGTATGGTTCTGTAAAAAAGAATACTTCAGTTATTTTCTGCATAGATGCCATGCAAGCTTTTGCGATGACGGCTCATTAGGGTTGCAATTTCTGTCCACTGTTCTGACGTCAACAAATACGAGATGAATTGTTCTGATATTTATTACAGACATTCTTGGCCAATAGAGGATGAATCATAGTAACCTTGGAGATTCTGTTACTTTTCGTGTAGTACCAGCATCAGGTCAAAGTTCACATTTATGCTGTGAAATATCGCAACATCTACATTATAGCCTGGAAAAGGCTTTTATAGAAACATCTATGGTTCCCAGAGGAAGAAACCATCAGAAGGCTATCTGTGGTATTAAATGAAATGTCTCGAGAGCTGTTGGATGAGATTTCCATCAACAATTTCACCTCCCTAAAGATGAACTGTAAGAATCTCCTAATTTCCCATGCAGGGCTGTCTTCAGGTCAAAAATGGAATTTAAATTCCCATTTCCATTCAGTTGCAGTCGCATGGTGGTGAGCACCATCACCTTGCAGCTAGAAGATCCCTGGTTTGCATCCTGGCCTTCAGGGATCTTTCTGCATGGAGTTTGCATGTTCTCCCTGTGTATGTGTGGGAATTCTCTGGGTTCTCCGGCTTCCTCCCACAGTCCAAAAACATGCTGAGGTTAAATGGTGATTCTAAATTGTCTGTAGGTGTGAATGCGAGTGTGATTGCTTGGTCTATATGTAGCCCTGCAATAGACTGGTGACCCTGATGAGGATTATGTGGTGTACAGATAATGGATCGATGGACATTTCCATCCACCTCAGCTGCAATTTGTGTTTCAGTGATATTTAGCAAATGTTACACTAACATGTCAAACCAAGATGGTGAACGTGGTACCTGACTCATCAAAGTGGGACAAAACATTGATACAGACATACATCATATCACTTGCTCTTGTGATATTTTATCGATAAATTGGCGCCAAATATTGCAATTTTTAGTAAAATATGCAGATACTCTAAGCAGAATCTCATAACTGGTTTGACTTAGCAGAATCACTGCTTCATAACTGCTTGTGGTGGCACTTGTAACTAAGAAACTCAGGAGGGAAATGGCAGACTGAGTTGACACATTAATAAAACTGAATAATAATGATAATATACACACAGCGAGACCACAGTACAACAAATGAATTCACAATTCCTGCTTTATCAGTTTTTATGCATTTTTTTAATATAATGTTTAGATATTTTTTCTTACTTATAGAACACAGAACACATAATGTATCATAAATTACTGTTTTGCAATCTATCGAGTATCCGTTGACCATTGTGACCATGGATAATGGGTTGTGATCTCATCATAGAGTGTTAATTCTACTTCTATTGCTTAGCACTTGCTTTTTACCAACGTCAGTGTGAACACAGTAGCATTATGATTTTAGCATTTTGTTTAAACTTACAGTGTACCAAAGTACAGATTTTCAGGGCTGCTAAAGTCTTGTTTAAGAAATCATGTGCATATCTTCTGTTATACGTTATTGCAGAATTAGACGGCAAAAGACTTCTGCATCTTTCAAGTTCATCTCACAATAGAGTGAAGTTTTTTCTGGATGAAATACAAAAGCAGGTAACAAAGTCTTTTAAGTTAAAGTCATTTCTTATTTTATTAAGTCTGAGCTTGATGCATTATTCATTCATGCCTTTCAAACAACATTGAGGTTGGGGTTTTCAGAAATTTAAATGCAGCAATGCAAATGCAAGGCTGAAGAGTCAAAACAAATTAGAGCAAATGTAGTTAAAGCTGAATTAGACTTATATGCAGAGTCAGTCCAAAGGTCTTTTATCCCTGATTATTTTACCACAAATGTATAAAATAGGCTATTTCTGTACAGAGGTAAAATACAGCAATTTTAATCAAGTTAAATTCAGGTCAGAGTATTATTATACGCTTAGAAAGACACCTACCTCCCTGTTAAGTCACTCAGATTTTGTCGGCAAGTAACTTGATGCACTACACCTGTGTCTGTTTGACTCACCTCAGTCTCTGTGGTTGAGCAGTAAGTGTCACACACTGTGGATACATCTCAGCGATGTTGCTTCTCCTTCATGCCTGCTGCTCAGTCAAATCACCCAAAACTGTCCCGTTAAATATTACCAAACTCAGTGGGAACTTTGCCCCATGCCACACACACACACACACACTCACATGTAAATACACAGTGTGACTCAGACTGCAAACAATACCCCCTCTAGGTCTCCACTTCCCAGGGGCCTGACAACTAAGGCCCCTCCCTTATCATATGAATGGATTCCGACACATTGGGTGATTTATCATTTTAGAAAATGGGCACACATTTTTGTTAAAGCCAAAGTGCTGGCAGATCTGATTTGTGTTCAGTGCTTTGCCAAAACACTCACTCTTCAGCAGGAAGTACATTTTCTCAGTTGTTGTCGTTGTTAAGTACACGTTGAGGTGTATGTACTTCACTTGAGTGGTTTCCATTTTATGGTAGCTGATACTTATGTTCCACTACTACTACAATTCATTTTTTACTCCTTGACAACTATGCCGATTAAGAATATATTGTAAAAGACACTTCATCCTGCACCAAACCCATAGACTGTAGATTCTGACTTCAGCTTCATGCCTCATTTAAACAGTGACTATGATAGCATTCGTTCATCTCAGAAACATGACCCAGTTATTGCTATTCCTGATGCAGCCAGATGCAGGAAATTTAATACATACGTAAAATCACAAATAGATGACATTAATGTGATACACTTTTACTATTCTTTCTAAAGAGGCTGCCACTTATCGACAAACAACTAAAAACCAAGCAGAATGAACACATCACTCCAGTCCTGGCAACTCTGCACTGGCTCTCTGTATCTTACAGAAGTGATTGCAAACTTCTACTACTTGCATATAAAGCCCTAACTTTGGGGAATTTTTTAACTGATCTGTACTGGCACAAACCTAAGCCAGATCCTGTTGATGCCAAATCTGTTATGACAGGTGTCACACAAATGTAATAAATATAAAGATATTTAGTATAAATGCACTGTCAATCAAAAATTAAACAATAGCATTAAAAATCAGCACATTGGACATTTGCCCTGTGTGGATAATGGTATTGTGAGCCACACGTGACTGTCATAGATCACAAGTCAGTGTAATACGGTGATGTTGTCCCAGCAGGTAGTGGTCTTACTGAGTATATCTAAGTGGGCTGGATGTCATTAAGCATCACAAAAGACATTGTCATGGTGCCCTTTTACTAGCTAGACCCCCCACAATGTGCTATCTTTCTTTGCCAACATGCAAGTGCCCCTTCCTATGGTCGCTGTAGCAGTAAACAGTAAGGTCCTCCTGGTGGTTCAACCCAGTACAACAGCTAATCTATGCCACTTAAGGTGGGTACTATCAAGAAAAATGACATTGAATTTGAACTCAGTCTCAACAGAACACTAAATTTAAAATGACTCTGAGCTAGTAGGGGGGAAAAAACTTGGTTGAGACCTCTCTGCTCTCAATGGCTAAGGACCGACCTACATCACAAGTTCCCTGCTGTTTTATGGCCGTTCACGAGTCCACAGATCTTCAACTGCTGGTTTTCTCTGGCAACCCAAAACCGTAGAAAACTGGAGATGAAAAGCGGGGATGCAGCTTCTTGTACTTATCTTATCTTACAATAACATAATCAAAGACATCAAACTTTTAAACAGCACTTAAAAACATTCTTTTACACCTTGCACCACCTACTTTTAGATGTCATTTCTCATTCATTTTTAACATCTGCTTGTTTCTTAATGTTATTTATATTTCCTGCTTTTATTTTTGCACTTTATTTTCTAAATTGTTATTTTCCATTTCATTTTAATCTTAATGTTAAGGCACTTCGAGATGCATGTAATGCATGAAAGGTGCTATATAAATTAATTATTATTATTACTATTATCATCAGTGGGTTGTAAAATATAATGCACTGTTACAGATTAAACTACAGCTTCTTAAACATTATGACCCCTTACAATTAAGGTAGTGTTAGAGAAAGTAAATGTGTTCAAATTTTCACTTAACTAAAGGATGTGACTAATTCTTCCACCACATATCCACCCATATCTTTAAGTAAACAAAGAGCAAATCCCTCGTTATTCTTGGCTCCTGACCCCTGTGGTGGTCCTGCATAGATGGCAGGCTATTGTACATAAATTGAGCATTTTACTATTGCGTAGCCAGTAATATACTATACATGCCTGCCCATTTTTAACCCTGTTATCTAATAATAATAATAACAATAATAGCGTATGTTCCTGTTCACCTCTACCCAGAATCTCTTGGGACAAGGCATTTGCTTTCCGTTCCGCCCCTGCACTGCTTAACATGCACAATAGTCCATTGATGTATAAATATGCCAACAAAGGAGTTTAAAATAAACCTAAATAGAACCACTGTGGGTCTTTTTTTTACCAGTCCACTTTATTCCATTTTCCATTGCATCCAAGTCTTAGCCACATGTTTCACTCTTCGTTCAACAAAGTGCATTGTTTAGACAGCAGTATTGGCAGGAGCAGTTGTAGTGGCGGCGGAGTAGTTTGCAATTTTGCAGAATGTGCATAGTTCCTGTCTGACGTGGCTTTTAGAAGCCTCGGTTTGCACCTATACATTCAGCTGATAGGAGTCAGTAAGGCGTGACATTGGAATAAAAGAACAGAAGGTGAATTATGATCCTCTGAATCTGAAAGCCAGGAGTCACAAGCTAAGGTTTGCCAAGGTTAGATCTTTTTTGAAAAGGTAACTGCCTCCTTGTGTTAGAAAACTAGAATTTCTAAAAGTAAAACATGAGAAATAGGTTTGAATTTAACAAAACAACTGTGCGTTTTACAAAAGCTACTCATGACAAATAAACCAACACCACAAGCCTACTCTGCGCATTTTCATTACCTTAAGTCTCTACACAGAAAATATAAAAATTAAGTCAACATCGCAGTCAAAAGGGAAGGGAGCGGGGGCAAATGTGGGTTAGGACTTTTCAGCTCGGATGATGCCTTCAAGGACATGACCGGCGGCTTCCAGTACGGTCCAGTGCGGCCTTTGAGATAGAGGTCTGACGGGGGCTGAGGGGGTCAAGCGTCAGGTGTCAGGGAGAGAGATGGATCGCGGGGCTCCTTCAGGCTGGAACACAAGACAAACGCATGAAAAAAGAAAGAAAAAAAAACGAGGTCACACATTTCCTAGCTGTCTGCGGTGGCTGAGACTGCCACCACCACCCCTCCGCCTGTGCCACCCAGCGTGCCCACTCCTCCGGAGGCACATCTGAAGATCACTTAGCAGCTTCCTCTAACAAGGCGTGACAGAGGCTTGCAGGGGTTGGGAGACAGCAAAAGGGAGGAGGGAGACTAGTATTGGCATTCCTTCAGAGCCTGCACTGTGGGCTCTTCCTCCGGTGGCTCGTGGATGCCTGACACGCAGAGGGGGAACTAAAAGACAGGCTTTGAAGATTAGGATTATTATCATCACAGCCATCATCATCATTGCCACTGCCTCGGAGGAAAGAAAAAGATGGGGGGAGGGAACTGTGAGATGTTGTTGTTGTGGCTCCAGATGATCCCCAGGCACTCTGAGTGCTCACTGAGGCTGTTTGCAGATGGAGCCATAGTGGCGGTCCCTTGTAAATAGGCTGCTGCATTTTTTTTTTTGTTTGTTTCCGCTGTGTGAACACCTCAAAGTGCAGGTCAACAAAAAAAAAAAAAAAGATAAGTCCATCCAACCACTACAGTGAAGCAAGAGGACTCTCAGTGTTTGTATGTGAAATTTACACATTTTTTAAGTAAAGGCAAGGGCATCTTCCATGCCACTGCTTTAATTTGTGCAATGTGTGATGTAAAGCTGACAGGTTGAGTAATTGTGTTATTTTGCATTCACCTTTGATGTGATAGTGAGGTCAAAGAGGCATGCAAAACGGTAAAACACTGTTCTGAATACAGGTTTATCTTCGTAATTAATCTGGTTACATAAATGCCAAGTTTAAAAGCAACACCATTAAGTCCTATTCAGTCTTCTACCAATCCAAATAATGCTGTACTGCCCCCCAGTGGTTAAGCAGAAGCGCAGAAACAAAGCAGTGGAGAAAAGTGAAGTGTTTTACCTGGATAGTAGTAAGTCAACATCGTCAGCGTCGCCTGGTTTTAACTACTCAGCCTCTTCCTCCTATTAAAATAAATAATAAATCATAAGAAAGACATAGTGCAAAAGCAGTGAAAGATCAAAATATATGTTTTTAAGGTGACAATGAGGGTTTTGTTGCAGGATTATGACACATTTCACATGTTTGTAATGGTACATGTTTTTATGTGTGGAAACATAATACAATCCCAGGGAAAACAGGGGCTGCTTATGTGTCATTTTCTGACTGTTCATGTCAGTGACCCAAGTTCTCCAGTGCAGGGGGGATTATTGAGTTTAAAGTAGAAAGATTACAGTCAGATCTGCTTAGTTTGTTGCATAAATAAAAGCAACGATTCATCCCACAAAGCTGGTATAAAAAAAAAAAAAAAAAAAAGCCAAGAGCTTTTCTTCTTTTTCAGAATCAATTTTCTTGTGTCTTAGTGCTGATAATTCCAGTAAACCCAGTCATTACTGGGAGCGGGTTATCAGGAACTCATTGAACTCATCTGTGTTTGTGTCCAACACAGATATTCTCTCTTAACCGGAACACGACTTTTTGCAGGCATTTCAAGCACACAGGCAGAATTTCAGAGGTGACAAACTGCTGTAATACTACCTGTGTTTCTTCCAAGTCTTCTTCTTCCTCCTTTGACACATTACAAAAAAGAGAGAGAAAGAAGGGGGTTGTTTGAAGTCATGGTCCAAATTTGCAGGAAGGTGAGAGGACTTCACATGTTAGTGGTTGCAGTGAGGGTGGGTTAAAAATGGAGAAGGAGTAATCCGAGAGAAGCGCGGGTGGTAGCAATGACAGCCGGGCCGAGAGAAACTGAGGACACCAATGACTAACAGGTTTCTGCGAGATGACCTAAGCAAGACGGTGGTTCTTAAGACGGTGCATCGTGTAAGATGATGTTTCAAACTGCACATCATGTACTTTCTTTAGGTCTTATCACTCAAACTGTGGCGGTTGTTTCCCTGTTAGTGCAATTTGCTGACTGCCTTCTTGAAGTAAACAACACTCTCATCGAGGGACAAAGGGAGTTGACTTCATTATTTATAATTAGATGCCACAATTGCTTGATTCGAACCAGTCGTGCACCTTAAGATACTGCTTACCAATACACTATCATACAAACAGATCTGCTCGACCTGGAGACAAACTAGGCAGCAGATGATAATCCAGCAGATCATCTAATGTAAAATACGGACTTTTGTGTGCTTTGTTTTCATCCAAGTATTGCACAATAACAAGCTATGCTCCATTTCGTCCATCCTCTCTGAAACTTGTCACATCCACTTTGCTCAAAGTGCTCTTGTTGTCAGCAAGAAACAAAAGCCATGACTTCTTTCAAAAGAGAAAAAGACATGTCACCCTGTCAAGTCTGTGCTCCCCCCCACCCACCTTCAGTCCATGCAACATAACCAAACTGAAAACATGTCCGAGTAATGCTCATGTGCACACAGGCAGAGTGGAAGAACACAGCTTTCCACCTGTTCTATAGACATCAAATCGAAGAAGTACAATTGTCTTGACGGACTGAGAGAAAGTGCCTCTGTGGATATTGTTTAAAATTCACTGCAACACCAAATAAATATTACGTCTGAAGTAATGCCTATGACTAAAAATCCGAGCTGTGACACATTCCCTGCCTTAGGGAGAGACAGAAGGGTTCACAAAAACTTACACATACAGACATTTGTTTGCGATTGGATCATGCTGAAAAATCCCACTTCCAGTATGATTCACACCGTGCAAAACAGGGGAAAAGACTCCACAATCAAAATATACCTCTTGTACATCAGCCTCTTCTTCTTCCTATGAATGAAATCAGGTGGTGTTGAGTTTGTGAAAGAGAAGGAAAGAAGACCAACATAATGGTCTCTCTATGAATGGCATTTCTGTTACCACACTAAATCCACCTTTAGGTAAAATAACATCAGTTCCATCATGCTGCACACCATCAGGCATCTCTATGGAAAAGAATCTAAACATCCATGCAGCACACAGAATCAGAAAGAGGAAAAGGAAGTACAGTGGAAGTCTAGGAAGTCTTAAAGAAAATACAAGACGCCACAAACCACAAGAAAACTACCTCACTGCCTTCATCGTCTTGCTCCTGCAAGAAAGGTAGGACAATGACAGAATAGATGGAGAGGAAGAGAGGAAAGAAAGGGCAAAGCGAAGCAAAGCAGTGAAGCATAAGTGCTACAAGCTCAGGCGGAGGCTGGAATGTCTCAGAGAAGCAGAGCTCTTTTCACACAGCACTTTGAACAGGGATACGTTTGTGACCCGTAGACTAACTGAGGCCTCGAGGTGTTGGAGGAACATTCGGATTTGAGATCTGGTTAAGTTTGAACTCTGCAGGGACGTTACTCCTAAGTAAAGCAATGCTGTGTGAAAAGTGGCTGAACTGATCGCGGGCTGACTGAAACAGAGTGGAAAACAATGAAAGAGGGGGTCTCTGTGTATGTACCCTAACTGGCAAAACAAAGAAGTCTTTTTTGTTCATAAAGCTCACTGCAGTAGGCCCACTGTAATAACTGATGGCTACACAAATGAGTGAACCAATATTCTCTTAAATGGGAGGTGGTACAGGGTGATAAACACATACTGCACATTTACTGCACTGCATTGTTAAATTTATGTAAGAAAGGTAAGAAATAAAAAAGTGATGAATTATTGATTAAAATCCATTAGTACTTTGTAAGAATGAGTCTTATATTGGCCGTTCTTCTGATAGTAATATGAGGTAGTAGTTTAATTGTCACTGCATATGTATATATAAGTGTTACTGTTGCTGTTGTAGCTTGCACTTAGATCTCCCTCTTAGCTTCCTAAACACTGCAAATACTGTGTGACTTCCTGGAATATCTTCAATAAGACAAGATGTACTAACAACCAGCATATAAGACAACTGAAGAAATGCTTGGTATACTCGGAGGTAGCAAAGAAAGCAATAAAATGGCCACAAGAGTGACTGAAAAGAGACAGGATGAACTCAGAAAGGCTAGGGCCAGGTATAAAGTATCACGTGAATCTACCTCAAGCTGTCGTAGCTCTTCTTCCTCCTAAAAGAAATAACAGATAGCAGGTCAGCGTGCTGTGTGGGGAGCAAAAAAGCACCACAGGCATGCACTAAGGGAAAGTCTTCTGATTTAAAATGGAAAATATGGGGACAGTTGAGGTTGTCAGGAAGCAGCTACAGGACTGGGAAGAAATGATGAACAGGATGTTAGCAGAAAAAAAGGAAAGCAAAGTGGTAAAATAACACAGAGGATAGAGGAGGAGTGAAAGGTGAAGTCTTTAGGGGAGAAAATTAAAAGAGTACACAAATGAGTGGGAACAGCAGACCAAGACCTCCTCCCACCCCAACCTGACGACAACAGGACTCCCTGATCTCTGCACCACCAAACCCACACTGCTGATGACTACACGGAAGAACCACAGATAGAGACGATCACCCAAGCAGTTACCTCTGACTGCAAATCCTCTTCCTCCTGGAGGGAGCAAACCAAGAGGAGATGGACAAAAGGGCAAAGAAGGAGTCATACAGTGTGTGTGTGTGTGTGTGTGTGTGCATGCGAGTGTGTGTGTGCGTGCGTGCGTGCGTGCGTGCGTGCGTGCGTGCGCACGAGGAACACAACTGGTGTCAACACCAGCAGATAGACCTCTGAAATTGATGCAAATTAGTCAGTTGATGGATGGACTGGAACATGAAGAGCGGAAAGATGTCAGTTCTGAAGTGCTAAATGAAATGAGATTAGTTACTCTGTGTTACTCTGTGCTGCTCGCAGCCTATTAAAATTGATGTTTGACAACAAGAATGGAAGAAAACCCACATGAGCACAGTGTATACTGAGAATGTTTAACCATAAAACTCAAGCTAAACGTGGAATTCAGAAGAGAAATGTTCAGTATCTGATGACTGTAAAATGCATTTCTACCAAAAGAGTGAGGCAAACAGCGGTCTTCCTGAAGATATTAGTTTTTAGAGGACACAAAATTAAAAACACTGAGATTTTAAGCATTCAAATTTATCTTTGACAGAAACAGAGAGTGGGAAAGGTTATATCTATGTATTTTATAGCAGCAGAGACTTGGCTGGTTAAACCTCTTAAGTCACATATTTAACATTTTTTTTTTTTTTTTTTTTACTGTTTAAAATAAATGGTAAATTTCAATTTTCACTATCAAACAGCATCTTGAGAGAAGAGTTTTTCTGCTTTTTAATCCAGCTGTCAGGTAAGGATTTAGTTAGCAGCTAACAGAAACATGTTCAGTTCAGCAGTAAGTGGCAGGCATGGATGGGCATCAGTCAGAGCACTGGCTCTAAGCCAGTAATAACTGCCAAGAAAAGAAAGAGTTAATAAACATCCATTCGATGTATTTTACATGCATTCCATGATATGTAGTAATAATGAGTTCGACCTGAATATTAGCAGCAATCAGTGAAAATGGAACACACATGATGTTGAATGAGTGCAGCCACTTTCATTTATCATTTCATTGTCAACTTTGCCACCAGAAAAGTTAATGAGAGGATAAATAAAATCCTTTAAGTGTTAACTGTAGTGTGCTATGAGGATTTTTGAGAGACTCACCTGCTCTTCCTCTTCTGCTTGGGCCTGCTAACAGAGGAGATAAGACAGCATTAGAGAGATTAGAGACTAAAGTTCATGCCACACACTGTACATCCAGTAAATCCATACTGTACTGAGACAACAGATCAGGCTCACTGAATCAGACAAAGTGGGTTTTTTCGGGACCCTACTGACACAACTTGACCAGGATGTTTAATGGTGTATAAATATGCAGTGCCATGTGTGTTGCATCATCAAAGACAAATGGGAACAGTGCCATCATCCAGAAAACAAAGACAAGAAACTTATAAAGAGTAACGGAAACACAAGAATAAGGAGGTTAAACATCCATTGGGACTGAAGGGACGTATAAGAACAATGAACAGGAATGTTGTACATTATAGGTTAGTAAATGATTGGATCCAGAGAGAGACTTGAGGAGGAGATGCACTACAAGGATGACAGGAACTTGAAAAGGAGGCAAACCTTAAATATGAAAGAAAAGGATGACGTTAAAGGGAAGGTGGAGCAGTAGAGGGAAAACAGATCATTCCAGGAATGACGGAGAAAATGTGGGAAGAAGAAACACATTCAAAACATTCAAGGGGCGGAGGAGAAGAGGCAAGACGACGGGAGGTTGGGTTCGAGTTAAGTGGCAATTACTGTGTCCTCTGTGACCTCGTCTGTTTCTCCCACGGCCTCCTCCTCTTCCTCTGCAAGGGCCTCGTCTCCTGCCGTTTCTTCTTCTGTGGCTTCATCATTGGCAGCCTCTTCCTCTGCCTCCTCCTCGCCACCCTCACCTTCCTCCTCATCAGCTTCCTCTGCCTGCTCCTCCTCTACGTGTGCATCGCCGTTACGCTCCTCCACTGGAACCTCCTTATTGTGAGGTGAAAACAACAATGTGTGATCAAGGAAAATAAAAGACGTTATAGGAAAAAAAACTGAACATTTACTCGGGCGCAGCACTCATCAGTTGGAGGGGTTTAGAGGCGTTAGTCTAGTGGGTAGGCATCCAGTGGAAAACGAGGAGGAAAAGGTCAAAGGGTGAGGTTAAGGTTTCAGAACTGTGGAAAAAAATGTGAAGTTTAAAAACGATGCATCATGAGTTGAAAACAGGCTTTTGTGAGATGAGAAGATCAATGCTATTCTCTGACGTACATGATAAATATGAAGTTATAGCCAGGAGCCAATTAGCTTAGCTTAGCACAAACACTAGAAACAAAAGGAAATGCTTAGTCTAGCACGGTCCTAAAATGAACATTTTTACCTCAAGCTTATTATATCTTATGATGTTATAAACCAGAATAAATACACTAATGTGGCAAAGTGGAGGTGGAGTTTGCTGCCATTGGTAGGTTATTTCTACTTTGTTTCCTGCATGTCTGTGTAGATTCTCAGTTTATCCAGGTCATGATGATATCAACTGGACTTCACTTTTTTGGTTCTTGAAGACATTTTCACCTCTTCTCCAACAGTTATTTCAGTTTTAACTCATTTATAGGGAGAGAATAGCTGTGGAACTGCCAGGTCAGGGAGGATTCAGCATGTTACATGAGGTAAAACGTCCTTGGGAGAAATCTCAAGACTGCATTGTGAGCACCTGGTAAGTGGTATTCCAGTTTAATATAGATAGCTCTCCCAAGCCATCTGTCATCTTTGTCTAGAATATGAACATTGCTGTGTTCAAATGAGTGTCTATTCTCTCTAAAATGCAGGTTGACTGCCGAGTCTTGTCCTGAGGAGCTGTCTCTCCTGTGTTGAGCCAAGCACTTGTGGAGCTGTTTAGTCTCCCCTATATTTATAGGTCTGTGCTCTCCTCACTACATTTAACTGCACATATAGTGCTGATCAGCCTGGTTGTGCATGTTTTATCCTTGGGGTGAACTAGTTTTTGACTCAGAGTGATGCTGGTTCTTAAATTCTCCAGTATGTTGTATTTGTTGTAAATTATTCTAAGTTCCTCTACATAGTGAATGGTAATGTTGTTCTCACTGTTCTTTTCATCAATGTTTAATATTGTGCTTGTTTTTCCAGATTTCTTTTTTTAAAAAAGTGGAAATTTGTTGAAGAACCAAAAACGAGAGGTCCAGCTGTCTTCTACTGAAGCTCTTACATGAACTATTTCCAGCCTATATTGTAAGCTATGGGTTCTTCATGTTAAGCATTCAGTCATGAGAGAAATATGGCTCTTATTACCCAACACTCTGTCAGACAGAAAAAAAGCATATTTTCCAATTATTATGCTAATCAGTCTACTCAACCATATTTACTAAGTAAGCAGTAAAAGCAAAAGGGCAAGTGAACTCCTCCTGGAAACAAAATGCAGCTAAAATGAGCACAGTTTACACTTTGTTTGTGCAGCTCTGCATTGCACCCTGTAGGATAAAAAAAAAGGACAGATCATACAGTAGGTTCAACTAAGAAAAATTTTTCTCGTCTTGCAAAAATCTACATAATCCATTTCATGTTTTTCTCCATTCATTTAAGTCCTGAGACAGAAAATTAGCTGAGATCAAAAAGGGCCGCAGACTTTTGCAGCTGTCAGTATCCTGCAATTCAGTTTTATCAGTGGAGTAAAATTCTACTCATGAGGAAATGTTTGCTCAAATCCTCAACTTCTGTTTCAAAGATGGTGTGTGCTGAGGTTGAAGGAGAAAGGGAATTTTAAAGTGTTTAGGATTTTTTTTCGTGGGAGGAAGATTGTTAGAAAGTTACCAGTAAAATACACAAGAACTCACTGAAATACACACAAAACACTCTCTATAATATGTACTGAATACAAATATAACAAATAATCTATAACAATGAACAGAAAAACATAAAATTTCACAATTCAAACCAAGTATACTAAACACTGTAAAATACTAATTGCAGAAAAAGGAGGGACATGATGCTTCACAACTGTTTGACAGTCTGAACATGGTGATGCAATTTCACAGTGTTATCATGGGAACTCACAATACTATGTTATTGTGAGCTGAAATCTCTCACTCATGCAACACAAAGATTAGTCAATGTGATGACTGGGACAGAGCGGCGATGAAGAGTCTGTTCAAGTCAACAATGATGGATGTTGTTAAGTTATACTGGATGGAAAGGATAAGATGAGTCATTATTAAAAGACGCAAACCATGAGGGGGACATGGGAAAAGGTAACGACGACATTACTATTGAGTCGTCAAGGATTTCCTCAGCATGGTTCCCGTTCTCCACAATGTGGGCCTTGTCAGCCTGCTCTGCCTCCTGCGTCAAGGAAACGATCTGGTTTAACACAAACACTTCACACAAAATCAGGGCTTGGAGTTCTTCAACTGCTGATGCGTCCTTTACATTAGATATCAAACAACCAATCAAAATGGTTTTCTTGACACAAAGGTTCATTGTTTCCGTCTAAACACATTTAATAGAAAAATACATTTTCATAATTACTGTGAATTTATGGTGAAATGGCTCCAAAAAGCCTGAAATATTCAGGTAAGCAGATGATACACAGATGATGTAGGCATGAAAGTTTGGCAACATGGTTATATAAGTAAAGAAAATGGGTCTTCTTTATAGTATTTCTAGACTTTGTTATTTGCTGTTGTCTCATAAGCCATATGGACTTTCTACATGAGACTACAACAAAAACTTCATCATTATATACACATTTCCCGGCCCTCTGCAGGGCTCTAAAATCTTTTAATACTCAAGCCCCAGTTGGTCAGAAGTAATCTGATAGGATTTCAGCTATCGGATTGGATCAAATCTGGAAAATGGGATGTTCAACAGAGAATAAAGGATTCTCAACTCAAATTACATCCAGTAATCTTGGTTTTGATCTGGATTAAACCATAAATAAGTGTTGCTGAAAACTTTTTAGTAAAAAGTTGGGATATCTGTGATCCAAAAACTAAATTATCCAGTAGATGGGGTGGATTCAGGATGGATATCAGGAACAATGTGTGATGAAAGTTAAAAACTGGTTAAATAATACAATATTTGTTTCATGCAGTATATATAAACACCAGTTTCTTTTTTTAATGTTGATTTTGTTTAACTGTTGCGCTAATAAAGCAGACAAGATAGAGAATAAGACTACTGGTACAGCAGAGATTTATCCCTGAAAAAGTTGGTCTTTTTGCAAAAAAAGAAAGCTGAACAGTCTTTATTTTTGTTAACTGTTGGACATATAGACCTTTTCATAACTTAAAACAAGTATGCAATATATATCTATGATCTATTTGGAATTATAACTATTGTGGCGTGGGTCAGATGGGAAAATTTTAAATGGTAGTAGAGTTTGTATTGCTGTATTGTGTTGTTTTCTCTCTTCACATAAGTTGACCTCTGGCTGGTCCTCCCATCGTTCCTTACATAGCTTGGAGTCAACAATGGGATATACAGTATATAGTCTCATTTGAATTGGTAATCTCAAAAAGTTTGCATCTGGATCAGGGTGCTCCAATCCAGCGTTGCTTTGAAAAAACAGAATATAAGTGAGGTGGATTATCTGATCCTGCACAGCAAAAGCTGGGATTTCCAAATCCTGAAACTTTTGGAAGAAGTGGGCCCAAAATAATTAGTTGATATGATTATTTCAGTTACAGCCACAGATTGTAGTAATTCAGTCGAGATTTTTGCCAAACTTGTAGATACTGATTTAATTGTATTGTTCTATGACTTAAGATCCTGAAGAAATATCTTTTCTGTCAAAATAATCCATTAATAATATATTAAAAAGTCAAATAATATTCACTGCAAACAGTTGTCATCTAGAATATGATGCATTGCAGAAAGTCATACCAGAATTTGTTCAACTAAGTTTATTGATCCAGAGGGACTTCTAGTACCAATTTGGTGCTAAAAGAAGTTATACTCATTTGTTTAAGCATGCTTTCTATAATAAAAACAGAAAAGAGTTCCAACCTTTGAGCCAGGAGGAGGAGGCAGCCCCAGGAAGGCATACACTGAGTTGTCCTCCTTGGCATCGAAGAATGTGTCATAGTCCTGCATAAACATATGAGGTCAGATGTTTTTAATAGTGCATGACATCTTCTGTTCTGCTGGTTAAACCTAACTTGCTAAATTAAACAACCAAGATAAAATACAAATACTCTCCTCTGCTTACTTTAACCTCATGGTTACACTTGCCCACACATCCCCTGACCCACATTAAAGATCCCTGATTCTGGAGCCAACCATGAGTGAACAAATGCAGGTCTATGGCATTGTGAGTCCTCATTATGGATGCGTGTAAACTCACCCCGCAGTAGCCCTCTTCATTGAAGATCTGCGGGGGGAGGGGGATGCCGTTGGCGGGCTTCTTGTCCTCGGGGACGTTCTGCCTCATCCACATGCGGTTCTCCTCGTTGCAGGCGATGTCCAGCTGAGCGTAGTCCACTTTAAGAGCCTCCAGGAAGCCGACCACATCTTGCTGCTTCTTCTTGATCTGGGGGGCAGAAAACCGAGCAGCACTGATTGCACAGCATGTGGGAAGAAGGCTGTAAAATTTCACTTCAAAGATAACATACGGGACAATCTGTTGCTCAGGATAGAAAGTGTGCACTATATAAATGACGACATGGGTTCATATTGGATACATGATGCTTCCCTCCTTTCCTGTCCTCCTGATCTACAGCAAATAAAAATAAACTAAAGGCTCTAACAGTTAATTGATAAACAGAAAATGAGTCGTCAACTCATCATTTAGTCATTCAAGTCACTCATTAGTTGTCATTTTTAAAAATCATTTTGACTCCTATTTTGTCCCTTATCTATCGAGCATTTTCATTTATCTATCTATAAATTTGTTTATAGATATTTTATCATATTTTCTATTTTTATTTTGTTTTATCTAGTGTTTCCTCATTGCATGCATTATTTATGCTAGTGTTCTCTCAGTTTCTTAATCCTTGTGGTTCTGAGTCCTTCATTTCTAACATAACGTTGGGAGTGGGGGTATTGTTTGTATTGTTTTGTAGCATTTTAAAAATCTGTTTATCTGTGTAAATCTATTTCATGTGTATGAAAAATGCTACATAAATAAAGTCTGATTGATTCTGACTGATCGAGTACAAACACCAAATATTTTCTTGTTCTAGGTTCTCCAATGTGAGCAGATGCTGCTTTTCTCTTAGTTTGAAGTAAACATAATAAAAAGGGGTCTGATGATCTACTTTCAGTATTTCTGACAAATTATAAACAATTAATCCTGTGATTGAAATCATCAGGCATAATTGAAAATAACTGTTAACAAAGCAGATAAACCAGATGAAGAGCACAAATGCTTGATTTTCTAAGACTTGTTGTACATTACATTCAGTCATAAAATGTGATCTGAACAAAGTTGTAATATGCAATCAAGTCCACTCAGAGGATTAAACCAAAAGTTGTAAGACAACACTGTTAACCAAGTGGGCCACCATGGCACCACTCCACTGGTTCAAACTGCTTATTTAGCTTTGCCAAAAGTAGATCTAGAGAATGAATCCACCCTCCCCTCTGCAGTTATCACCCCACCTAGCACACACATACTGACTTTAAGGTACATCTGAGCACAAGCGATATTTAAAAAAGTTCTTTCTTGGAGGCAAAATCTCTGCTAAGACCAGCTGTGTGGTCCAAAGCGCTTCTATATTGGGGTCCGTGACATGAAAAAAGTTTGGGAGCCCCTGTTCTAGAAAGCTCTGCATGTGAATCGCATCGACTTGATAGTGAAACAAAGACGCAAAGCGCAGCTGAAGCATAAATCTGAGCACAGATCGAGCCACATGATTGTCAGCAGGCTTTAGGTGTGTGAAAATCACGGGCAAGTGACATTAATTTCGAGGTTTCGGAGTCGGTGAGTGAAAAGACACTGTCCTGATCGGTAAAAGGAGCACAAAGCAGGAAAGCTTCGAGTTTAAAGAGAAATCAGTGGCTTGGGTTGAAAGCTTACCGCTGTGGATCCCGATGAAGAGGCGAGGAAGACTTTGATAACCATTTTGTTACAATAAATGTGGTGGAGTATGCAACAAGTAGGCTCTTAAAGGAGCAGGCAGTCTCCTATTATTAGAGCGCACCCGGGACCGAGACAGCACTAAGATCACGCACATACACACACACTGAGATCACGCACACTGAGATCACACACATACACACACACACTGAGATCACGCACACGCACACACACTGAGATCACGCGCACGCACGCACGCACGCTGAGGTTATTTTTGTCTCCATTAGTGACGGATTGGTGGGTTGTCCCCCTGGAGGCGCAGCTCCACACACACTCATTGGCAACTTCAGCTGTCTGTCCGTTCAGGGGACAGAGAAGTCGGTGTCCTGCTCTCAGCTCAGTTCATATATGGACAGAAATAGCACTGACCAGCACTGTAGGCTGTCACTGGTCTCCAGTCCAGGGGGCAGGAGATGGTGCTGCTGTGTTGAGCAACTTCCAGGTGCCGTTTGGGTACCTGGAAGTGATTAGATACACTCCTGGTTTGACCTCATACGACCACAGTCTTATCACATTTCGTCAACTTCATTGCTCCTGCTGTAAATTTGCGAGGTTATGTTGCTCTCTTCTGCACACAGCAAATAAAAGTTGTGGAAAATCATTAATTTGTTGAGATTTCCTTAATATTCAAAGGGGTTTCTTGACGTTTCTGTAGGATTAAATACTGTTTTATGCTATGCAGACAGTAAACTATTCAAAAATGTGCGATGTTGGACTTGACGGCCTCAAACAGAAAACGGATTTTTTTAAAAAAATATTTTACAGTTTTGTTAGGCCTATACAAATTCAGTCATGAAATTAATTGAGAACCCTGAAAACAAATATTAACAACATTTTTAACTAATATATCTAACACTGACACGCATATTTTCTCATTGTGTCGCTGGTTGCCATGACAACGGTCGGACTGTCTTTATGAAAAGGCCTCCGGCAACCGTTAGTAAATTAACAAGGTTCCGTTTAGGTTCAACTAAATATTACGTGTTGTAAATGCATCTGTGGCGTGCAACTGGACTGAAAACAGAGATCTAACAAATCTGTTCAGGTTGGTTTATTAATCTCAAACTGATCTCCTAATTTACTTTTACTTCACATTCATGCCTAACGTTTCTCTAAAATGTCGCTCTCTCCTCAGGATGGATAAAGAAGCCAGATGTGAGAAGCAGCAGGCCCCTGGTCACATGGAGGATGATGGGGATGCTGTGAGCTGCAGCACTGACACCTCCAGGTGGTCGCCTCCCTCCAGCCTGAGCCATAGTTCTGAGAGTCCACAATACTCATCTGACTGTGAGGATAAAGCTGGTCTGCTAACAAACAGGACTCCACATGCCCTGCCATCAGTCAGGTGGAAAGGATCGAAACAATCTACAGAGAGATGTAGAGAAAAAGGCATTTTAAATATAATGACGTGTTAATAATGTAAACATTTTCCATGTTGCACTGTGATGAGTAAACTGATTTACTTTTTCCTTCTCTGTAGATAAGAAAGCCAGAGAGGCCCACAAGCAGAACCAGAATCATCCAATGTTGAAGTTGCCTCCAATCAAGCCCCTGCAGGGTTTAAAGCCAAAGCTTCAGCCTGACAGCTTGATCTCCATCAGGGAGCTGAAGAACCAGGTGTGGGATGTCGAGCAGCAGCTGAAAGAGGCCAGGACTGAGAACAAACTGCTGAAGAGGCTCCAGCATCGCCACACGGTGGCACTGCAGTACTTCCAAGATTCAGAGGACAGCATCTCACAGGTTGGTTGGCTCAGAATCCTGTCATTGTCGAATCGTTGTGTGCACAGTACACTCCCAGACAAACTACTGCTGGTTATTTTTTTAAATTCACAATTACTCCTCACGTGATATTGGTTACACCTGTCCACAGATTTTAAAAAGGCACAACAATGAGGTCCGAGGTCTTCAGAGGCTCCTCAGCGAGGCCCGCAACAGTCGTGATAACCTGGCAAGGCAGCTACAGGCCACAGAGAACAGGTTACTGAACACAAAAGCCTCCCTCCAGCATCTGCAGCTGCTCAGCCAGAACCACAGCCTGCTGCAGAGGGAGGATCTCACCCTGAGGCTGGCTGAGGTCACTGCACAGCTGGAGATGAAGGACAAGAGGATACTGGTATGAAGGGACAGGGCAGCAGGATGATAGCAGGATGAGAGTAGACATTATAAAATTAATACATTTTTTAGCATTCTATACCTTCATTTTCACTTTCCATTGTATTCCAGTACTTGCAGAAGAATTTTGAGCTGTGCCAAGCTTCATTCAAACGCCAAATATTTGCTGAAAAGAGAGAGATCGCTGAGGAAAGAAAGCTGACCTGCCATCTGCAAGAGCAAATATATCAGCTAAGCAAAATAAATCAGGTAAGTTCAAAAGAGTTTGAAGGGTCTTTCACGTTGTAATTCTAAATTTACAAGCATTTACACAGACTATTAAGATGAATTAATAATATATATAAACTGACATGAGGCACATAATTCTGGAACCAGTGTTGAGGTTATTGTGCAGGTTTAAGTGTCTGATGTTTCAGTTGAATCCAATAAGAATATTCGGAACATCTTAATTCAAGTCAGACTGAGCATTTATGGGTGGAGAAGTGAAGTTGTCTGGATCAGTATTTTCTACAGATGACTGTCCGTTAGTGAGCCGCTGATAGGGAGCGCTTCATGTTTGATGGTGTAATTCATGTTCCTTGGTGATTACCTATGACATTAAGTTCTAATCTTGCAGACATAGCCTTTACAATATGTTAAAATTATGATTGCAATGTTTTCAAACTAACTACCTCATTAATATTAAGAAATATCCGTATTAAGTGATTGTTAAACCCTCTGTTCTAATGCAGGATAGAGAGAAGGAACTGGAGAAACATAACATTTACTCCCAGAGATTCTTAAAAGGACCATTCAAAAAAGGTATAGAAGATAACATTCTACTTTAAAATATTATTATTGTCTGTCTTGAAACTTATTTCTGATTTCTAGGCTGGAAAAACAAGATGGTTCAAACAGATGGTTTAGTCTTTATTCCTTCTGATGTTGGAAGACTTCTGGAGATTGAATATTCTGACACTGAGGAAAGGCTGGAACAGCAGGAGAGCTCAGTTGAATGCATGGATAGTTCAAGTACTGTATGTATTGTGTGCATTCTCACAGATTTTACACTACGTTTTACTCCTTTGCCTATTCACTTTGTTGATTTATGCTGAATGTTGGGACAAGAACACATCTGAAGACATTTCTCAATTAGTTTTATCATTGAAATAAATTCAACTTTGGTGCCAATACTGATAACATTTTTGTACCATTTCAGGGTTGTTCCACTCCAGTGCAGACAGAGTCTTTGGTTATAGAAAATCCTGAAAGAAGAGTTTCTGCAAAAGTCACAGAAGAGAATCACCAAAAGGATACTGTGGTACATGCAGGTCCATTTTTCAGATGCCATGCAACAGAAACACCCGGCAAATCAAGGCACGTACACTTTGATGGTAAGTAAAAAATACTACAGTGGTACTAATCCACCACAGCAAATCCTGCAAGGAAAAATAACAAAGCAAGCATGTCTTGTTGTGGAGTATTTCAGTATTTAAAATAATAATAATTTACTTTCAGACACCCGTGAGGATAGCAACGGTTCAGAAGAGAGTCCAGAACACCAGAATCATGGAGACTGTGCCAAAGAAAAGGAGGCATCAAAAGCCCCGCAGGTGTTTGAAGAAAAGCAGGAAGCACGACATGAAAGCTCAGTGGCCTACATTTTGGAAGAGTCTCTGAATTCAACTAAACCTGAGAGAAAACACTATAAACACCCCAAAATCAGACGCAAGTACATCTTTAAACAGTCTACTGAGGACCTGCACAATGGAAGACCTGTGAGCAGTGGCGTGGACATGACCTCCTATGAGAGCACCAAGAGCACAGAGAAGGTGGAGATCCTCAGCAGTGGGATTCATGACCTTCATCTATCAGGAGAGAAGTCCAAGACAGCTGGTGTAGACAGCTCTCAGTGGGAGTTAACAGCAGCTCAGCAGAAAGCTGAAGAGGATAGTTCAAGTGAAGTCACTGAACTGGTTACTTATTCCTCATAGCAGCTACACTAGAAAATCTTTGAGTGAACCAGAGCATAAAGTGTAAAAAAAAAAATGAAGGAATAAAATAAAACTGTGATTCTCTCAAACATTCCATTATTCAGAGATATCTCTGAATGAATACTTTTTAACCTAATCACTATACAAAATCCATTGTGGTTTATCTACTTTGCTCTAATACTTTTTTATTTCGACAAAATACCTGACTTGTTTTTGTTGTATAATTCCCAATTTGCAATTTTATAAAAATACATGTTTTAATTATGTTATTTTTTTATTTAAAAGAAATTATAGCATTTCAAAACTAGGTTCTGAAATAACACACAAACAAAATATCATAACAATTATCTTACAACAAAATCATCTAAACAAAAATAGCACATTTCAACACAAAGGTACAATCTGACCTGGGATCAGCTGACAGAAACATGATAAAACCACGACTGTAGCGTTTTATTATCAAGAAAATGTACAGGGAAAAGCTGAAAAACCCACATTTTCAACATGAAAATTCATTATCTGGAGTTTCTAGCCGACATTATGACCCTGTCTAACTTCATTGTGGTAAACATACAGATAGTGTAGCATATTTCTAAGAGGGTGCACTATACACACATGGACAAAATTGTTGGTACCCCTCGGTTAATGAAAGAAAAACCCACAATGGTCACAGAAATAATTTGAATCTGACAAAAGTAATAATAAATAAAAAATTCTATGAAAATTAACCAATGAAAATCAGACATTGCTTTTGAACAATGGTTCAACAGAATTATTTAAAAAAAATAAAATCATGAAACAGGCCTGGACAAAAATGATGGTACCCCTAGAAAAGACTGAAAATAATGTGACCATAGGGACATGTTCTATCAAGGTGTGTCCTCTAATTAGCATCACAGGTGTCTACAAACTTGTAATCAGTCAGTCGGCCTGTTTATAGGGTTACAAGTAGTCACTGTGCTGTTTGGTGACATGGTGTGTACCACACTAAACATGGACCAGAGGAAGTGAAGGAGAGAGTTGTCTCAGGAGATTAGAAAGAAAATTATATACAAGCATGTTAAAGGTAAAGGCTATAAGACCATCTCCAAGCAGCTTGATGTTCCTGTGACTACAGTTGCACATGTTATTCAGAAATTTAAGATCCATGGGACTGTAGCCAACCTCCATGGATGTGGCTGCAGGAGGAAAATTGATGACAAATGGAACAGACGGATAATATGAATGGTAACAAAAGAGCCCAGAACAACCACTAAAGGTGAACTCCAAGGTCAAGGTACATCAGTGTCAGATCACACCATCCGTCGTTGTTTGAGCCAAAGTGGACTTCATGGGAGACGACCAAGGAGGACACCATTGTTGAAAACAAATCATAAAAAAGCCAGACTGGAATTTGCCAAACTGCATGTTGACAAGCCACAAAACTTCTGGGAGAATGTCCTATGGACAGACCAGACAAAACTGGAACTTTTTGGCAAGGCACATCAGCTCTATGTTCACAGACGCAAAAATGAAGCATATGAAGAAAAGAACACTGTCCCTACTGTGAAACATGGAGGAGGCTCTGTTATGTTCTGGGGCTGCTTTGCTGCATCTGGCACAGGGTGTCTTGAATCTGTGCAGGGTACAATGAAATCTCATGACTATCAAGGTATTCTAGAGAGAAATGTGCTGCCCAGTGTCCGAAAGCTTGGTCTCAGTCGCAGGTCATGGGTCTTGCAACAGGATAATGACCTAAAACACACAGCTAAAAACAGCCAAGAATGGCTAAGAGGAAAACATTGGACTATTCTGAAGTGGCCTTCTATGAGTCCTGATCTAAATCCTACTGAACTCTGTGGAAGGAGCTGAAACCTGCCGTCTGGAGAAGGTACCCTTCAAACCTGAGACAACTGGAGCAGTCTGTTCATGAGGAGTGGACCAGAATACCTGCTGAGAGGTGCAGAAGTCTCACTGACAGTTACAGAAATCCTTTGATTGCAGTGATTGCCTCAAAAGGTTGTGCAACAAAATATTAAATTAGGGGCACCATCATTTTTGTCCAGGCCTGTTTCATGAGTTTATTTTTTATAATAATTCTGTTAAACCACGGTTCAAAAGCAATGTCTGATTTTCATCGGTTAATTTTCATAGAATTTTTATTTATTATTACTTTTTTCAGATTCAAATTATTTCTGTGACCATTGTGGGTTTTTCTCTCATTAATCGAGGGGTACCAACAATTTTGTCCACGTGTGTATATCAGTTCTATTTAAATAGTTTATGACAATCATTATTGACATTTGACGAGATCAAAAGCAAAATTAGTTTGGCTAAATGTCAGCGATGAGACTAAGAGACTGTTAAATGGAAGGCCTATAGAAAACATGACTCAGAAAACCTACACAGTCTGCTAAAATGTGGCACACCACCTGGTAACACTGCAGTTATATTAAAACATCATATGTCAATATAAAGGTAAAATAATGTCAGGATCAACGACTGACTGTGAAACTTTAGTCAAAGTAGCACCATACCTGTCACAAAATGCTTTCCACGTAAATCCAGGTGTTCCCAGTAGCTGCTGTCACCACTACGAAACGTGCAGTAAACGGCCTCATATATAGCTTTAATCATGACAAATTAGAGAATGAAAACGTTTCATTTCCAGCATTATTGTCTGGCGTCTGGTTTAATTTTTAACCACGGTGAGGGATGGAGTAACCCGGATGTATGGAATGCTTGACGGACTACAGCAAGGGGCGGGGCTTATGGAGCACGTTCATGTTGATGTGTGTGATGTCACACATAACCACTGTGAGTTCCAGAACCCAATAATTCACATAAGGCATTTCACAAGCTCACTCTTCATTAAACCTACAGTCCCATGAGAGCTAAGAACTAAGTCAACCAAAGGTCAAACCTGAACATTAAAGTTTCATCTGAACATATAGCGAGGAAAAACTCACTGGAGTCAACATGGACGCAGTCCTGCCGCTAACTGATGGATTTCTGCCAAAATCAAAAGGCAAACTCTCACTCAAAACGAGGATAAGTCATTTCTTTAGAAAACGGTTTTCCTCAGTGCCGCATGATGTTGTCCCAGTAGCACCAGCTGTGTCATTGGATGGTCAAGAGGTCACCACTGGACCAAATGAAGAGTCTCTGGAGCAACCAATGGAGGACACAGCTGCAGAGACCAATCTGATGATCACCATGGACTTGGTCCGCCCAGTAATTGAAACATTTTTTGATGGGATTAATTTCGAACAGTGGTCGTCTCTCATTTTAGGCAGACTTGATGATGCCACCAGACCTATGCTAAAACAGCTGCTACTGGACATAACAGTACTCATCGCTAAATCAATCAAGGCAACACTTGATAAGATGAACTACAAAACCCTAATCACTGAGGAGGCCGTATTCAGATGCCTAGGAGATGGACTTCGTCAAATTTTTGTCGAAGTTCTGGACACAACCATGGCAGTCGACTCTGAGAGCATGGTTTGTTTGACAAGGTTGATTGTCAAAGACATCACAGAGAGAGTAAATTCAACCTTGATTGCTTCAAAGATCAGACCTGAGATCACAATTGAGCAGCATGTCTCTCCTAAGCATAGAGTTGACGCTATGGTTGAGCAGGCAACTGAAATGTTCTGCGAATTAGTAGTCAACATGAGGGAAATACGGATATATGGGACCTCCACAAAGACTGGCAAACTTTCACTTGGAATGAGGATTAAAAGATTTTTTAAAAAACAGTTTTCCTCAGTGCAACGTGATGTAGTCCCAGTGGCACCAAGGGAGTCATCTGATGTCAAAGAGGTCACCACTGTGCCAAATGAGGAGTCCCTGGAGCAACCAATGGAGGACACCTCTGCAGAGACCAGTATGCTTCAGCAGCAGCAGTTCACCTCACCAAAGGAAATGTTGCACTTAGAGGAAAGAGTTCCTCAACGCACAAGTTCTGTAGAAGAAATAATAGCAGATCGGAGACGGACAAGAATACAATGGACTCCGTTCGCCGTGTAACTTTATTTTCTCTCATTCTCTCTCACTGTCATGAAGGTGTTTCACACTAAAATAAAACTGCCATGAAACACCCTTGAAATAAAATTGGTATTCGACTTGGGATTATTCCACAGTTCTCTTAATGGTCAGTAGTGTGATCTAAAACTGACTTTAGAAACTAAAGTTAAAGGATGTTTAAGCCTGCAGTGGTAAACTGGAACACTTTCAATTTCCTAATTTTATTCTTCAGTAGATCTTTTCTGCTGCATCTTATTGTAGTTTAGCATGCAGCTTTATCATTGCCACTGGTCAGGATTTATGTTTTGTGTTTCAAAAAAGTGTAAAATCTCTTTTTCCAGCTTCTTAATGGGGATATTTATATTTTTATTATTTTTTATTTTAAATTCCTGACTGATTTTCTTTGGATTTTGTGCAAAATAAGACATCTGAGGACATCGTTGTAGGCTGTCGGAAACACTGATCAACATTCTTCACCATTTTATGACATTAAATGGACCAAACAACTGATCAATTAATCCAGAAAGTACAGATTACTTGACAATGGAAAAAAATCATTAGTTGCAGCTCTGATGTAGCAGTAATAACACCAATGAAGCTAAATTTAACATATTTCTGCTTTTTCAGCTGGAAATAACCCTAATACCATGTGATGGTAATTCCAGAATTTGATCTAATGTTTTATTTTCATCAAATCAATGACTCAAAATAGATGATAGATTGATGGTAGCCTACTTTAAAGTGCAATTATTATTATTGTTATAATTATTGCTTGGGGTAAAAGGCGAGATATAGCAGGAGTGTGATGGTGGAAGTATTTTACAATATTTATTTGTAATTTAAACAGATTTTCAAGCGTTTTCTTGTATGTTAAAATCACTATATTTCTATTTTCTCTGTGAAATTGGAAGAACTGACAAATTTTATACTAGTTTTATTTTCTACATTTTTTTTTTATTTCTTGAAATCTACCATTATATACCCGAAAAGGATATTGTTATGCTTTTGTTTTTTTTATTTAAGAAAAATAAAAGAAGCTGCAGTCAACCAAATTGAAAATCATTACACAGGTTCCAAGGTGCCCATTTAACAAGAAAAAGGTGAAGTTTGCTGATAATGATTTGATTTATTTTCGGAAATCTGCACATATAGCTTCTTATAAATGCTTATTGGGTATAACTTAACTATAAAACTATTTTTAAAATATTGCTGTCAAAAGGAAAAGGAAGAACATAAACCTTCCCCTTTTTAAACACCCTTTGGGGCCATTCCAGTATAGATTACTCCGTTTACCTGTATGAACCTGAATACACACTTTACCATACAAAACCAACTACACAAGCAACCAATTTTTCAGTGTCAGTGCTGTTTTTATACCTGGAAGTTATCAGATGCCCTACATTAGGCCTACAAAGATTGATTCACAAAATTCACTGAGTATTCTGAAAACTAAATTTAAATGTCACTGACACAGATATATTGTTCATGCTTTATTTTTTTCATTTCTTATCATTTTAATACTGTTACTTTATCATGCATATTTTCCCATCTTACTGCTGCCAAGTGTGTGAGGCGGTAGGCTCTTGATCTAATGGAGGGTGACGATAATGCTGTGAGCTGCAGCATTCACACCTCCAGGTGGTCCACATCCTCCAGACTCAGCTGTGGCTCCAAGAATCTACAGTATTCATCTGACTGCGAAGACAAAGCTAGCTCATTTACAGGCAAGATCCCAGATGTCCTTCCAGCAATCTGGAAGGGGAAGAAAGCATTGTAAAAATATATATAGTTTAATATATGTTTATAATGTAGATTAGATAGACAAGAAAACCTGAGGAGCCCATAAGAGGAACTGCATTTCAGATCATCAAATCCTGAAGTTGCCTCCAGTCAAGCCCCTGCAGGTTTCAAAGCCAAAGATCCAGTCTGCCAGCTTGAACTCCATTGGGGAGCTGAAGACCCAGGTGTGGGATCTGGAGCAGCTGCTGCAAGAGGCCAGGACTGAGAACAAACTGCTGAAGCATCCACCATTGCCACACGGTGGCACTGCAGTACTTCCAAGATTCAGAGGACAGCATCTCACAGGCTGTTTGGGTCACATAGCTATCATTATCAACTCATTGTGTGCACAACATACCCTGAGACACAATACAAGTGCATCTCATATAATACATGAAAATAAAGATTTTGGAAAATGTTCAATATTTTTCATCAGACATTGCTTGAACAGAACATTATATATATTCTAGACTCATTACATATAAACTGAAATATTTCAAGCCTTCATTTGTTTTAATTTTGATGACAACGGCTTACAGCTCATGAAACCTCTTCAAAATCATTCTCAAAATGTTAGAATATTTCACAAGATCTACAGAGATCAATTTAAAAAGGGTTTGTATTGCAGAAATATCCAAACTCTGAAAAATGTGTTTATGTATGCTCTGTCAGTACTTGGTCGGGGCTCCTGTTGCTTGAATTACTGCAGCAGTGGGGCGTGACATTGAGGCAATCAGCCAACAGCACTGCTGAGGGTAATGGATGTCCAGGATGCCTTGAGAACGGTCTTCAGCTCTTCTTTATTATTGGGTTTGGTTCATCCCATTCCCCTCTTGACAACATGTCACAGATTTTCTATGGAGTTCACATCTGGTGAGTTGGCTGTAGAGCCCCTGTCTGCCAATTCCAGTGCAACTAATAAGTTGCAAATAGATAATCAGTTTACTGATTTTCCTGCAACTGTCTACTGATGTTGCCCAGTCTGGTCCTGTCATTTTGCCTGAGTTTGACATCAAGTTGGTTAGAAGCAGCTTATAGCAGCATAGACATGCAATTCTTCCTTAGCTAAATCCATTGTACCACTGTTCCTGTTGTTTAAACAGACAATTAGCTTACCTCATGCCTCATGACAATGCTTTGTCTGGTCACTTGGGGATAATTAAGTACAACTGGATATTGAAACAGTTGTTCTAGCTGGACTTGAAAAGTAATATTTTAAAGTATTGTCAGTCTTGTCGTATACGTTAAATGGTTGGGAAACTAAAACCAATGATTCCTCAGACTACCACTTCATTCTGCACTGTTTTCAAAGTTTGATGACCAGTATCACCCGACTTGTTCTGAGACTTGTCTCCCTGTCGCAATTCCACTCTGCCCTCTCAAAGTCAAGGTGGTGGGGAAGGAGTTGGCAAAATTCTGCACCATCTTTGGCTTGCCAAAACTTGTTCAAAGCAATCTAGTACTAATTTAATGCCAAAAGTGTTTGCTCAGGTCTTGAAAGAGTTAGCTATGAACCATCAGATCCATAGTGCCAATCATCCAGAAAGCCAGGGGGCACTAGAGTGCTTCCACCAAACCCTCAAGTCAATGCTGCAAACCTATTGTCTGGAGAGAAGTGGTGAGGAATGGAATGAGGACATACCTCTCCTGCTCTTTGGTATCAGATAAACAGTTTAGGACTCATTTGTTTTCAGTCCTGCAGCACTGGTGTTTGGTCAGTCTTGCATAAGCACTGTGTGGGAGATTCTTTTGCTAGTCAGAACCTATTGGAATATGTCAGCCCTTCCAAAGTGTGCCTTTACTATTCCTGGGAGGTACAAAAGAGACACTGGCTATTTCTCAATCTAAGATGAAAGCTGTCTTTATTAAACACGCTGTTGAACTGAGCTTTCAGTGTGGAGAATCAGTGCTGTTTGTCCTTATCATACCTGGTTCTGTACTGTAAGGTAAGTTTGCAGGTCCATAACATGGTTGAGAAAGGACTTACTGAAACAGATTATGTTTTTCAAAAGCAAGTCAACAGAGGTGTGGCCTGTAGCTTTGATCAGTGTTGCCTTTACACTCCTCTCAAGACAATGACTTGACCTTGGAAGAGGCTTCTGTTTTAAATGCCCATTGCAAAACCCACAACTGACTGAAAAAATAGTCTGTCTTATCTCTCCAGAACCAACAAAAGCAACATTATTGGGCTGATTTAATAACACCATGCATGGTTTTCAGCTGTTTCTACCTTAGCCACTGTATTATACCACAACACTGATGTGGGCTATTCTCCCCCTACCAAGCAGCACACCAACTGTGTAAACTCCACAAAAAGAGTTCAAAAGCAGGAAGAGGTTGAGGTTTTGCAAAAACATGGTCTTGCATTTTTAAGTTCCAGCTGCTTTGCTCCCTGTGTTTGCTGATGCCCAAGCCAGGTGGGACACCAGGCTTTTTGACAGACTTCAGGAATGTAAACAGTGTAACCATGCCCGATGTATTTCCTCGTTTGAAAGATTGCATGAATAGGGTTGGAGCTGCTTGCTATGTTACAATATTAAACTTGCTGAAGGGATATTGGCAGGTGCCCCTGATATGCTGTGCCACTGAAATCTCTGCATTTTTTTTCCCAGACAGGTTTGTCCAGCATACTGTCATGTAATTTGGCATGTGTAATGCACTAGTTACCTTCCAATATCTAATGTGGAGGATGTCTTGAGTCGCAATCTGTCAAGGCATACCTTGATGACATGGTGGTCTACACTGCTGATTGGCACTCCCCTATACAGACCTTGTTTACTATGTTAAACCGTTTGCGAGGAGCACCTTTCAGCTGGGTCCTTGTAAAATTTGAGTTTGCTAAAGCTACTGTCAGTAATCTAGAAAAGCAGTTCTAGATGCTTGGCAGTCCCATATACAGACCTTGCCTACTATGTTTAAGTGTTTGCGAGGAGCATCTTTCAACTGGATCCTTGTAAAATTTGAGGATGCTAAAGTCACTGTCAGCAAACTAGAAAAGCAGTTTGGCAAAGTGCATCCAGTAGATACTAATGTGACAACAATCACCCGTTTCCCTGTTCTCACTACTGAGAAAGAATTGCATCACTTCCTCCGCTTAGCTGGCAACTACAGAGGGTTTTGCTGTAACTTTGCTTCCATTGTGTCCCCTTTGTAAGTGCTCCTGAGCCCCAATCAGAGTTTTGTTTGGAAAGAAATTGCAAGAAGGCCTTTCAGACTGTGAAAATGTTCCTCTGTAAGTCCCCAGTGTCAGTAGCTCCAGCCTTTCAGTAACATTCATGCTGACTCAAGTGGTACTGGAGCTTCTGTGGTATGTAACAGGAATATCACCTGTTCTGTTACTTTCCTAAGAAGTTCTCTGCAGCTCAATGAAAATACAAGACAGTCCAACAGGAAGCACTGGCAATGCTTTTGGCTGTTCAGTACCTTGAGGCTTAAGTTGGTTCAACTTTACAGCCAGTGACTGTTTTTACAGATCACAACTCTCTAGTGCTTTTGTCTCGAATGCATAACAGTAACCACTGACTCAAGCATTGGGCCCTGATTGTCCAAAACTGCCACATAAAGAATGGTCACTAAGATTGACAATCTAGTTAGGTTGTCATCTTAAGGGAAGGGGTTTTACAGTTTACTTTGTGTCCTTTGTTGGTTTGCCTGCATCTGTTCTGTTTATTTTTGCTCTTGGTGTAGCTCCTGAGCGTCTTGAACATTAATGCCTGAGTAAAGATGGGCAGGGTCTATTTAAGGAGCTCCTCACACTGTCTACGCTCTCTCTGGCTCCCTGTTTCCAAGCAATACCCCTCCTTTGTTTGTCCCTATGTACTGTTTTATCATTAGTCATTAAATGTAACTGTTGCTTGCATTAAAACCGGTGTTGTGTCTCAAATCAGATTGCCACATTTGAGCCAGTTGTAACACATGATAATGAATAAATGCACATAAGATTGGAATATTATACATGAAAATCGAAAGTTGCACATTAGTTAAACAGGTATTGCAGAAACTATAAAGAAAAATTATATTACAAATGTATTTTTCTGTTTTAAGTATCGGAAGCTTTATTTGCATCCAATAATAACAATATTAGGAGCATCCTAATTGAAGTCAGACTGAGCATTTGTGGGAGAAGTAAAGACATCTGGATAAGTATTTTTCACAGAAGATTGCCCGTTTGTGAGCTGCCGATACAGAGCACTTAATGTTTAAAGGTGTATTTCCTGGTCCTTGGTGGTTACCACTGATACCAAGTTCTAATTTTGCAGGGACGGTCCTTAAAATATGTTAAAATTATAATGGTAATGGTTCCATACTATCTTGTCTGATCTGATCTCAGGTCTTAATGACTGACAACACCTTCTGTTTCTTCTAATACAGGATAGAGAGCAGGAACTGGAGATCACCTAAAGGGGTACTGAAGGTAAAATTTTTCAGATGCTTTATAATAGCAAACCATTGTTAATCAATGCACTATGCTATGCTGGTGAAAAAAAATAACTCCAGCGGTACTAATTTGCATCAGCAAATACTGCAAACAAAAAGAACAAACTGAATGGGTTTTGTTTTGGAGTCTTTCAGTGTTGAAAAAAGTACAAATTTACTTTAAGACATGGGCTGCACAGTGGCTCGGTGGGTCAGCACCATTGCCTGGTTTGCATCCCGGCCTGGGCGTGTGATCTTTCTGCATGGAGTTTGCATGTTCTCCCTGTGCACATGTGGATTTTACTCCGGCTTCCTCCCACAGTCCAAAAACATGCTGATGTTAATTGATAATTCTAAATTGTCCATAGGTGTGAATGTGAGAGTGCTTGTCTGTCTCTATATATAGTCCTGTAATGGACTGGCAACCTGTCCAGGGTGTCCTCTGCCTTCCCCCTACGTCAGCTGGGATAGACTCCAGCCTCCCTGTGACCCTAATGAGGACTAAGCAGCGTATAGATGATGGATGGATGGATGGATGGATGGATGGATGGATGGATGGATGGATGGATGGATGGACTTTCAGACACCAGTGAGGACAGTAGCTGTTCTGAAGAGAGTCCAGAACACCAAAATGATGGAGACTGTGCCAAAGAAAAAGAGGCATCAGAAGCCCCGCAGGTGTTTGAAGAAAAGCAGGAAGCACAACATGAAAGCTCAGTGGCCTACATTTTGCAAAAGTCTCGGAATTTAGCCGAACCCAATGAAAAAGGATACGGACCCCAAAATCAGACACAAATATACCACACGGAGAAGGTGGCGATCCTCAGCTGTGGGATTCATCACCTTAATCTATCAGGAGAGAAATCCAAGAGAGCTGGCGTAGACAGCTCTCAGTGGGAGTTAACAGCAGCTCAGCAGAAAGCTGAAGAGGAGTTCTTCAGTTCAAGTGAAGTCGCTGAACTGGTCACTTATTCCTTATAGCAGCTACACAAGAAAATATTTGAGTGAATCAGTGGATAAAGGAATAAAAAGTAGAAAAATAACAGCAGACTAGGATTTTCTCAAACTTTTCATTATTATCATAAATTTCTGAACAAATGCTTTGAACCTTAAAAACTACACAAAATAGCCTGTAGTCTACTTTGTTTTAATGCTAATTTACTTTGACAAAAATAGCTGACTTGTTTGCAAGTTAAAATCAATACAACGCTTTCTTATGTTATCTTTTATTAAAAGGGAATAACAGCGTTTCAAAACCTGTATGTTTTGAAATAATACACAATCAAAATATACACAAAAATATCTTAAAACAAATTAATCTTAACAAAAATAACCCATTTCAACAAAAAGTTACAATAAATTACTGTTGCAATTGAATAATCAACAAAATGCACTGCATTTTTACATTCTGACCCGGGATCAGCTGACAGAAAAATGATGGAACAAAACTGTAGCTTTCATCATCAAGAAAATGTCGAGGGGAAAAAGTAGACAACCCACAATTTTAACTTGTAAAATCACGATCTGGAGTCTTTAGCTGACAGCATTAAGACCCAATGTAACTACTTTGTTGCAGACCACCAACCAGCATGTGATTCCCACTCCACCTGAAAGGAGAGAGCAGCTCTGTCAATCAATCAATCAATCAATCAATAAATAAATAAACAATGTGTATGTGTAGTATGCTTCTATTAATGAGTTGTTTTGCATGTAATGCTTATAAATTAATTCTAATAAATTCAGAGACAATGATTACCTGCCACTCCTGTTGGGAAAGCCACAAGGCGCTCCACAGGGGCAATCCATCTACTGGGGACCACAGTCACTGGATCAGAGTAATACTTCCATATCAATGAGATCATCAGAGCAGCCTGAAAAATAACAGAGAGAAACAATTAGTTAATGAGAAATCCCTACTTAATTAGCTTATCATTATGGTAAAAATTTAATTTATATCTAAAATAATTAGAATAAACTACTCAAATAGCATTAAGTCATTAACTGGAGGTCTTGTGTCTGACAGATGGTCCATGCTTACATTTTATGGTACAGATGAATCGATGGTTCCATAGTTACATTAAAATTTACTTGCATTTATGCTTCAGCTTACAATCTCCACTTACCTGAAGTATGTAAAAGACGATGTTCACAACCCATTTCATTTTAGCTTGTTGAGCCGTCCGTGATTTCACTGCAAAGAAGAAGAAATGCAAAGCTGTTAGAGTGGATATGCTGTTTTTTGTGGTGATATGGCTTTCTTTAATGCTATCCCAGTGGCTATTAGCCTTTAATCAGATTGAACTGCCATTTTGTTTTACTTCACTACTTGAATCACTGAAAGCATCTGTAATGTGGGCAGTGATCTGAAAACAGGCTATGAGCCTTTTTTTGTAAATTCCCAATAAATGCGTTACACTCTGTCATACAACAATGTGTTCATTGTAAGATCTTAAGTAAGACTGAGCATGTTTTAAAAATACATATAATGAATACACCCCAGTACATGCGGAGTAGTAATTCATTTTGGACAGTTTATAAAAATACTTCCAACATCAAACAGTTCCCCTTGATGAATACAATGACTGAGACTGGATTCAGCAGTTTGGGAGTTATCCATTGAAACGAATAGAAAATAATGATTTGTTGAAGTCGCATATCATACAATATGGGCTGTATAGGTTGGAAACACAAGATTTTATTTAAATTGTACTTAAACACATCCTATTTGTTCACAAGATAATCCTAAGGCTGGGGATGAAGGACAGCAACAGGCAACTACAGGCAGCAGCTGTTCTCAGCAAACACTGAAGTATCCAAAACCTCCAACCATTTTCTATGGGTTGGCGGTTTTTATGTGTGAATCTCCTGTAGCGGGCATGCACAGGTGTGGAACATACAATATGTGCCTCTGACTGTCAAAGCTATAGTCGTTCGCAGTATATTTCTCCTATGGCTCTCCATAGTTCTTCAAGGCACCTCCATATATAGGGGACAGTTCTTCACATCCTTTGAAGGTTCTTTGTTTTATTGCAGTTATGAAGATTGTCTTCATTATCAATTACTAAATTTGATCTCTAAAACATCACAAAACAGTGAGAAAAGACCATTACAAGTTCCCAGACCATAAGCTGATATCTTGTAACATGTTCTGTTTGACAAACAGTCCTGAAGCCAAAAAGAATAAGAAGACCCAGAAATGCTGCAAATTCTTACATTTCACTGTTTTGCTTAAAAACTACTTTAAAGAGAGTCCTGTTATCAAAATAGAACCAGGTGGCTCCACAAGAAATAAAAATATTTTGCCTATGTTCTTTGGATTGTCATTTTTGGTGCTTAAATTAACTATTTTTAATGATTCTTCAGGGCAATTTGAGGTAATTCTTTAAAGACCTGTTGTTGTTTTTTTAAGTTGTTAGAAGAATCTTTTGCTAAAACAGTAAAAGTGGACCTAAAAATGGTTCCTCTATGGCATACCTGAGAAAAACTAATATTGACTCCATTTAGTCTTTATTTTTCTTTGTATAGAGCTTTCGTTTTGGGGCTCCTGTACAGCTGTCTATCCTATACATCAGTAATTTCTTTTACATCTCACCGTGTGTTTTCAGTTTGTCTGTTGTCTTGTTGATTTTGCGCTCCAGTCTGGCATATCTAGCAAATTCATCCATCATGCTAATGGAAGACTGCTCCTTCTTCATCTCCTGGATTTCAGCCCTCATCTCACTCTCCTGCTCAGCATCTTTCTGCACCATCTTTGAGAGCTTGAAAGAAACGAGATTATTAAAGAAAGCGTGATGTAGACAACTGAAGCTCTATCACAGATTTCCTAAATGTTCCTGCTAGACAAAGAGGTTACATCACTTTAGAGTGTCACCGAGTGAAGATCTTCATTAGAGTTAGTTGTCTTTAGCAGTAGAGCTAAGTCGTAAACACAGCTAGTCAAACAACACCCCGACGTTACAAAGAGCTCATTAGCTTTAAACAATGAGGGAGGACAAATTATTTCCCAGTTGTGTGTAATAACTCGACCGGGTTCTCTAGAAACCCCCGCCCCCGGCCGAACAGCTTCGTTGTTTCGAGCTAGCTAAGTAGCCATATAGCATTACCCACTAAGTTAGCTTCACAGGCGGCTAAGCTAGTAAACAACCGAGGCTACACATTTCATTCTCACATTTACAGCACGTAGCTAAAACTGTTTCAAAGCACATCATGTGTGCCAACAAAAACCACAACTTACGAAGGATGATATGCTCGGCAGGAGAATTTTCATGAGGTTGCACAGGAAAACGGAGCCGAGCACCAAGAACCAGGCATAGCCGGTCGCCATGTTTGTTCTCGTACAGTCAGCCTCCTCCTCATTGCAGCTGGACTGACAAAGTGACTCAGGCCATTTTTAAAAACACTTTGGGTTAAAACTCCAATAAACCAGGCAGTACATGTATTAGATAACATATTAAAATTGTGGTTAAAAAATGGTGTTTTTTTTACTGTATATGCAGGTTTATCTGTGAAAGTTGACTGAATTTAAGGGATTTGGAATGAAAAAATGGAGAAAGTGCAGTGCTCTCTGGCTCTGTTGTTGTTTCATGTTTGTGCACATAAATTCTTTACTCAACGCCATGACTGTTTGGCATTCACCAAGTCAAGCACACACCCCGTTGATCAGAAAGTAAGAGTTGGCTGGACTCACTGATTGGCATACTGTCCTGCCCACACAGGTAAGATGTTATGGTTCAAAAATATGCTGCCTCGACCTGAAAGCCAATCACTGGGAGCAGGGGGCGGGGGTTTACTCTTCCTGCTGGGTTGGTAGGATAAGGGATAAAATATATCGAGAGGGGGATCCAATCCGGTTTGAGCTAGTTCTGGTACTGCTCGGACGTTAATGTTAAGTTACAGACTGCTCTGGAGGTGTATAAGACAGAGGTGCAAGGCTGAACCACATTACGCTGATTGTCCTAAAAGGCTGTGCTGTTGTGTAAAATCCGTGCTACCAAAGCAACGATGGGAAGGAACAAAGTAAGTTGAATATGTACATTATGTGAAAAGTGATACATATGGCGTATTTAACATTTTGTCAGTGTAACATTTCCAAATGCACACGCTGTTCCTTTTGTGTTAGAATGCGTTTTTACGCACAGTAAATGAGCTGTAATGCTAGAAATGCTCAAGTGTGTCCATGTGCATGCATGTATGGAGTCCACCTTTGCTGCTCTCAGGTCTGTCGTGTGTGTGCTGTTGATACAGGGAAGTGGCGCCTTTTTACTTAGCGCAACATGCTTTTTCGTCGAACAAGTTTTGCGCGTCACATTGTGTTTTCTATTCCAACCACTTTACATTTCAGCTGCTATATACGTCTATATGCATCTGGCTGCGTTTGGTGATATTTCACCAGGATCAAACAAAGGGGTGTCACCGTGGTCGATGCACAGGTTGCCATATCAAGGAAATTTCTTTGCGTAATTGCCGCTGGAGGTTTGACCTGCTTTACTGCTCAGGTAGTTATTTGGATTTGTGGACTTGTTACATCGTGTCCTTGCCGTGCGCACTGCTCAGATTGCGACCTCTGTGCGCACCGTCACTCCTAAAGGTGTTCAGTCTTTTCTGATCCATGGCACCTCACCTACCCTTAAAAGACAGCGTGGCTACTGAAGCAGCTAATGGCGGATACATTTTTTTATGCAACAATCGTCATGTTTGGTCACGTTGGGGACATAAACAGACACTGATGTTTGGAGCGCATGTGGAGGTGGGGCAATCTTTCCCTCTTCCCAGAGTAGCTGCAGCACCACGCTTACTTAAGAGGACGTGTTTGATCATGAGTGATGAGAAAATTAGCAGAAAGTGGCCAAACCTTTCCAGTTCAGAAACGCGTCGGACCCCTCCCCACGTACAGGTTGCATAATTTTCTTTGTGACTTAAGGGGAGGGAGAGGTGCCCATCCCCCCTTTACATTACACACCCACTTTAGCGCACTCATGAATGGTTGTTGCTCCTGGCGTAATATTATTATTTATTTCTCCCTCTGTCCTTTACAGGCTAGCGCTGATGCAGACCCAAATGCTGAGGTTGGTATCCAAGTCGAAATATCCAAACTGATCCAAATTTATGCCAATGGCCCAACTGACACCCAAATGGACATTTTGTTCTACTTTCTGCCACGACAAAGAGAAAGTCTTAATTGGTACAAGATGGCCTTTAATATAGTTTATTCCAGCCCAGTTATATGAATGCACATGAGAAACTGAGGTTTTATTGATGACTGTCTATTCAGTTGCTTTAATTTGCAGATTATCATCCAGTTTATTGGGTTTGAGGCTCTGCGCAGCCTCTAGGGGGCGCAAGTTTACAACTTCTACTGTGATGCACAGATTCTGGCAACACAACAATAAATGTTGAGTCTGTAGCATGAATGTAGGCAAAACAATCTCACACTGCAGTTTTTCATCTTTGCTCACAAGAGGCCTGGATAGAATACATTTACAGTAAAATTTTGCATGCTTCCCTATAGTGTGCAGAGATTTTTTTTAAAATAACATTTTGTTTGTTTCTATAACTGAAGAATCCCAAATGTCACCAGAAGAATGGAATTGACACTTCTGATGAGCTAAAAAATAAACAGTTTAATATAATTCTTTTTTTTTAATTATTATAATCAATGCTTCTTGCTTTGTATGACAAACTAAATTCCACATATGTAATAGATTAAACAAGGTAGAAGTACAGTTTTGAGTCTGACATTTAACTGTAGCTTTGGTACTTGTAAAACTAACACTCTGGTATGCACTAGTGTTGAAAACCAAGTGTAGAGGCATTCATTACTTCCCGTATGTGCTCATTATATCACCCCCACACGGAGTAAGTAATTTGTTTGATCGCAAATTTTATGGCAAAGAGTGCCTTACGAAATGTTTGTGACGTTAATGATTCCGTATTCATCAGGAATTGACTGAACTAACATCTTATTCCATGTTTTTCTTTAGCCAAGGAGAAAATCTGCAAGATTATTAAAATTGGTAAGTTCTGCAAAATCTACCAAAGCCCCTTGCATTTTAATGAATTTGTGTCTATTCTACTTTAACTATGCATTTTTTTTGTTGTTGTTTCTGTGACATGGCTCATAATTGTGTGGTGTGTGTTACAGAAAGAGACAGAGGAAAAGCCAGAAAAGCCAGAAAAGAAAAAGGTAAAAAGAGAAATCTCCCTAGTGCAAAATTTCACTGCATGCATTTAGAATACATGTTTTATTTTCTGTTGCATGTATTTGACTTATTGCTTGATTTGTTGCTCACATGTTAGGCACCTGCCAAGAAAGATGTGAAAAAACCAGCAAAGGCTAAGCCAGAGGAGAAGAAAGAAGAACCTCAGGCAGAGACAGAAGAGGCTCCAGCAGAAAACGGGGAGGCCAAAGCTGAGGAGGTATGAAAAGTTGCGTTTTTTTTTTTTTTTTTCTCTTCACCAATGCTGCGAAGGATTTGCATTGTGGCAAAGAGAACAAAATGCTGAATGCTGTCTTCTCCATCTTCAGACCACAGCTGCAGAGGAACAGGCGAACGGCACAGAGGAACAGCCAGACGGTGAAGAGGAACAGCCGAATGGCGAAGAGGAAAAAGAAGCAGAGTAGAAGCGATACCTCTGAACTCATTTGCCAATGCTCCCTGTACCTCCTTTGTTGTAAAATGCAGAGAATATTTTTATCTACTATTTTCTTATGACAACAATGTTTTTAGGGATGTGATTGCATTTTTTTCCTAAATACTACAACTTCCATTCACTCTCATGACTTGTGTGAAGGGAAGGTCTCTGTCATTATGTTCTTTTGGTCATTTTGTTGTTAGATTGTAGTTTTGTTTTGTTTTTTTCTGCATGGCATGCAATAATGCCTTCATCAGGAATGGGAGAGTTTACCTGAAACATTCCCAAAGAATTTTAAGAGATTTTGTAACCTGTACTGTGTTGAATACACATCAAAATACTGTTTGTTTGATAATGGGATGATTTGAAAGTTTGAAGCTTGTATTCTATGCTTTAACAAAATGCCTTGTTCACAATGTTCACTTTCATCATTTTCACAAGGAGTCCGGGAGTTGGTTTTCACTTTAAGGTACAATTGAGAACGGTTAAATTAATCAATGTTCTAAGCTATGCTCAAAACAAAAATGCATTACAGTTAGTCATATTTGATATGGTTTTGGGATTTGTCTACCAATGTACAGTTTCCTCCTTTAAAAAAAAAAAAAATGTTTTCTTTGTTTTGGATGGTATGAAATGCCAATTAAAGTGGGGAATTTCTTTTAAGTATTTGTCTTTCATCAGCTATATTGTATTTAAGTCTGCCTGCATTGATCCATTTACCAGGACAGATTGCAGATGTTTCTTTTCTGTTGCCTGGAATGACGTACTGCTGCTCTTTTTGATTCACTTTAGTGAGATTTAGATAATAGGAAAAGAATCCTTGAACTAATGCCAATTACTCTGAATGTTGCATTTCTCATTTTGCTTTATAAGAGAGCTAGTGAAGAGTCTGGCATATGGGGTTGATACATTTTTGAAAAGGTTGTTGCATGTGCATATTGAACTTTGATAAAAGAATATGGCCAGATTATTGTGCTAGGATCAAGGCTGTGCAAAAGAAAAAAAAAATGCCACTGAGCACTCACTGTGCTCTCCGGATATTATAGTCCAGAATGCTATCTGGCTCTACATTGTCTATGCCTTTAAAACTGATCAAGAACATGCATCATGTAAGAATTGTATTAGCTGATTTAATGAAAGCCTTGAAACGAGGCATTGTCATGAAGAAGAATCCACTTGAAGTCTTTGATCGGCGGGTTATTTCCTATAAAGTATTTTCCCATATTACAAAAGTTATGACATGCTTGTCATGCAAAGAAGCTTTGACTTTTGGGCTCCTGGGGGCCCCGATGTAGTTGTCTGCTTGGCCTTGGTGATAATCCAGGCTCCAATCCGACATGTTTCTATAGAATTTAGAATCTATTACGGACTGTCCCTTTAGTTTTACTTAATGTAATAATAGACAAATAAAATGAAACCAGAAGAATATAGATTTAAAATACTGAGGATACAAAGGCATATCTTTCCATTAGAACCTTATCTAACTATACATGTCAGAATGCTATTATTGTCTATAGCAACATCTGTACCCAGTGGCTCCAGGCTTGTGACCACTCATTAGCCTTTAATGTGGACATCCAATAGATTCATTTTTAAGGAACTCAACAAAAGAAACATTTCTCTTCACAAGACTGAATCATTAACCATTTTAATGGTTTAAACACACAAAATTATCCCGTTTTAAGAACATAAAAAGAATGAAAAATGTACGCTACCATTCAAAAGTTTGGGGTCACCCAGGCAATTTCATGTTTTCCACGAAAACTCACACTTTTATTCATGTGCTAACATAATTGCACAAGGGTTTTCTAATCATCAGTTAGCCTTTCAACACCATTAGCTAACACAATGTAGCATTAGAACACAGGAGTGATGGTTGCTGGAAATGTTCCTCTGTACCCCTATGTAGATATTCCATTAAAACCCAGCCATTTCCTACTAGAATAGTCATTTACCACATCAACAATGTCTGCAGTGTATTTCTGATTAGTTTAATGTCTTTATTGAAAAAAAAATGCTTTTCTTTCAAAAAATAAGGGCATTTCTAAATGACCCCAAACTTTCGAAGCGTAGTGTACATATTATTTTATTTATTTATTTTAAATAAACTACACAAAAGTCGAAGTCCATTTACATGAATTGTCAGTAGTTTTTGACTATATCTCACAGTCTCTTTCAATAGCTGACAAAAGTTTTGGGTTTAGAATTACAGGCTTTTTTCTGAGGTCAAGAATGAACCTTGATCCTCAAACATATTTTTGCAATATTTTTTTCGACCTTATTCATTTAATCGTGTGGTCTCATGAACTTTATCTTTGGACCAGCTGGACAGTCCTGAGCTGATGGCCAAATTAACCTGTTTCTAATGTAAAATGTCCTAGTTTTCTTAAATAGACAGACACAGGCAGTACTCACATGCTATGACACAACATGATCATAATCACAATACTGTCCTTTAACGGTGCAAATTGCCAAACAACTGTACAAGCAATGGAATATTTGGTTCCTTGATAAAATCTGGCGATTTCAGTTTAATGGTAAACTAGAGTAGGATTCATTTATTTATTCAGGTCTTTTCTTGGATGATAGTGTCCTTGCTAATCGTTAAATAGCATGGAAATCATTCTACTGTTAGAAGTAAACCAAGGAAAGGGTTTTTTAGGGTGATGTCATATTTTGACAAAACAAAATAAGTCTAATTTAAAATTAGAATATACATATAAACTTGTTTGCGCTGTTTACATGAGAGTGATATGGAGGATTGTCCATTAGTTTGAACAAACATTAACAAATACATTTTTGTGATATATAAAAGTCTAAGACTAGGACTTTAATTCCTCACTTAGCAACCCTTGACATTGGTGATTTGACATAATTTTTATATAAGGAATTAAAATAATAGTGACCAAAAAAGCTATAGTAAAGTTCTAACTTTTGTCATAAGCCCACCAACAGTTAATTGGCAATAATCAAACCATTATAGAAATGAAATAATTTCTATGTGTTATCTAACAGCTAGGTTGCAGGTTAAAGTAAAAGCAACATTAAGAAATTATTTATTTGTATGCATAAATAACCTAAATGAATTTGGGAAAGATTATTTATAAACTGTACAGTTGTATTTATAATAACAAAACTGCATTGTTGATTTATTTACCTTCCAAATTTGCTCACTTAAGCATACTTCTTGCGTACATATATATTAATATTTGATATACGTATATATTTTTAACAAAGAAAATAGAATTTGTTTTTAAGGGAGCCGTCTTAGCACCGTCTAAAACTGTAGCCTAAGTGATAAAGCAAATTAACAGTCAATAGACTGATAAAGGAAACTGACAACCATTATCTATGACGTCATGTGCAGAACTCACGACCTTGGTCATTAAAAAGGGGGGGGTGCTGGATTATTGCATTGTTTGTCATTTTTTCTTTAAAGAATTAGGCAATTATTGTTTACGCGTGGACTGAAAAGCGTGACAAAACGCGACGTTGCGCTCAAATACAGTGACCGTGGCTAGCCCACAGGCTACCGTGTACTTTCTGCCTTTTGTTGAGAGAGCTCCTCCCCACCCCCTTTTTCCTGTGCTGTTCCGCTGTGGCGGAAGTAAGCCGTATCGCCGAGGCCTCATCCTTCCAATGGCGACTGCGAACAGGCTGAACAGAAAGCGGGAGCAACCGTGGAGGGGGTCAGAGCTGTGCGACTGAAATTAAATAAATATATCCTATTCTCCGTAGCCATAAAGTTAGCCTTAAATTTGTTCCACCTCTCCAAATCACGGCCGGTTCAATGGCCAAAAATCGGAACATTTCGCTCCTTGAGTCGGGTAAGCCGCAGAAGTAAACCCAATTGATAGCTTCATTTACAACGGTATCGCTCGTTGCTAATTGATATCCCAGCTGCTTTTCTGACGACTAATGTCCTCACTGTTCATTTTCAGAGCTCTATTACTTGATTTCTCGTTTTCTAACAACGGGTCCATGTCGGAGAGCGGCTGAGGTGAGCTGGCGTGCTTTGACTGGCACACTGTGTTGGATTTCAAAATAGTTGACTAGCTAGTTGATAATAGAGTTAACAGAGGCATTCTAATCTGAAACGCCTTTTAATCCTCTGCAGGTCCTGGCGAGCGAACTAGAGGAATATCAGGTGTGTATCTCCGCTGTGTCTGCCTGCTTGTTAACGGCTAACTAGCTGCTATCCGTTGGTGTTGACTGAGTCTGGGCTTAGAACTTGTTTCACTCAGTGGACTTTCTAATACCCCTAGTTTGACATCACCCGGTTTTTTACTCGCCTCGTGTGCCTGCTGGCATTTTCTACGGTGACTCCGCTTAACCAAACTCTGTTTTCGACAGCTCTTACCCGGGAGATTGGACTGGCTGGGAAACGAGCACCCGAGAACATATGAAGATGTGGTGAGATTTAACTTCATATCTGTCGATGCTTGTTATTGTCTTGTGACAGGGGTACTCTGTGTCCATGCTCCGTGCTTGTTTACGGTCTTTGTTCTTTCTCCTGCTGGGGCTGCTGTTGGGAATCTTTGGGTTGGGATGTTTGACAAGGTCACAACTCGCTCCCACTGACTGGATTTTTCAGATCCAACAGTTGTATGGTGCTTAAAAAACCGTATTTGGACAGGGAGTTATATTATTTAGCCCCGACTGTTGTACTGCAGATAGGGTGGGTAGTTCGGCTTCTCGCTTTGTCGAGACGGCTCCTCTGGCCAATCAGAGGCCGAGATGCACTGTCGCTGCGTTATTTTGCATGTGACCTGCGCTGTGATTGGTCCATAAAAACAACACTTTGCATAAGAAGCCACGCCTTCGGAATAGGAGTTGAGAAGCACATGAAACAACACTGACAGACATTTGTGACCTAACTGCTGCAAAGCTTTGAAAGCAAATTCCAGACATTTAGTAGGGTTGTCTAGTATTAGAACTGAGTGTACTTTTATTTGATAGGGACAATGCAGTTTAACATATTTAAGACACAAAGCATGGACCTGCTGTCCTGCACAGAGTTTGCAGCTATTACTTATTTGCAACTCTTGTCCTAGTTGGGCTTTTAGATAGAGTCCAGTTGCAAAAATATACAGCTTTACTTCTCATAAAACCACCAATAATTCTATAGTGATGGTAGTACAATGACAAAACACCTTCATTGTGACACGTAAGAGAAAATAAACAACTACCGTTAGATCAAATGGTTATAGCACTGGTTTGCCTTAAGCCACTCCTCAACCTTTTTAGTAAGTATTTTTATGACTAGTTAGTTTGATTTCAAGTGTCAGTGTGTTCCATGGTTGATACTCTTCTGGAGAAAGCAGATTGTCCAAATGTTAGTTTCATAACTGATTATCAGAATTGCTGTTGATTTATTTTGTGTCAATCAGTTGACCATTCCATTCAGCAGTGGTCTGTGTTCAGCATCATCATGTCACTTATCTGTTTTTGTTTTGCCTGACAGGTTGCAGCCAACAGACATATTGCACCAGACCATTTGCTACAGATATGTAAGCAGATTGGACCACTTCTTGACAAAGAGGTGCCATCATGCGTCCCAGGAGTACATTCACTCCTGGGGTCAGGAAGGCAGTCAATGCTTCGGACTGCAAAAGGTACACGGCCTTCAGGGCACCTCTGTGGGTTTCTCTTGGTAAAAATATATGATGGGCTATTTTGTCCATGCAGTCTATGCAGTGAAAAGCATATGTCCTTCTCTATTTAGTTTACATAATGTGAAGGTTTGAACCTGACTTGCCACCAGTCAGTTAGAATTGAAGAAATGTCTTAAATGAGAGAAAAGATGTTTTCAAGAACCAAAAAGCTGAGCCCAGTTGCCTTTTACTGAAGCACTTCGGATTTTTGTTTGTCCATTTGCCAGAACTGATGCTATCTGTTTCCCTCGTAGTGCTGGCAGTCAGCTGAATCTTCCTGTGTGCTTTTTGTTTAAATTTTCAGACTGCGACAGTGTGCGGTTTAAAGCTTCATCATATGCAGCCCTTCACCGGGGCAGACCACCAGAGAGGCCTTTGAACTGCAAGAATCCTCCACAAATAGGTAGGTCTGGCCCCACTCAATGATCCTCTGTTTTGTTTTGCAAGAGATGAATGGACAGATGGATGCCCTTGTTGCATGTACTTGCTGAGTTGTTGTCCATCTTCACTGATAATTCATTTTTTGTGTGTGCAAAGTCATTGAGTAACTGGTAATGTGCACATTCCGATGTACTTCACTGTTAAGTTCTAATTCAGCTGAACGTTGTTGACAAATGTCAGCTTGGTGTCTTGTCAATACTTAGCCACATACTTAGCCTTGATGCAGTCAGCTACATTGCAGTGTAAGTTGTTACTACCATGTAAGTGAGAATAATTTTAAGTCATTCATCTAGAGGTTTGTGCAGAAATATTGGAATACTTTGGATTCTGTAGGATTCCCCGTTTGGTGTTACAGTTGAGGCATCCATCTCTTTCACACTGCTGGACAGATTCTTGAAGTTGTTACGCCTGTTTGCAAGTGTTTTGTATTTAAAAGCTGTTCTTCTTGAGGGAAACTAATACACATGTTGGCCTTTTTTTTAATTTAAAAAAGTGTTATTGAAGTTACTAAGCTGTTTTGTAAGTTACTTTTTTATAAGGAATAAACTAAAAATCTGCCTCATTTTTTACTCAAAAACAACTTCAGCTTGAGGGAGTAAGAATGTAAAAACAAACAAAAAAAGCTTATTGATGGTGGTCTTGTTTCTGTGATATTTTGTTGTTTCCCATAGCAACAGATACAAACCAGATGTGGCAGATTTAAGACCAGCCATGATATTGTTATTGTTTACAGATCAGATATGAGTTAAGGCTGTCTGTTTCATTTCGTGCTCTTGTTTAAATCAAACCTATTTATCTGACATATCTGGTATTGAAGGAACGATAAAGCAAGTTAATGAGAGAGGCAAACTACTCTGGAACTTAACTTTTATTGCTGTATTTAGATGCATAAGCTTGACCGAGACACAATACGTTTACATGCTTTGTTAAGCCCAAGAGTAACAACCTCTCATTTTTAATTTCATCTTGTGATGACAATGCCCCTCCACTCCTGCCCACATTAGAGTAAATATATCTCACGCCCACTGTATTTGTGTTGATTCCTGTCTTGTTGCAGCTCTGTAAATGTATCGTTCTTTTCTGATGGTTTGCATCCTGTTATCAACAGTGAAGGTGCATCGAGGGAGAGAGCTGACGGGAGTGCAGCGCTTCAGCTCCATCAGTCCTGTCAGCAACTATGAACACATGCGTCTGCATAGGCGGATCCTGGGGCATTTGTCTGCAGTGTACTGTATCGCATTTGATCGCACTGGTCTCAGGATCTTCACAGTAAGATGGATTTTGTCAATGTATCCCCCTACGCACAAATACATCTATACTTTATGTGCTGTGACACTTACTTGTGTTCATTTAAAAAGTTAACGCTGCATTTTTGATTCAGCTTATATTATTTATGAATTGGACACTTGGCTGACTGTGACTGCCCATACATTGTTATTGTTGTTAGGATTTAATTCAGGTTGATTATACCAACCAAGCCTGAGGCTACTGTCTTAACTTTGTGCCCCAAACTTGCCTTATAATGTACACTAAAGTGGAAGTTACCATTTTCCCTTTGCAGGGCTCAGATGACTGTTTGGTGAAGATTTGGTCTTCATTTGATGGAAGACTTCATTCAACGTTGCGAGGACACTCAGCAGAGATCACAGACTTGGCGGTCAACTATGAAAACACACTAATTGCTGCAGGAAGCTGTGACAAGACCATCCGTGTATGGTGCCTTCGTACCTGTGCCCCTGTAGCTGTGCTGCAGGGACACAGTGGATCCATTACCTCCCTTCAGGTAAAGTCATGTCAGCCATTAATATATAGTGTTATTTTCTATTTGTGTAAAGACAAAGAAGAGAAGGTTCCTTTTTCTGTGCCATACTATACAAAGGTAATTTATCATCCTATGAATGAGATAAGTATCATCCTCTTACTCTGCTCATAGGGTGTAACAGTACCTTCCACTTTGGTATGAAATTTCCTCAGTTCAGTACATCCTGTGATTCAAAGTACTGCTGTGAGAATAGCCTATTTTAGTGTGTGTACTCGCCTCGTGGAACAGAAAATGTAGAACATGAGTTCCACCTTGAACAATTTGGCAGTGCACCAGTAGTTGTCTATCAGCTACAGCATGCCAGCAGTGTTAGCCTTGAAACCTGGGCACACACTATGATTTTTATTAATCTTGCATGATGTGTTAAGTCACACTTAATGATTTTAACTGCCTTCCTGCACAGCCAGAATCTAACATAAGCACAAAGGCCTGGTCAGTTTGGTCCTCTGACAGTCCCAGTAAAGTTTAATCAGACTAGATGGCGGTGTTCTCAGTGTTTACAAAAGGAGAAAAAGTCAGAAAACCTTTGAGTAGTTCTAAAACTAGCATTGAACTGCAGTTGTAATGAGTAGTTGAAGTAAAATTTGAATATGTTGCCCTTCTGTTCATTGACATTTAAAACTTTTTTTAATCTTGCAGGTGTACAGGTCAGTCTCTTACAATAGAGCATCGTTGACATTAGCGTTATTTGTTCTTTCTTATTGACAATATACAAGAATTTGACTATTTGTCTTAACTACCTCAGTATCCACTACTTGATGGTATTTAATGCACTTCATTTGTTTTCTCAATCTCACTGTGATTCAGTATTATTATTATACCCTCTAAAATCAAGCAGGTGTAGATGCAGTATACATCAGAAGTGAATAAGCTCCTGTGCAATGAAATGATTCAACATTGTATCACCTTACAATAATTGCATTACTGAAGAGTTGAACAGTTCGCCATATGCTCTTATGTAAAATTAAAAGCTAATTCAATTCACTATTTTAAAAATTCCAGCCCAGCAGTAGGAAGTCATTGCAAAAAAATTAGTGCGCTTTTCATTACTGAGACTCAAATCTTTCATTTTTTCATTGCTTCGTATGTCCGCCTTTTATTGTTGATGACCAGCCTAGTCCTCCTTGGTATTGAGGACACCAATGTTGCACAGATTGCTGGAGAGATGTTTTGTCAGTGACTTTTGTAGTTGTTCTGTGTTGGAGGGGTTGTGTTACTCTACCTGGCTCTTTAAAATACCCCAAAGGTGTTTAGTTGGATTCGAGTCAGGCGACATACTTGGCCAGGTGGTAGTTATCACTTTTCTTTCTTTAGAAACTGTGGTGTGATTTTTTTGGCAGTGTGCTCTGGATTATAATTATGCTGCAATATTCCTGGGTGTCATCTTGTCAGTCAGTATTCAGTATATCCACAGGCATTCATGGTGCCATCTATAAATGTCATCTCCCCAACAGCTCATGCAGCCTCACATCATCACACTCCCACCTCCTTGCTGCCCTGTCAGTAGTGTGCTTTCACTGTTGTAGTGCTGGTGAGGCTTGTCCTAGACTTACTGGGCCCCATATGAGCTGAACAAATTTATCTGGTATCATTTGACCAAAGAATGTTCTCTCAGTACTCATGAGACTTATTTTCATGTTCTTTACCAAAGTTTAACCTTTCAGATTTGTGTTGAAGAGCAGGCAAGTTTTCTTTTTTTTTTTTTTTCTTGGCTGCCATCCATAGATGTTGACATTATGCAGTGTCCTTCACACTGCCTGAGCTGTCGCAGAAAATCTGATTTCCATTGACAATCCCTGTGCCAAGTTTGAAGTACTTGCCCATCACACAGCTAGCAAGCGCTACAGTGTCCATGGCATCATTTTTGGAGGACGCCACTGCGACTAAGTGGCACTGTGGTTCGGTCTTTACCTCCTGATTACTACTGCAGCTGTGTTCTGGCTGATTTTTAGTGTATCCTTTTCCATCTTTGTGAAGTCTCACTATGATCATGATGAAGTTGACTAACTTGAGTGTCAGTGGTTACAGATGTATTCACATTTTTGTAGCAATGAGTTTCTATTTAGGGGCCTGTGTTTTCAATAGAGACTGTCTAAGGTATTTGTTTTTGGCAGATACTCTTAAAGAGACTACATAATTATGAGCATCTGTAACATTGGCATATTTGCATGTCTGTCTGCTTTCCACCTGTGAAGGCTTTTGTTATTGCCATAAATTCAGACACTATACCATTTTAATGCAGGGGCTGCCTGCTACTTAGCCTAAAATAAAACAGCTGATCTGACAAGGTGTTGCTTTTTTTGAAAAACGGGTTTCCTCTGCCTTCATTGCATCTTCTCTTTATCACTATGACAACACCCTCCTTGCACATGAGCGTGGGTTGATAGAAATAGACTTTCTGTTGCAGTTCTTGTGAAAGCTCTATCATTTGTTTGCCATTTGAATATCATTTATACTTATGCTAAAGATGAATTAATGTCCTGAAGTCAGTTAGTCAGTGTTATTTTCATGCCTTCACTTGAATCGGTGAATGCTTTTTGGAACACCAGAATATAAAATTTAACCTTGTTCTTTTGCATGTTGGCTCAAGATCAGGCCTGACCAGAACAGACAGGGACTGAAATGTTAATATTTAATCTGAGGGAATTTCTCAATATGTATGTAAATGTTTGAGCACTTCAGATATCTGATCTGTGAATGTCTGTTGTTTTCAGTTTTCACCTTTTGCCAAGGGCTCCAAGCGTTACATGCTGTCCACTGGAACTGATGCTACTGTTTGCTTCTGGCAGTGGGACGTCCACAACATCAACTTCAGGTGAGCGCTGCTTGTTTGATGACAGTGTGTGTTGGAAATAGTGATATTTGACATTTGGTCCAATAATTGATCCATTAAATACATTTGAAGATTGTTGTTTACTACAGACCACGTGTGTTTTATTGGAATTTTTAAGTTCTGACAAAAACAAAAACTGAAAATGTTATATGAAGGTATTGAAGGAAATACAAAATGCGGTTTTGGTCTGTGTGTTAGTTTAACTGTGAGCTGAAAGTTAACTTCAAATGGTTCTCCTAATTGAAATCAGCAACAGGCCTAAGGCATAACTAGAAAACAAGCCAAACTGGGTTGAAAGTATTCTCTGTCCCAACACTGGTTACTGTGTCTCACACCGAACTTTTCATGTCGGTATATGGAATTTATCTGATGAAAATTGAACTAGAAAGCATAGAGTTCTACAGTGAACCACTAGGGAAAAGTATAAAGTCACACCAATAAGATGTTAAGAGAGACAAAATGGGTATTAAGAGATTTGTGATATGCAAGTATGTGGATGATTCTTAGCTGACAGAAGAACGTTAACTAGACATCTGGCCTGGCTGTAATCACATCTGTCGTCTTGAAGTTGAAATGCTAGTTAGTTTGCAAGAAACATTAATTGACAGTTTTGTTGGAATAATGAGTGAACAGGTAAACACTAGATTCAAAGGTTAGTAGCGTTGTTGCGCTGCATTTCATTACGAGTTGCCAAAGGGCACGTGGAGGCAAATGAGGCTGAATGTGCGATTCTCACAAATACCAGATGTTTAAAAGAGCCTACTCCTATTTGATGCATGTCACAGAAAATAATTCAGCTTTGAATGAAAACAGTAACATTTTTTTTTGCTCTTCTTCAAGTGATCGGCCACACAAGTTTACAGAGCGGCCGAGGCCAGGAGTTCAGACTGTGTGCTCCTCATTCAGTCCAGGTAATCAGTCATTTTAGGTAGACTGTGGAGCAATCCATCAAACCAACCAAATCTGACAACAGTTCCCAATAGATCAGTTTAATATCTATGATATCAAGTAATAGAAACAAACAAATATGAGTATATTAGAAAATTACTTGGACTCAGGAGGAATCATAACTGGAAATATGCCTGGTATTAAAATGTAGGTAAAATGACTTTTCTTATGTAATAGCTTGTTTTTACCAGTCATAAGGTGAGTTCACCCTAAAAGCACTTTTAAAAGTTTCCTCTGGTGAATTATCTGAAAACATATAACAGATCCTGATTGATTTTTCATAGAATAACCCATTTTGTGTATGCAGTTGGTGAACAAACCTGTATGGACACAGTTCTCAATATGATCATCTTTTCAGCAGATGATTTTTTTATAGACGTATGTTTCTATGAAGCTTAGTTGAAAAACTTAAAGCTTGTTTTCTGATAAACCTTTATTTTTCAGGTGGTATGTTTTTAGCAACTGGAAGTACTGATGATGTCATCAGAATATATTACGTGGGAAGCGGGAGTCCAGAAAAGATATCAGAGCTCCATGAGCACACTGTAAGAACAGCATGCTACATATGTAAAGAATAGACTGCCATAAACTTTTAGCTGCAAATCTACTTTTCGACATGAGAAATGTTTACTGTTGTTGCTTATCATCCTCCATATATTTACTTTTTTTCAGGACAAAGTTGATAGCATCCAATTTTGCCACTCAGGTGAAAGGTATAAAAATGTTTTATATATAATTGAATAATGCATAATGCACATATTTCACGAGGTAAAACTAAATTAAACATAGCAGTGTTTCATGTGATGGTAAAAGGTTTTTGTCGCTATCTCGTTTTAGGTTTGTGAGTGGAAGTCGAGATGGAACAGCGCGGATCTGGAAGCTCCATCAGCGGCAGCAGTGGAGGTGCATCTTGCTCAACATGTCCGCCACTCTTCCAGGGTAAGGACTCACTTTGTAGTTGTATTCCAGTTTGAAAGAAAACCGTCTTATCTTGGTGTAAATGCCTTGAATTCGCGCTCAGTAATCATGCACTGGGTACGAGGATGTACACTGAGTAAGCAGTAGGATATGCAAGAGCAAGAATCCCATTTGCAATAAAAATGCATCTGATTTGCTGAATGAAGAGCAACCATTTGCTGTGTAAGCTGCCTCAAAGAGTTGTCGGAGCATGTCCAAGTAAACCAGGTGCTGAAGTGAGCTGAGGAATCCATTTGCTCAAATGTATTATTTGCTCAGTTGTCAGATTGTATAAGTCTTGGCTCTGTCATCTGCTTACAAAACTGTGACTAACAGGTTGTGAAAATTTTGCATCACTTCCAGCTAAGGCTTGACTGACTGAATTTTTCACTGCAATGAAATTATATGAAAAGATTTTTTTAAACATTTGTTTGCAGATGTACTACAGTTTAAAATACAGTATTTTTTCTGTTATTTACACTTAAAGATTTGTCACCTGGTTAAATAATCAGTCTTGCAGCACATCCATACCTACATTAACCTTGATATTTAGCTGTAGGCTAAAGCTAGGTATTTGTTCCTGGAGACTACCAAAAGGGAAAGCTTAGACATTTCCAAATGTTTCAGTATTAGTCCTCTGGCTAAGCTGACTGATAAGACAGATTCTGTGTTCTCTGCGTTGTAGCTTTCAAACAGAGCATACTTCTGGACAGTTTGTTCAGTTGCAAATTAGTCATGCTTCCAAACAACAATGGCCTTATTTCACTGTTCAATTTATACAGAATTTTACATACAAAATGAATGTGCTGATGCAGTAATTCACTAAAGTATATCAGAGTTTCAACTCCTTCCATGTTTTTTTTGGAATGCACCCAGACTTAATGTCTTGGGAAGAACTAAAAAGGAGCCTCACTGGCTTTTTCTAAAATTGGCTCATCTGCCAAAGGTTGTAAACCAAAGTTGAAACTGCCTTTCAGAAGTCATTTTTAATGATGAAAAATAATTTACATTTTTCCTAGCAGTATGTTATCTCCCTGTTTGAAACTGGTGCTTGAGTTAAAAGGGAATCACTAATTAATAGATTCCTCGTGAGGTGGAAATTTTTCCATCTTAAAGAAGGTTTTGCATATGAACTTTCATCCTCTGGAGCAGTGTGAAAGCCAAAATTGGCAAAGACACAATATGAGAACAATCAGGACCGCAATGCTTCAGTTATTCATTTAGCTGAGGAAGCCACTGGTACATCACACACATAATGCATCCAGTCTGTTCCGTATTACAGATACGTGATGAATTATTATGGCATGAGATGGTGAGAGACACTGTTTTTTAACACAAGAGAAACTACCAACTTGGTAATATTCTTCAAAGTGAAGACAAAGCATGAGTACACAGAATAATCCTGTCGAAGGGAAACAAGGAGAAACTGCATATTGCAATAACTTGTGGAAAACATGGGCCTGCTTTCTTGAAATAGCATCTATCTGACATTTCATTGTCATTTATGTTCCGTACTTCAGCAACTTTATCACTATGAGACAGTACGTCTTAAGAGGAGCAATGTATTTAGTGAATATTGTCTGATTAGTTGTTTCTTTTTCTCTCAGTGCTGAACCAATGAGTGAAGAGGAGAGCTACTTCAAACCCAAAGTCACCATGGTAGCGTGGGATCGCCATGACAATACAGTCATCACGGCTGTTAACAACCATCTCCTCAAAGTGTGGAACTCCTACACAGGACAGCTGCTACATATCCTTAAAGTAATTGTGCACAATGTTCTGTCGCTCTTAAGAAGAAATGGAGAAAAATCATTTTACCTCTGAAACTGGTTCATTTTAAACCAGAGAATAACCTGATGTTGCTTTCAGGGCCATGAGGCTGAGGTGTTTGTCCTTGAACCACACCCTTTCGACCCCAGGATCATCCTGTCTGCCGGCCATGATGGGAATGTGTTCATATGGGATCTGCTGCGAGGGACAAACACACAGCACTACTTCAACATGGTACAGTGACAATCTCACGTTTACCGAATAGTTAACATACCAGTATGCAGCATGATAAGCACTTTAGAGACAAGCCATGATTAATTAGCTCATATATGGCAATATGCAGAAACATAGCACTAAAACTGACTTAGTTTAATGTATTATTTGTTTGTATGGCAGAAGAGGTCTTCCTCCATGGCCACACAGTGTGCTCTCAAATGCTCTTTAATCTGCAACTTTTCCCCTAGTTTCTCCTCAATCTGCTGCTTTATTGTCTCCAGTCCTTTCAGGCGTTTTTCTTTTTACCTCCTCTTATTTTTTGGACTCTTGGCAGATAGTGGATAAGAGAAGGAAACAGAACATTTACTTTGAGGGCCTGCAGAATCTGAAAGGAGAAAAATCAGACAGAGACACAGATTGTGAACAGATATTACAAACTTAAGATTAAAAAAAAAAAAAAAAAAAAAAGCAGGTGCTACTGTTAATAATTCTGCTTTTGTGCCGGGTTTGTCACCTTGCTAATGAGTTTTGTTACCTGGGGTGTTTTTGTGTTTTCCATCCAGATTGAAGGCCAGGGTCACGGAGCCGTTTTCGACTGCAAATTCACTCCTGATGGCCAACGTTTTGCCTGCACAGACTCCCATGGCCATCTGCTCATCTTTGGCTTTGGTAGTTCCAAGCCCTATGAAAAGGCAAGAATAGCTGTATCATTTTACAGACTGAGAAAATGTTATATCCCTTGAAATGTGACTCTTTACAAGCTTCCTGTATTGTATAAAAGTGCAGCATTGACATCCAAAAAAAGGAGCCCTGCCTTATCTAACATTATGCAAATATAACAGCTGTAAAGTGAAGTCATTTCCTAATTTGCCGTTTCTTCTGGCCTCTGAGCAGCTTCCAGACCAGGTGTTCTTCCACACAGACTACAGACCACTGATCCGGGACGCTAATGGCTTTGTGCTTGATGAACAGACACAGCAGGCGCCTCATCTCATGCCCCCACCGTTTTTGGTGGACGTAGATGGCAACCCTCATCCTCCAAGGTAGAGTTCTCATTCTTTTACTTATACAGCTGCAATGCAGTCTTCAGTTATTAACGTTGGATTCAGCTGTTTGAATATTAAGTCAGGGGTTCTTGTTGTCAAAACTGCGCCGAGTAATGCAGTTAGATTCTTTGATTTTGTCATGTTGTCCTTGAACATTTCATTTTTGAGTAGGTAATTCACAGCAATAGCAGTGTAACAGTAATTCGGCTTTGGTTTCTTTAAGTCTTGATTCATTCTCCAATGCTTTTGAAGTAAAATTTTCATTTGATTTTTAGGTACCAGCGTCTTGTCCCAGGACGGGAAAACATTGCTTCTGAGCACCTGGTTCCTCAGCTGGGATACGTAGCCACCAGTAAGGCCGTGTTTTCACCATCACTAGCACTAGTAAAGTTAATGGAGGACAGATGTATTTTGTACTATATAAATTACAAATCCACTTTCACTGCTTTATCAGCTTGCTAAATGTAGGAACAGTTGAACTCTAGATTTTCTTCTTAAAGCTGCTTGCAGTAATGTGATTAAACCTCCCTGACAACCCGACTCCTCTCTTGATCCCTCTGTGTTGCATCTTCAGGTGATGGTGAGGTGGTGGAGCAGGTGATCAGCCAGCAGACTGCTGAACACGAGGAGGTCACGATAAGACGCAGCAGCCTTCTGGACGAGGCCATCCGACAGCTTCAGGAGCAACAGGACCGGCACAACCAGCCTGAGACAGAGGAAGCGCCGGGTTCTGGAGCAGATGGGCAGGCTGAACCACACGGTCCAGTGTTGCCACCAGCACCAAGCACACCACGCAGAGGTATCATTGTTTTAGTCGACATATCACCTATTTATAAGGCCCTTATTGTTTGTTTTTAGCATACTTGCATTACTTAAGTACTTTCCATTAATGCAGGTCATAAATGCTCAAATAATTGGGTTACACTGCAGGTGCCGGCTGTTTTTCACTGAGCTTGGAAAAGCCAGTTTTACTCACTGTGTGCTTATGAACTGAAATAACCTGCAGAATAATTTAAAGCTTGATGCATTTTAACCTGAGGGCAACTCAGGCTTTTGAGTTCATCTTAGTTTGCTTCTTGCTGCTCTACTTTACTTGATTAATTTAGTTTTAAATCTTTGATGTTCTAATTAATGTTTTTTAATACTTTACTAACTTTGCCTTTTAATATTTTGTCATTTTTGTTATTTGAGTTTGTGTCTTATGTGCCTGTATCTTTTCTCAGCTACATTGTAAATGAGGCCTCCAAGCCTCAATGTCCTCTGAATTTAAATGAAGGTTAAATGTTGATGGAATGAGCTTTTGGATGTAAACTGTGTGGATTTAGTTTTTTTATTTCACACAGTGTCGCACAAGCATGTACAAAGAGTGATTTATATTTTATTTTTCTTTAACTGCAGTGTCTGTGAACGACCGAGCAGATGTGCAGTCACCCCCTAACGTGGGTCTGCGTCGCAGTGGACAGGTGGAGGGCGTTCGGCAGATGCACCAGAATGCTCCTCGCAGCCAGATGGCCACCGAGAGAGACCTGCAGGCCTGGAGGAGGAGGGTGGTGGTACCTGAACTGCCACCCAGCAGCTATAGGTAGAGTCTTACCTTTACCGGCTAAACATATGAGATGGGTGTGACTTTTTTTTTTCTCACCACATTATTTACCCAAAGCACAGCATGTACAACTGTTTTATAGTGTCACATTTTAATATGACCTGCATGGAAACGGATCCTACTTCCATTATTGATCTGATCAGTATCTGTTGTAACCACTTACAGAAGAAATGAGTACTGTTGATTATCTTGTAACTATTGCACATGTCCAGGTCTGGGATATAATAGATGGTAAGTGTACAGTCAGTCCTTGTAATGAGTATGTTGGATGTGAGAGAAGTAGGCAGGTGTAAAGACATGAATACTTAGACAAGAGCCAAATTGTTTTGGGTAGGTAACAGGTCAGAGAATCTGTGAAATGGCGGGATGCTCACCATCAGCAGGGATGAATACGAACCAACAGTGGTTGGAGGAGGAACAAACCAGCGACAGACTGTAGGTGGATGTGTTGGTACAAATCTGGCATGTGGCAGCGCAACTTAGCGCTAAGGTCCTGTTGCCAGACACCACAGGGTATCTTCAGAGGTCTTACACAGCCGTGTCTTGGAGGGTCATAGCTGTTTTGGTGGGATACTATTCAGGAGTAGTAATAATGGTTGACTTTTACATCTGTAAATGTTCAACAGAATTCACCATTTTCAAGAAATGTAATTTTTGAGAACTTGAGTTGATAGTAAGAAACACAGATAAAAAGTCTTTTCACAGTCCTTTGTTACATGACGTAAAAAAGATTTAAGAGGATGTGAATGCAGCCTGGTTATTGACATCAACAGAAAAATGACAGTTGTTTATGACTAAATCCATTAAGAGGAGGTAACTTTCATACTTCTGGAGATTTTATGTCATTTCTCTTGCCCCAGTTTTTGTTACTGTTCCTCATAAATTTTAAACAACATGGAAATAATTTTTCAGGGACCAAGAGGACACTCGAATAGCCAAAGGAGACGAGGAGGTGGTGCAGTACAATGCTAAGAAGAGACGCATTATCTACAGCAGCTGTCGAGTAGGTTTCTCATTTCTTAGATCGAAATTTGAAAAATGTTTCCTGTTTAAAGCTGTGAACAGCTTTCTGACTTATGTACGAAACTTCAAGCAGTCTGCAAAGTGAACGCTACAGCATCTTTGTAACAAGTAAATGGTGGATTTGATAACATGCAGGATCAAAGAACAAAATGCACTCTATATTTACAGTCCCGTCTGAAACAAATCATTTGTTCATCTTCAGAAATCAAGATAGGTGTTTTCAGGTTGCTTTCTTTGTTCTTCACAACTATTTCAATCCATTTTTCCCCACTGATGCTGAGTCAGTCCCATTTGTCCCTCCAGGATGATTCAGACGATGAGCCATCCTCTGCAAAGCGAGCACATGGCCGCAGCAATACGCTGGAATTCATCGATTTGTCGTGCGAAGAGGGAGAAGAGACGGCAAGTTCAGAAGTACACAGCGAGGTATCATATTTTCTACTCTCCCAGGACATGGTAATCAAGCATCTGTGGTATTTTTTGATGTAGTTTTTAAAAAAAGTTTAAGCAATTTCTCTTTTTTTTTTTTAAATTTTCATTTCTCTTCAGGACAATGAGCTGGACGGCAGTGATCTGGATTCCTCCAATGATGAAGATGAGTGGAAGAGTGACAGCTCAAGGTATGAAGCTCTCTAGATGAGTCGCGGGAAATTGCTCTTTGAATTTTTTTGAAAATCGTCCAGAGTACCTCATGAAAAAGTTTTCCTGAATCAAACATGGTTTGTATAGACAAAAAAGTAGTCACTTAAATGTTAAAACTTTGTCTTGTCTTTGGCGTCAATTCAAAAAGATAATTTGTTGTGTTTTCTGTTGTCATCTGCTGCATGTAACTTAAAATATAATCATAACTGCTTTTGATTGGACAGCCATACTTCCAGTGAGTACTCCGACTGGACTGCAGACGCCGGTATAAACCTGCAGCCCTCCACCCCGCTGTCGTCACGGAAACGAGTGAGGCGCAGACTGAGCAGCTCTGAAGAGGAAGAAGAAGAGAATGAGGAGGAGGAGGAAAAGCAGCAAAGTGACGAGGAGGAAAAACCTGGGAAGAAAAGCAAGGAGAAGACCAAGAAAGCAAAGAACAAGTCACCCAGGGTGAGTTTACCGATCCTACTGCTTAGTTGTTGCCAAGATACTGCTTTACATTGTGTCTTTAACAAAGTATAATAGTAAATATTGTGACAAATATTTTAATATTAAACATTTTACATCACAATGCTTCAAGCAGCGTCCAAAGGCCAGACCATCCATTAACAGGGAAGTGTCCAATGAGTTCAGACCGTCGCCCTGGATCACCGATGTCATTCCCAGAAAGTCTCCTTTTGTTCCCCAGATGGGCGATGAGGTACGTATCATTGGTAGAGGCTTTTACGGGACTGTGAGATGGGCTTAGGTCTGTTTTTATTTCTTACTGCGTTCCAAATAGTTCACCGAGGTACATTGGAAATGACAGTTCAATGCATTTTGAAAGTAGAAATCAGGTTTGACACAAGTATGGCATTGCAAAGCTTCCTGGGATTAAATACATTTGACCCAGCACAAAATGACTGGACCTTGTTTGTTTTTCAATTGGCCTTTTGCATCACTAAAGGAGCACTTGAACTTTCTTTGTTTTATTGCTTTATTACTGATTGGCTTTTACAAATTTGAATCCCAAACAGATAAAACAAAAACAGGAACAGACCCACCTTTATGAGCAACAATACTGGGACGATATGGGTAGTTAAAGGTCTTTTGAGTCTTGGCTGAACAAGATAAAGAAAACAGACCTACACAGCAAATATATTTTTAAAAAGCTGAATAATGTAGTCCTTTTTTATCCTCAGATAATCAGTAAGCCAGCTAAAATGTAGTAGATCATCTTTTGGTTTAGCAAATGTGACCTTATCGCTGAGTTTTTTTGCCAAAAGGTAAAGTATATTTACTTTGCCTGGTTTGATTTGGGAGCAAAGTGCTCATGGTCAACGTCACACTTTCAGTGTGACATCTTGGCAAGAAATAGTGCTCTTTATACCAAGTTAGAGAACTGCATTAACATAGCAGAGAAGAAAATGTGCATGAATCTGCCATGACAAATGAAAAATAAAGTGTTTAAAAAGAACTACATTAAGAAAATGGAAAAATGTGGAATTGATTTATACAGATATGGATGTAGTTTTAATACTTTTGGCAAATGTTTTATTGGCTCAGCAGGGCTTTGGAATCACCAGATCTTCTGATTATCAGCAAAAGTTCAGTTCTAAGCTTTATATGTTCTGTCTGTCAGGTGATCTACTTTCGGCAGGGACACGAGGCCTATGTGGAGGCTGTGAGCCGGAGTGAGCTCTACCCCATCAACTTAGAAAAACAGCCCTGGAGGAAAATGGAGCTGCGGGTAAGATTAAGGCCAAAAAAGGAAAAGAAGATCATAAAATGTGTCCAGTAGATAAATTTTAAGCAAAGATATTAAGTTTTAAAAGCTGCGTGAGTCTTCACCGAGAACACAAACGCTAACACTAATGTAGATTTCAATTTAATTCAAATGAAATGAAAATCCTTCTGTTTGTTTCCTAGGACCAAGAGTTTGTGAAAATCACTGGAATCAAATATGAAGTCTGCCCTCCGACACTTTGCTGTCTGAAGCTGACTCTTATTGACCACGGCACCGGCAAAATCACAGACAAGTCCTTTTCTGTCAAGTAAGCAGCTCAGTCACATTAAACATCTATTTACTGAGAAACACATTAAAAATGTTGTTTTTCTTTAATCTTATCAGCAGCCCAGCATGAAGACGGCTTTACCCGAGGCCATGTTTGAATTTGTTGCATGTATATCAAGCGTATAATTAAGAAAATTAGGTCATTGTAGTGTAGAAGTGATAATGCCTACAATATTTTGATCGTAAGCTCTGTTTGTTTTATTTTGATTATATTGTCTTTGCTGGCTAGATTTCACCGACTGTTACTGTGTATTGGTAAGAATCAGTTTTACAGACACAAAGTCCTGTAAATTTTTTTGTATTTTGCCATCAAAGTGACTCAGATTTTTTTCTACAGGTATCATGACATGCCAGATGTGATTGACTTCCTGGTTTTGAGGCAAAGTTATGATGAGGCGCTGCGAAGAAACTGGCAACCAAGTAAGTGAGCGCGATACTCCCTGTTAGAAGTGTGTTCTCCTTCTTTCACTGCCAAGTAACATCTGTGCATTTCTTTATTCAGCTTTATATGGATAAATCAGACTTATTTTTACAACTTGGTCAACATTTTAGTCTAAAAGCTACTCAATTAGAAAGGATTATTTCACAATGAGAGTTCTTTATTATTTCTGCTTTGTGATTTCTCAGTCAAGGATGAATAAGGTTTTGTTGTTGTTCACATAGATCCTGCTTCTAGTGATGAATCAGTGCAGTCGCCTCCACAAATAGGTGCAGGCATTTATTCTCCATCTCCTGAATTTGGTGTTATTTTCTTTCTTGCAGATGACAGGTTTCGCTCAGTGATAGACGATGCCTGGTGGTTTGGGACCATCGTCTGTCAGGAGCCTTACCAGCCAGAGTATCCCGACAGTCTCTTCCAGTGCTTCAAAGTCAGGTGGGAAAACACCCATATTGTTGGAACAGAGTAATTGTGGAGACACTGTGACGGTGACACTAACACTAATACCGTTCTAATCAGGTTTCCAACACTTATTGCTTTTGTGCTTTTGATGTCCTTACTGTATAAATCAAAGCTTTAGCCAGACAGCAGGCTGACTGGCTGACATTATTTAGGTTCACTGAGATTGCAGTAGTGGCATTATCGAGTACATAGAAATACAAATTTTGAAATGATAGACGATCTATATTTTTTGTATATTTAGAGATCAGCTGGGCCTTGTCTCTGTCCTCTTGTGGTTACTAAGAAGCATAACAACGTCTTGTCTTTGACTGTCCTTGCAATGGCAATAATATTTCTATTACTAGCTTTTTAAATAAGACAAAATAAAAAGTTATGAGTGTCATATTAGTTCATATAACTATCAAGTCAGGTCAAATTTATTTATAAAGCACTTTAAAACAACCGGAGTTGACCAAGTTGCTGTACAGAAGAATGAAAACATGATCAGAAGATAAAAATAATAGAACTAAAGACAAAATATGCAATAAAACATAAACAATAAATAGACTAAACTGACTGGACTGTCCATCCCAGATACAGTATATGTGCACACGGAAACAACAAACCTACGTTACGTGAAAAGCCAAAGAAAAGAGGTTGGTTTCAGGAAAGGTTTTGAAATTAGACAGTGAGGAGGTCTGTTTGATGTGCAAAGTTTTGGAGCTGCAACAGAAAACGTTCGATCCCCTCTGAGCTTCAGCCTTGTTTTGGGCACCCTGAGGAGCAGCTGGTCAGCTGACCTGAGAGATCGGCTAGGTGTATGGCGGGTAGAAGCTCAGAGAGTTATGGTGGGGCACGACCATTTAGGGATTTAAAAACAAGTAAAAGAATTTTAAAATGGACAGGCAGCCAGTGGAGTGAAGCCAGAATCGATTAAATGTGCTCAAACTTTCTTGTGCCAGTTAAAAGACGTGCAGCGGCGTTCTGAACTAACTGGAGACGAGCGATGGAGGACCCAGTAACCCCCATATAAAGTGCATTACAGTAATCCAGCCGAGTGGTCGCTAAGGCATGGATCACTGTTTCAAAGTGCTGTCTCTGGAGAAAAGGTTTTATTTTTGCCATCTGTCTTAACTGGAAGAAGCTTGATTTCACCAACTATGAGTAATTGAATAGTTTAACTGAAGAAAAAGTTACTGTAAACTTTTTTTTGTTTGTTTTCACCAGATGGGACAACGGGGAAACTGAGAAACTGAGTCCTTGGGATGTGGAACCTATTCAAGATGATGGTAATAAAATTGTCTCCTTAGCTTACTGCTGTCACAAACACACAATACTGGAGTCTGTTTACAAAGTCTGGGTAGTAATGGGATTGATGTCATATTGAAAAAATCTGTCTCCGCTGTGCAGACCCGCAGCCAGAGACAGAAGGAGGTGGTATCCCTGTGACAGCAGATGAGATGAAGGAGCTGATGTACAAGCCTCTGCCAGGGGAGTGGGGCGAGAGGAGCAGGGATGAGGAGTGCGAGCGCATCATCGCTGGCATCGATCATCTCATCACTGTCGGTGCGTATACATGAGTAGACGTTCTGTAACTACCTTTGGTTCACTTTCATATTTCTGATCAGTCTTTTTTTCACACATCAGGGTTTCTCTAATTGTAGAACAGATTCTCACCAGTTATTCTGACCCAGCTTCTTGTACGTTTTTGCTACAGAGATTGCAGCTCCGTTCTCTGGTCCTGTGGACTTGATCCAGTATCCCACCTACTGCACCGTGATCGCCTATCCCACAGATCTGGGCACCATCAGACTTCGACTCATTAACAGATTCTACAGGTCAGTTCCTCCTTCTGCCTCGCTGATAATCCAAACAGGTGTTTACTGTTGATGGAACTGTGTGCTTTAAATGTTGAAATTCAAAACGCTAATGTTTTGTACAGTTTTTGAAGATACTGTGTATTTACTCACCTCTGGTGGTCCGCAGGCGCCTCTCAGCATTAATTTGGGATGCCAGGTATATTGCACATAACGCCCGCACTTTCAATGAGCCAAGGAGCAAGATTGCCCACTCTGCAAAAATTATCACAAACGTCCTGCAGAAATTTGTCAAGTACGTATTACCGAATGTCTTTCTAAAAAAAAATCTGCTGTAGATCATGTGATGATACACAAACTCTAAGCACATTATCATTCAAATATATAGTCTTGTATGCGAATAAGTCGTCACGTTTTCTTACTTCGTCAGTAATCCAAGCTGCACAGATATCATGGAGATATACAGTGCTGTAGAAGATATGGATGAAGATGATGAGGTAAGTCTAGATAAATTAACAAACTTTATGTTATTAGTGTGTTTGTAGAGTTTTTTTTCATGTGCTGCTGCCAAAACATAAGTTTGATTTGAAAATCCAGTACTACACCTACGCTGTTGGCAGTAAATGTAAAGAAAAGATTTTTGAAAATTAACAAAAACCAGTATTTGGTGTGAGATTGTTTTACAGCACCAATCCTCTTCGGCACACTAGTGCTCATTCTTAGGGCATTTTGCAGTCGATTTGGCTCCTCATGGCTCTTTGTGTATTTCCAGCCTCACTCAGTGATGTTGAGTTCAGTGCTCTGTGGGAGTCGTACCATCTGTTGCAGATGGTTCTGGCTGGATATTTACAGCTGTTGTCGGAATAAATTTAGGACTAATCAGATGTCTCCCTGATGGTACTGCACTATGAGTTAGACTCTAAACTTCTAAAGTTAGCTTTGCACAGTTCTGTGTAAGCAAATAAGTGGATCATTGAGAGAAGAGACTAGATAAACTTGAAATGTATGTAAGCAGTTGCAGCTGATTATAAAGAAGGCAGTTTTCCATTTTAAGGTCGTAGTCTGTGATCATATCATTTGAAAATGCAATTATCACAAAATTAATAATGACATGTAAGTAATCCAAATTTGTTTGGTGCCTACAGGAAGAAGATACAGAAGCACCAGGAACATCATCTGGACACAGACTGCGTCAAGTAAATGCATTCATAGAACTGATAACATCCAAGGATCTATTTGTAGAACTCAAAACTGCAATAAGCCATCAGTACTGTCACTGTGAGACATATGATTGTTTTAGATTAGACTTTGGCTGCATATGTTTCTTGTTAATGATTTCCGCTCTTTCTCCCTGACATGTGCAGCGCTCTGTAGAGGTGATACCAGACAGAGATGCCTGGAAGGAGCAATGCAAGAGTCTGCTCAACTACATATTTACCTGTGAGGACTCAGAACCGTTCAGGCAGCCTGTGAATCCTCAGAACTATCCAGTAAGTAAACACCGTACACTGAGACTAAAGTATAACTGAAGAAACATCAGCAGGTCATGTTTTTAGTTCTGTGTCCGGTGCTTTGGAAATCTAAATCCTGTTTGGTTTGTGTCCAGGACTACCACGACATCATTGATACACCAATGGACTTTGGCACAGTGAAAAGGACGCTGGAGGAAGACCACTATGAAAACCCTGTAGAGCTGTGCAAAGACACCCGGCTGATATTTGCCAACGCTAAAGCCTACACACCCAACAAACGCTCCAAGGTATAGTGTAATTATCTCTGTGGAGGAATGTTAATGCATGGAAACCACTTGGGTTTGCCTTTACACTTAATATTTTAGCTTGTCTGCTGAACTTTGCCTCTTTTGTTGTTTGTAGATTTACAGTATGACCTTGCGGCTCTCTGCCTTCTTTGAGGAGCGAATCAGAACAATCATATCTGAGTACAAAACTGCTGTCAAAAGCAATGACAGGCTCCGCCGCAGTCAGAGGTTTCGTAAGAAGATGCAGCAGCAGGATCAGCCCTCTGCCCCAACAAGGTCTGTGTGACTTCTACATTTCAAAAATCATTATTTGCCATGTTTTGTACTCCAAAGGTGATGCATTAGAATCTTACCTAAATGCTTTCTTGTTGCCACTTGTTTCTTTCTTCATTGAGAGCTCACTAACACAACGCAAATGTTCCAGTAATTAGATTTAATTTGAAACTGTTAAGGTGTCACTAGTCCATTTCCAGCTTACGAGTGCAGCAGTCTAATTAAAATGTTGGATTTTTCTTTCCTCAAGTCAAAAGAGGGCTGCACTGAAAACTCAGGAAAAAGTGGAGTCGACGTCAGTGACCAAATCTACCTCAGCCAAAGTGTCTGTTCCAGAGAGGGCCGGGAGGAGCCGAAGCAGCAGCTCGGGTCACAGCTCCTCAGACGACGACTCCGGCTCCAAAGGTGCTTCATCAACACCAGGTACAAAAGAAGCTTTCGTGCTGTAGTAGTTTTTTTGAATAACTGTATCATGACTTTGCTCAGAGTAGAGTTGAACATTGATGGTTAAAGATGTCAGAACTACTGTTGAAATAGTTTGACAACTCACAGCTGTCTCAAGGCAGTTTTAACAGTCTTTGCTTCTGGAAATGGCTTCTTGACATGCAGTAGCTTGTGAAATTTAACACTATAGCTCACACAGACACGTGAAGGGCTGTGTTTGAGTTTTGTTACTTGTTGAATGCCATTTAATTGTGTTGGGATAAAAAGAACTTGTAATTCCACTGCAAGAACCGGTTTGGATCCTCATGTGTTTTCATTAATATGTTTTTTTTCTGCCCTGCTCTCTGCTCTTTTATGGCAGAATCTGAGAGTGAGATGAGCGTGTCAGAGGAGGAGAAACGTCCAGGTTCCTCAAGGCACCATCAACGTAGACATAAAGCAAGAGTTACAAGGAGCCACCGTGCCAAGCCAAGAAAAAAAGGTCAGGAATAAAGTATTTCCACCGATTCTGTAGAAAATAAATGTGCCTTTTAAGTTGTATATTGAGAAAATTCTCCTTGAAAATATATTATTGTTACTAGTTGCTGAAAGCGACAGTGAAGACGAGGAAGAAGACGATGAAGAAGAATTTGACAGTGACGGTGAAGAGGGAGAGGATGGAGAGGTGTCCTCCCAGTCTTCAGATCGTCGCTATCCCAGCAGGAATAAGAGCAGCAGGAGTACGCGGCTGACCAGAAACAGCGCTGCTGGAGACAGAAAATGGACAGGTAAGCACTACGGACTGTCTACAGCAGGGGTGTCGAACTTCTTTTAGTTCAAGGGCCACATTCAGCCCAGGTTGATCTTAAGTGGGCCGGACCAGTTAAATTACAGCATATTAACCCATAAAACTCTAAATTTTTCCTTTTGTTTTCATGCAAAAAAGTATGTTCTTCAAACATTCACATTTAATGAACAAAACATTATGAAGAACATGAAGTTTCTTCAGAAAAATAAATTCAATTTCAGCAATATTTTGCCTCAATTTATCATTTACACATTACAACTTACAGATCACAGTGTGTCTACAAAGGCACAAAACATTTAGTCATGATCGAAACAACAGCAGTCAGACAAGAAAAGACAAAAAACAAGACAAAGTATTACAAAAATGAGACACAAAATGACAACGAGAACAAAACGCCAAAAAATGAGACCGACACGAAACAAAACAGAAAAAAGGCAAAAAATTAGGCCAAAAAGTTACAAAGCGTCAAAAAATGGACAAACGACAAAAACAAGACAAAAAATTACGCAGACACAAGTGAGACAAAAAACACAAAACGATACACACAACAATGAATAAAGTGAAACACAAAATGAGAAAAATAAGACCAAAAATACGAGCGTGACAATAAGGAAACAAAACAACAAAAACAAGAAACAAAATGACAACAACATGAGACAAACGACAAAAATCAGACAACAAAACAACAATAACAAGACAAAATATTACAAAAATGAGACACAAAGCAACAAAAGAACAATGAGCAATATATTATTTTACTTTATGATCAAAACAACTTACCCAGAAATTATTTTAAATTTATAGTTTTACAAATTCACAATTTGCAGTTAATGTATTCTCTGGAATTTTTACACTTTGAGGGCCGGATTGGACCCTCTGGCGGGCCAGTTTTGGCCCGCGGGCCACATGTTTGACACCCCTGGTCTACAGCCTCAAACGGAGTAAAACTCACCAGTCGGTGTGCTTAATCATTGTTCTGACTGGCGCTTTTCAGAGGGCAGAGCTGAAATGAACGGACACAGCAGCAGGTCGTCTCGCAGGGAGAGGCGTCACCGCCAAGACTCTGACAGAGCCACGTCTCAGGGCTCTGACAGGGAAGAGGAAGTAACGGGGCGCAGGCCACTCAAGAGAAAGACGGCAAGGGCGGCTGTTGACAAGATAAAACTCCTCGAAGCATCAGATGAAGACTATGAGGAGGAGGAGGAGGAGGACAAGAAGCCAACGAGGAGCAGCAGTTGTCTCCGCCACACATCCTGGGTCAGCAAACGCACTGCAGTGATCCAAAGCAGCTCAGATTCAGATGGAGAGTCATCAGCGAGGGGTAGGCGAACGCTTTTCACAGTCAGAAAAAGTACAGCACCAGAAAATACATTGCTCGTGTGTTTTCGTTTTTTTTTCAGCTCCTTAGGGATAGATTTTTACTCTGTTCTGCTCTTTCTGTATTTTCTAGCCTCTCAGAATACGAAGGAATCAGGTGGTGAATCCAAGGATGAGGAGGATGGGAATGACAGCGATACTTCATCCTCCTCCCAGAATAAGCAGAATGGAGACACGAAGTCCATCAAACAGAGAACATCAAGACAAGCTGCCAAGACTAAGGGAAATGGTGAGAAATGTCCTCATTAATCATGTTTCCTTTTTTTTTTTTTGCTAGTGGTGAGTTGAAAGTTGCTCTAATCAGGTGCTTTTTTTCCTTTCTTCCTGTGCAGATGCTTTGTCCCACATGAACGGACACAGTGCGAAACATCACAAGTCTAAGAGCAACTCTGAGCAAGAGGAAACTGCAGAGGAGAGCTCTGGCGAAGCTGAGGATGATGAGGAGGAGGTGCAGGCACCAAAGTCTCAGAAATCCTCTAAAAGAACCGCAGCCGCTCCAGCCAGGAAGAGTAGGATTACAAGTGAGGAGGAAGAGGACATGGAACACCAGACCACCAGACACAAACCTCCTGGAAGCTCAGATGATGAGGACAAAGACCACAGTTCCCACAAACACCCACACCAAAATGGAAGAAATGTGGAGGAGGTAATCCACAGGGACTCCAAGAAAAAAAGTAAAGTTTTACCGTCAAAAAGCCAAGAAAAACAAAAGTCTGCCTCAGCTAATAAACTGGATGGTGCAGAATCAGATGAAAATAGTGATTCTCCAAAGAGATCCAGCCCACGCAAGAAAAAACTGAAAAAAGAAGAGCAAGAAGAAGAAAGCAATCACTCCAGTGAGGAATATAAGGTTGAAACGAAGACAAAGAGGTCAACAAGAAACAAGAGCAAATGTAAACGGCTGCGTGGCGACACCTCAGTTTCAGAGACTTCTGAGCAGGAGTACAAACCCAAGAGGAAGTCGAGGAGGAAACGCTCCACTGGCTCATCAGACGAGGAGTCGGATAATTCAGAAAAAACATCAAGCAGGCGGCTGAACCTCCGAGTCCTGCCAAAAAAGAAATACATCAGTGACAACTCTCTTTCCGAGGAGGACTCTGCTTCTGCAAACCAGAGTAGACAGAGAAATGGTAACAAAACAGCAGTGGAGTCGAGGGAAGACAGGTGTAATGCAAGAGTGTCTACCAGAACTTCTCCCAGTGAAACCAAGAATCAGTTGTCTTCCAAGAGAAAACGGATTTACACCTCAGATTCTGAAGACGGTGAGGAAGAGCCAGTGCCCAAGAACAATAAAAATAGCAGGTCAGGCTCCTCGAAGCACTCCAAAAGGGAATCCAAACAGGAGGATGATAACAGCAACGAGAAGGAGACTTCTTCCCACTCTGATTCCAGTGAGGAGGAGGAAGATATTGGTCATTCAAGGAGAGGGAAGAAAAACGCGAGGCAGCCAAAACACAAACGAAAGGAAAGCTACAGCAGCAGCAAACACAGTTCCGACTCAGAAAGCGAGCAGTCGTCTTCAGCCTCTGAAAACTCATTTGCCAGCTCAGGGTCCCACAGCAGTCCAAAGAGGAGAAGTCACGTACGGTCTGGGATCAGTGAACGGACTGCCAGCCGCCAGCTACGGCAGCGTCGCCAGCAGGCTGCCTCAGAGGAGGACGACAGTGATGAGTCGTACGGCCAACCGCGGCGAAAGACACGCGTGAACACCCGGAACCGGGGCAAGCGGACGGTAAATTATCAAGACAGCGAATGAAGGACGTAGCGGCTGGAAGTACAGGCTCTAGGGGGAAGACGGACATTAACTGGAGACCTTAAAGACACTTGATGGCCACGTTATGGTAGTAGCACTGGAGTCCTCGAGAGAAAATGCTGTGAATCTGTTTCATTCAGGGATATTTATATTTTCTATGAAAAACATGTTTATAGATGTAATACAAATTCAAGCATTTGAACTGCTGGTTTTCACAAGGATACAGAGCAAAACACCACCTCCCATACTGCTTGTTGTGCTTGTTGGCCAGCAGAGTAACCATTCTGGGGAGTCTTGTCAGCTTGGGTGCTATCTAATATACCTCTGTTTAATCAAGCATATTGCTGGCTTGCACTAAGATACACTGTAATGAGGTATTTCATACACTAGTTTTGCATTAGAAACTCAGGGGTCAACTAAGTTTACTGTAGTCTCAGACATGCAGTTGTGTTTTGAGCTAAGGTAAGGACAAGAAACTATTCCAGGTCGGCAGATGTCCAAGCACATTCACTGGGACAAAACAAATCCATGTTCAGACTTTTGACTACAGCACTCCTTTGTAAATCCACACACTTAAAGCTTGACTGTATTGTGAGTTTATATGAGCCTAATGAACGAAAATGATTTTTTTTCCCCCATACATTTCATTTTTTTTCAATAGATTTGTGTTGTAGTCTAGTGAATAGATGTAAATATGTGATTAAGAACAAAATTGTCTGAACGGCTTGGCGATCAGTTTGTAGCAAAGCGTTTATTTAAATTTGAGCTTTTTCTTATTTTTGTTTTTTTTTTACATGTAACTGCATTGTCTTGCCATATGTCACAAATTGGTACCTTTTTGCCAAGTACAAATAACCAAAAGTACTTAATGCAAAATGTTGTCATTTCTCATATTGGGAAGACCTTTTATTGTTGTCCTGTGTTATCTACTTTCAGTATTAAATTCTTTTTCAGAGTTGACTTAAGACATTTTGCCAGTCACATGGTTTCATTTTGTTTATTGGGAGGTTTCTAAATACAGTCGCTTTATGACATTGAGCTTAATGTTTTTCGTACTACACCTTTAATAAACAGATTTCACAGGAAAACTATTAACGCAATGTGGTCGTGGAGTGCAAGGAGTTATTCTTCCTGTTAATAAAGACATAATTTCAAGATGCGTTCTGTGTTTAATTTAATCGTATCAACTGACATCATGATTAGAGTACCCCACATTGATTAAAAATAAATTACTTTCCGTCTATCTCTTACTGGGCACTTGCAAGCATTAGTGTGATGTTATTAAACTGAATATAATATGAACCAAATGCTTTTACTGCGATAACACAGTTACCTTAAAAGTATCCTTACTGTACAGCCGTAGCATTGTCCTTACACAGGTTGTTTTTTTCCAGGAAAATAAAAGTAAGCAAGCAAGGTTATTTGTACAGCACTTTATCACAGTTATAGTTATTTAAAAGTGCTGTACAGGCAAAACTAAGAAACAAAGTGGTGAAGACAAATAGAATAAAGTGCCCACAAATTCACACAATAATTAAAACTGATGGACTAAAACTGGAAAAAAAACAGTGTAAAAGATAATGTATCTAATAAAACAGACACAATTGAGGAAAAAAAAGGAAAACTGGCAGTATAGATGAGACTTTAAAAATAAATATTTAAAATTAAATGCATGTGAGGAATGCATTACCTCAGTTTGGCTGTGTTTTCAGATGCTAGAATCTGTGAAAGGGCCAAGATTTACAACTATTTAGTTTTTTGTTTAGGTTTTTTTTTTTTTTTAAATGTGTTGAAAATTTTTTTAAAAATCCACACAAATCTATTTCCAAGTCTCCTATGACACGTCTTTATCTTGATTGTAATATATTTAAGTATAACTGATGATAAAATACAGACAGTCATGTTGCATTACATTTTTTACTGTCTCTAAATGGGCCATGGTCAGGTGCCAGTGAAAATATTTTGAAGCCTTTCCAGAGAAACAACTATTGATTTCTTCATAAATAATTTACCAGTATTCATCAACTTCCAGACAAAATAATAATTAAACCGTATTGCCTTTATTCTTTTTGATGTCTTAATTTATATGTTATTTCTTAGAGAAATTGTTTTGCATCTGTTTTGTCTTTTTTCGGACAACATATAAACATGCTGCTTTTATTATGAAGAGGTATTTTTAAAACGTCGCTTCCGGTCATAGTTTGAAGTATCTGGTCGCAGTTTCGACAGAATATAATTGTAAAGTGTAATTTTTATTCGGAGTAATAATTCTAAAAGGCTACGGTGTTCCCAATACTATAGCTACGTGCTTTTACCATTTTCTGTGCTATGTTCTGGGATTTCTTTAATCTTTTCTTTATGCGGTCCTGTTTTTTTCGCGAAAGTACCAGCAGCTACAGTTGGATAGATTTACTTTGACAGATAGCCAGTGAGCTAACATGTGAGCTGCTATGTTTACTACAGGTACGCTTCATACATGACAAAAAAAAGACTTTATGCGTCCAATTTTCCCGAAGAGAGAACTTTAAATATATAAACGTTATTTAGATACGTTGTTTATATTTCCGGCTTTTGAAAACGGGCTAACGTCAAAGCTGAAATCTAGCATGTCCTCTATGTTTAGCTACTGTCAGCTCTGTTAGCCTCAGTGGACCAAAAGTGATTGAACTTAAAGCAGGTTTCATACAAAATGTCTGCGTGTAAAAGGTTGCTTTACGTGGTAAAGCACAGGAGCCTTTGGGCACAGGTCCGGAGAAACGTGACGACATGGTCGCCTGTTGGAGCTGCTTTCAATGCCAAACCTCACAGGAGACTGGATCTGTTTGAGAAAAACGTGGTGTGTATTTGTCTTTAGTGTTTCTGTCACTGCAACACTAATGCCTCTGTGTAATAATATTGTGCTGCATTGGTTAGAGATGATGTTTTGTCATGACATTCCCATTCTGTGTGTGTTTGACGTGTGGCTGCAGGGCTTGTTTGGAGTCCCAGAGCTCAGCTGTCCTGCAGGCTTCCAGGCAGCAGCGAAGACAGCTCTGAAGAACACACAGCGGCTGGTGGAAAAAGCTTGTTCTTCTCCTCCAGGAGCTGAGACAGTCGAGTGTTTTGACCAGCTGTCAGATGGTTTGTGTAAAGTGGCCGATCTGGTGAGTTCGTCACTCCACATGTGTCTAATCTTTACATTATAACTGGGCAAATGTTTAAGTAGGCTGTTAGTGTTACTCACATACAATACATACAATTTTCAACCAAAGTAGTTTGTAGTCATCAGCTCTTGCAATGCGGATCTGTAACAAAAAGGACCTCAAAAGTAATTCAAACATTGTATGCTGCTTGTTTCCCTTGTAATGTATGTGGTTTTTATTTTAACCACAAAATGTCCTGCTAGTCTGTTTCCTCGTTAATTATTCTTTCCTTTATTCCAGGCAGACTTCATAAAAGTAGCTCATCCAGATCCAGCGTTTCGAGAGGCTGCAGAGAAGACCTGTGTAGATATTGGCACGGTTGTGGAGAAGTAAGAAGCAAAGTAGACTGATCTCACCTCTACAAATGTCTTTTAATAGATGGACAACAATGTGTGAAATGTGTTGTAATGTACTGTTTACAACATTGAGATAATGCAGATTGTTGAAGGGATTTTTCAGCTTGCTAAAGTTCTTGAGACCCCCTTGACAGATGCTCAGGTTTGGTGACTATTTGTTTCAGATTGAACACCAACGTTGAGCTGTGCAAGAGCCTAAAGAATCTGCTAGACAACCCAAACATTGTAGCCCAGCTGGACCCTGATACAAGGTAACTTTACTCTTGACTTGTTTAGTCTGTAGCTCTACTGTAGACATTGTTGAAGGTGTTGAGAACATTGCAGATAAAGGATTCATTGTTTATCTTGTTCCAAAATTATATCAATATCTAACAATGATATGTCCAGCAATAGTAAATTTAAACATTCATCTATGCTTTTTCTTCGTAGGCGAGTGGCAGAGTTGTTCATGTTCGACTTTGAAATCAGTGGAATTCATCTGGATGACAAACTGGTGAGCTAGTCAGAAAATATGGTCATTCCCATTTAGCTTAGTAGCGCATAAATGTTAAAATGCTGAGGGACACAAAGTAAAGACAGCATTGATAATCCACTCTGTTACATTTTTTGCTAAACCTGCTGCTCTTTTCCCTACAGAGGAAAGAGGCTGTTGGGCTCCATGTGAAGCTGTTGGATCTAAACAATGAGTTCCTGGTTGGCTCCCACATGCCGAACAGAATCGCAAGGTCTGCCATTCCTGAGCATCTACACCTGCACTTTGCCAGTGAAGGAAGCTTCATTCAAGTTGGGGGATTACATGCAGACTCCCCAGATGACTTGGTATGTGTTTAGTCTGGGCCACTGCAGTATTTCTCCCTTTGGCCAGCAGATGGCGCCTTTGCCACGTCTTAAATCAATAGACTGGATTTAAAGGCAGGTCTAAGTTATTAGTTGCCGTTTCTGTCCTCTTTGGAGATCAAATTCTATGTCAAGACATTTAAATAACTTAGAATTTTGTTTAAATTGCTGGAAATATAAATTAGTTCAGCAGTACTTTGAAGTCACAACCTTTAATTTATTCTTTTGAATGCAACTTTCTGACTGTTTTGTTTCGCCATTATACAATTTGAATTCATTTAAGTTCACTTTAAGCTTGATTTGAGAGATAGATATCCATCCATCCATTATCTATACATCGATTAATCCTCATTAGGGTCGTGGGGGGACTGGAGTCTATCCCAGCTGAATTAGGGTGAATTCAAAGTACACCCTGGACAGGTCTCCAGGCTATCGCAGGACGAGATAGATATCATAGATAGTAACAGTTCAGACAAAATTAGAGAGCGATAAGATATTGCAAAGTCAGAGTGTAGTTTAATTCAAATAAAAAAATGAGAATTTAAAAATACAACTAAGATGTAATAAATGATTGTCAGAATATGATCATCCGAATGTCTCTGAACTTCTTGACTGTAACGGTTTGTTGTTGTTGTTGTTTTAAAAACTTATATCGCATCATGAATTTCAATCTATCCTTGCCTCCTTCTGCAGGTGCGAGAGATTGCCTACAGGATTTACCTGTATCCCAATGCAGATCTAATGAACTGTCTGGAAGAGCTGCTAAAATGCCGACACAAACTGGCCAAACTGGTGGGCTACGAGTCCTATGGACACAGAGCCCTGAAGGGAACGATGGCCAAAACACCAGGTCAGTGCATCTCTCTGTTTACAGACTCAGGATAGTCATATTTAGTTAGTGCTGTAAGCGTATGACCAGAAATAAGACAAAAAAATCTGTTTTATTCACATTTCAGTTTTGGCTATATAAGATTTGTTATTAATTTTAACAGAAAGCAAGTAAGTTTCATTTAAGAGAGTCAGTAAAAACTCTAGAAGTTCTGAGATGCTCTTTCTGTGCCTGTCTCAACTGTTCTCGGAAAGTTTGCATGCTGAAAATTTCTTCTTTTAACTCTTTGCAGAGACAGTGATGAACTTTCTTCAGCTGTTAACAGACAAGTTGTCAGATAAGTAAGGTCTTCTCCTAAATGTTTTTATCAAAAGATGTAGAGATCTAATATTCGATTTGACAGTCTAAGATGTTATCGTGATCTAATTTTGTTGTTTAGTGTCTTTAAAGGCTCACTTAAACCAGTGTTTCCCTTTAAGGTTAAAAAGATTTATTCTTAGGTGCGATAGTGATTTGATTAGTTCTTGTCACGTCTCCACCTGGGTTTTTGTGTTCCTGTTTTCATGCAAACATATTGTGTGTTCTTGGGATTCCTCGAACAGTTCAAAAGCATCCAACTCAGGTGGACCAGGAGACTCTAAATTACCTGCAAGTATGAATGTGAGCCTGTTAGCATGGCAGCCTGTCCAGGGTGTTTCCCTGCCTTCAGCCAAATGCATGCTGGGATAGGCTCTCGCCCCCGTTGACCCTGAGCAGACATAGGTGGGTGAAACCGGGAATGATTGCCTCCAGACACTTAGCTCATAACTTGTTTGGTGTTTTTCTTTTAATCTTTCAGAACAGCAAACGACTTTAAGATGATGAGAGACATGAAGAAGAAACTCAACCCCCGTAATGCTGTGAGTGTTTTTTTTTACACAACATATCATTTATATAGAAAGATGTTTTCCTCAACACTACAGTCAGTGTATCCTGGTACATTTTCCTCCATCATTATGTAATCAGCATTAATTCCTTCAAAGTATAAAGTGATTTATTTTAATGTAATTTACTTTCATTGTGTTATAGATTCACTATAATTAATTTCAGTCTGTTTTAAATTGTTACGTGCAAATCAAGTACTCTCTGTGTTATCTTGTAGGAACTGATGCCCTGGGATCATCCATTCCTCAGTGGTGTCTTGCGTGCTGAAAGGTGAGTATTTGGATCTTTATTTTTCTACCTGTTGTCATTTGATGAAGTCATCTTCATCTGTATCTTAGTGATGCTTATAGGTGTTTGCTATTCTATATTGCACTATGGCGCAGGTTGTTATTGCGCACCAGCACTTTCTCAGGTGTCATTTGTTACAAAAGGTGTTAAAAGAGAAGCATGGGAGTTGTTGAAATGTTTTTCTACCTCCCTCTCTTATTCAGAACACTGTAATATGATTAAATCAATCTCTGCTGGTTCAGTTTGTGGTTCCTCTCTTTTGTGTTTGTAGCATTTGATATTTGTATTTAAAATTGTCTCCCATTGTGTTGCAGCCCCTACATTTCCACTGAGCTCTTGTGCATTTTACTGCTAAAATATTTGACTGCAGCATTTAATATGCGACTACTTGTGAGATGTGTTATTTTGATAGCATCAGGCTATTTATCTGATATCATGCAGTTTTTTTAATCTTAACCTTTGTACTTGTAATTATTTTATGTATGTTTACACTTAGTGGCCACTTTATTTGGTACACCTGTACAGTTTACTGCAATCATGCAACAACAACCTCACAAAAATCTGACCTTTACAAAGTTCAGAATGGTGAGTTTTTCTGACTGACCACAAGTTTTGAAACATTGCAAAAATGCCAAATATTTACTCCATCAAACTTAAATTAAAACAAGAACTGTTGCTGCTTTTCTACGCCATGTATATTCCTTTAATAGCATGTGAAAAAAAATAATGAAAATTTGGGAATACATATTTTAATATTTATACTTTTTTGGCATTTTTACCTTTATTAGACAAGTACTGTGCAGTAAGGGTTCAGACAGGCTGGGAATTAAACTAGGGAGTCATTGCTCGAAGGCTTTGGTGCCCATGTGTCGTAACGACTTGGCTGTCAGGTTCCCCGGTCAATGCATATATTAAAGAATTGTCTTACATCTATTAAACCAAACAGTAAATTAAAATTTATTGAACAGATTATTCAATAGAAATGGTTCCCAACTACAGTTTTGTATAGTACATAGTGATTGTCTAGCTGAGACTAATTTGAACAGTGATCATGTTTGGGATTCAGCAACTCAGTCAAAGGAATTCAAGCTGTCATATTTATGTCGAGTGTCAAATTTTACAGTTATGTTCTTAATGAAGTGCACTTTTCCTTCCCATCATTCACCAGAGACGAATAACACATTGAACCAAATGTTCTGGAGAAGTTCTAAGTAAACCTTTATTGCAGACATTATAGATCCCTCAGGTCTCCCTAAAAAATTGGTATGTAGTCTGATTGCAGTAAAAAGCTGCTTCCCCTGAGCTACTTCTGTTCTGTGATACACACATCTTGTTAAATTTTCATTGACATAAAACATCCCCTATACCTTACACCTAATGTTAACCTTATCTCTAAAGCCAATTGTTAAGCCTTAAACAGCCCCCTGAATGTGTGTAGGACACTTTTGTCCATACCTTCCCAAAATGTCTTCCTTCCCAAGGTCTAAAACATACAGATGTGGACAAAATTGTTGGTACCCCTCGGTTAATTTGTCCGCATGTGTAAATGGTTTCTCACATATATAGCTATGCAAGTACACTAACACACCTACAGACCCACAAGCTATAAATTACTCTTACTAACTTTCCCCTTTAGTTACAGTCTCATGCTTTTTGTCTCAGTCACTCACGTTTTCTTTTCATCTTCGCTTTTCCATCAGAAACCATTTGATTTGGAGAGTGTTCAAACCATACTGAAATGAGGTCAGATTGTGTGTGTGTGTGTGTGTGTGTGTGTGTGTGTGTGTGTGTGTGTGTGTGTGTGTGTGTGTGTGTGTGTGTGTGTGTGTGTGTGTGTGTGTGTGTGTGTGTGTGTATGTGCACCTCTGTGTGTGTGTGTGTGTGTGTGTGTGTGTGTGTGTGTGTGTGTGTGGTAAGCAGAGCTGGTAGTCGTGTTCAGCAGCAGTCTGTTATTTGTCACTGATAATACTTAGATGTGGTGTTGGAGCTAAACAACCATTTTGGTTTGGTGGTCTTTATCTAAAATACCTCATAAGCAGCATGAATGGATCCATTTTAAGCCTGGGTGGTCCCAGGAGAGAAACAGTCCCACCAGCCCTGAGCCCTGGCGGTCTTGTGGCTTTGTCCTACCAGTGAGATTACATGTATGTGACAGTCAGGGGATTTTTAGCCAGACTGCTGAGCAATGTGCAGGCCGGCATTTACAAAAATAGGGTGGACATTGTCATTCTTGCTTTCTCAGGCCTTCTTCTGCAACAAAAAGGCATATTGATCTATATATAGATAATATAAAATGTATTAGAAACTTATTGATATTAACATATTATAAGACAATACAAAAAAGAAAAAACTATATTTGTATGTGCAAGTTACTGCAGATTCAGAGTATCTGCTTTATTTATTTCTGTGTTCTGGTTTGTCTTCTGCTCTCTACAGGTACAACATAGAGCCCAGTCTGTACAGTCCCTACTTTTCTCTTGGTGCCTGCATGGAGGGTTTGAACAACCTCTTCTCTCAGCTGTACGGCGTCTCCCTCATGTCTGAACATCCCAGCGCTGGAGAGGTGTGGAGCGAGGACGTCCGCAAACTGGCAAGTTTTACTAATTGTGCAAAAATGTCTTTAGTTGGGTGGATTCTCTGTCCTAATGAGGAGTCAGAGCCTTTTTTAGAAAAGCAAGAGTCTGTTTTATGCCCTGCTTTAAACCAAAGACAGTTTTCAAAGGTCAGCGTTTTTAATTAGCGTACTTGTGTTTAATGTATGGTTATGTTTGTGTGTCTCTAGGCTGTGGTGCATGAAACAGAGGGATTACTGGGATATATCTACTGTGACTTTTTCCACCGCTCAGATAAACCTCATCAGGTATGCAAACAGACACACACACTCAGCTACATTCTGTAGTTTTCACACTCTCTGGTGAGAGATCTAATGTTCTTTAATGGGATAGTAAAATAAATGCTAATTTGTTAATGTACAATAATGCCATTAATTAGTCATATTTTTGTAATTTAATGATCATAAGAGGTTAAAACACAAGCGGAATGGTCAGAGAATGTCCTGTTTTCCTAATTATTGGACATCATTTTTGTATCTATTTAATCCCTCTCAACCCACATCTGGTCTCACCACCTCTTCTTCTTCTTCATGTCGTCCCAGGACTGTCACTTCACTATCCGCGGCGGCCGTTGGTGCCAGGAAACGAGTCAGTACCAGCTGCCGGTTGTGGTGCTGATGCTGAGTCTGCCTCACCCCAGTAAGAGCGCCCCCACCCTGCTCACGCCTGGCATGATGGAGAACCTTTTCCATGAGATGGGACACGCCATGCACTCCATGCTGGGACGCACTCGCTACCAGCATGTGACAGGTGCGGTCTGAGCACACACCCACTGAACATAATGGAAGGCTTAAAGGCCTTACTTGAATTTAAGTCTGCTTCTAAAATTAAGACGTTGCACTGGAGCCAGGACGGCTTGACAAAAGATTTAGGGAAGTAATAACAATCCACCGATGTAGGACGGGATCGATGTTTGGCATTTTATGAGCTCTGTATCCTAAAATGATGGCTATCCAGTTCCAAATGTCACAAGCTGGAATTAAGCTGTGTGGTACAGAGCTATACGTGATTCATTGCAGTGTGTTGAATTGAAAATGGGAGGTAAATCCGATTAAGTGTAAGCCCTGAGGATAGGTTTAAATGATACTTGGCTACTAAAGCTGTCATTTAACACTGTTTGACTTGTCAGATAATGTTGATGGATACCTTCACTAGTAATTCAAGATCCTAAAAGTATTTATTTTAGGCTAATAGCAGTATCCATTAACTCAACTGGAGGCTGTTTCTTTAGTGGACACGGTGTTTACACCTGTTTGGACATGCTAGTTAAATTTAAGTTGTTTGTGAAAGCTGGCAGTTGCCTTATCAGTAACTTAATATTAGCTATTTCATCTCTATGAATACCACACATAGCTAAATCCTATATGCTATGTGTGGTACATAGCACATAGGATTTACTGACTGCTTTGGTCTGAAGACCTGATTTTCTCATTTCAACTCACTTTTTGCTCTCATGAGAAGTTTGTAAGCGGCTGCTATGCGTTGGCCCACAAAGGAAGAATAAAGTCAGTCATACCTTCTGTTATTTTAAGGCCTGTTGTCTCTCCTCTAGGAACCAGATGTTCAACGGATTTTGCTGAAGTTCCCTCTATTCTCATGGAGTACTTTGCCACTGACTATCGAGTCATCAGCCAGTTTGCACGCCATTATGAAACTGGACAGGTAGGCCTAAACCCTCAGAATAAGAACCAGTATGAAGACAGATTTGTACTAATAAAGCATTGTTTAACCCTCTAAACCCCAAGCATTTACTGGGCATTTTCCTGCTCCTATCACATTTTTATTTACTGTGTTACTCCGTGCACCTCCATATGGAAACAGCACAACCATAGCTAGAAATAGAGAGAACTCAAAAATGCCTTTCATGCAGTGTGACAAATTTAGAATTCCACAAATATTAAAAAGGGAAAAAGCAAAAGTAAAAAACTGAAGTGTCTACAGAAGTTTCCAATACTTGAAAAAACTTTTTTGTAGTATTTTACATACTATATGCATATGTTTATGTACATTATTTCACTACTTAGATTGTTTCCGGGCTTGTTTCCCATCTGCTCTGTCCAAACACAGCCTGCAGTTCAGCTGAAAAGCCATGAAATTTTGTAAAATGACTGTTGGTTCCAGTGGAGTCAGTCATGGCTTCATTGTTGCACAGGGGAGTTCTGATTTTTAATTAAATTATTTTTTTTTTACAGTATCTAGTTCTTGGAAGTGGTTTATTTTGGTGAATTTCTAAATCTGATGTGCAGAATAAAGTGACAATTTCAAGCATAGATTTTAAGCTTACAAGTTTCCCCCCAAAAAATTAAACATCATGTTCGAGGATGTCGAAAAGCAGAAAACTTAACAACTCTCTCTGTTTTTATAGTTTCTTCAGATAGACATGACATAAGGTGTTTCAGACTCACCACTAGGTTTTGGGGCTCAGAGGGCCAATGCTTGGAGAGAGATATTTTCTCGTACGTCATAATTATAGTAATATTAAGAGCCTAATTTTTCATTTTAGCTGGGATTTTACATATTAAGCCTGAGGACAGCAGAAATTAGGTTTTAACCATAACTTCAAAAGGTGAAACTGGTGAAACGCTGAGCCGAAACTGATGTTCAAATGATTGGTTTCCTCTGTCTCATCAGCCTCTACCAGAGAGTATGGTGGCTCGCCTGTGTGAGTCAAAGAAAGTGTGTGGAGCCGCAGACACCCAGCTGCAGGTAAACTCAAGCTTTTCAAATGTAGCTTGTGATGCTTGTTTGTGTGTTAGTCTGACAGATGATCACAAGCAGTTTTTGTTTAGGATTATTTCACTCTCACTTCCTGCAATGAAAAGCTGGGAAAATTTCTGGTAAATAAGATAACATAAACACAGAAAGGGGAAGAAGTCTTGAGGGAAGCTGAAGATGTTGGAAAGTTTTCAGTCCTTTAAGGATGAAGGATGCAGAAATGTTACAAACAGTAGTGTCTGTTAGGTGATTGGGCTGCAAAGGTTTTTAATTTGGTGTTTGGTAATCCACTGTTGAGTTTGTGGGAAATTGCTAAATTATAAAACCATACTAATCTAATTACTTGTTGAAGGGCTCTTGTTTCTTTATTTCTCCTTGTTTGTCTGTCTGATTAAGCGTTCACTCAATTAAAATGATACTTCTACAAAGCATCTGGAAGAGTCGCTTCAAGAGTGTGATGTTGTAAAATATATCAGCACAAGATGAGGTTATTCGTTTTGCTCAACCCTACTAATCCAGTTTGAATGGTTCTTTCCTTTTAAGCAAGTATGCACGACTATGTTTTTTTTTTTTTTTTTTTTTTTAAATTCTTCCTTTGGCAGATTTTCTATGCAGTCTTGGACCAGATCTACCATAGTAAACCTCACAACCGCTCCACCACAGACATCCTGAAGGACATGCAGCAGAAATTCTATGGCTTGCCATATACGCCCAATACGGTAAATCCCAACTGCATTTGTGCATTTCACACAATATGTGATTTTTCAAGAGCTGGTCTCTTTATTACTGTGTCCCCAAAAGACTCTGCTTTCACTTCCTAGTTTATCACAGCACAGAAACATCACAACTTTAGTCATTTTGGTCTCTGTTCACTTTTGTTTTTCTCCTCTTTTCATCCTCTCTTTTTTTCTGGTTTTATATCTTTTGCACAGGCACAGCAGCATTTAAAGGATTAAAGCCTTTTCTGAAGCCCTGCTAAAATAACAAAGCAGAGGGATACTTTTAAATGAGCTCTCCCAGGGGGAAATATTGAAACTCTTCCTCCCAGCCCTTTAATGAAAAAAGAGCTGTATTTCCTCCACTTTTGCAGCTGCGGGCGAGGGGATGAGGCCAGGAGGCAGAGGAGAATCAAAAACACAGTCATAATTTAGCCAGGAATGGCCTTCATGCAGCAGCTACTCTGGGTTATAATTATGTGGGGGTGCCATCAGGAATAGCGATTACAGAACTGTGCACCATATTCTCCTAAACGTCAGTGTCCCGGCCAGCGTTCCTCCTCACAGAAGTCCTCCCACTCTTCTGCTTGTGCCTCGCTTTGTAGCTCCCTCTCCAGAGGTTGTGGTTTATGTTATATAGTTTCCCACTGTCAGAGTCATTTCTCTTCAACTTTACAAACCACACTGAAAGCTCTAACAGACACTTTGCCTCCGTGTGCACAGCCACCCACAGCAGGATCGTTTTCCCCATTTGAACTGAGGGTGACTGCGGTGCCTGAGCATTCGGTATTGGATCATCATTGGATCAGAGCAAGTGAAACCAGATTTGTTTAGATCCTGAAATGACAGACTTAAACTTTTTTTAAATTCGCCCTCCGAATCTGTCTCTCTCTTGACTGTCCTCATGGAAACACGGCTCAGAAAAAGCTTCCACAGTAAAGTGAACATTTGAGTGGCTAATAGGTTACGGAGAACCACAGATTATAAACATTAGGGTGATGCTGACATGTGTATAGTTTATAGAGCAGGGCTATCAGTTCCTGCTGTGTACAGAGAGAGAGGATCAGCTGTGAGAAACATAGACCACATGCTCACCCTTGAGCCGAAGATAATATTTGGAAATAAATGGCAGAAAGCAAGATGTTCTGCCTCGTTGTGTTGACATTTTTGCAATCTGCAATTCTTGGCTTTAATGCCTGCATGTTTGTTCCTCTTTTCAGTGATGATCCTCTGTTTAAAATATGTTTAATGCTCGACAGATCACGTTATTCCACATTCTCCTGTAAAAATGTGGAGTTGCACCTTAGCACCATTAACAAAAAACGAGTCGCATTTAAAGAAAAGAAAAAATGTCTTTTATCTCACGTACAAGAGGAACAGAGTAAAAAGCCTGTGCTTACTTTGTCTCCTTTGTATGTAAGGATCAAAAGGATATCTTGCTGACATGTGACCCACTTGCACTCTCTTAGAAAAGTCGACGTTAATCATTTGATGTGAAGCAAAGGGATTGAAAACAAAGAGAAGCTTGGAAGTCTGAAAATCATTTTCATGGCATGTTGTGATGGGGGCTTAAAGCATCTTGTCAAAGACTGGGACGCTGTGCCAAAGAGTCCTTCAATAGCTGCTTATTTGTTACCAAAATATCAGTGGCCATAAACCACATAAGAAATACAGTAAAATCAAAGAGCCTTCAAATGAAAGGATGGCTTTTACATAGGTTTAAAACTTGAATCAAAACTAACCTTTGTGCTTTTTTTGTCACTGTTTTCAATATATCAATGAATTGTATTTGTGTGCACTTATTATTGTGTTCTGCCCTTTCACATGAATTAGACACTGAACACTTAAAACAAACTTCTAACCTCCAACCTGAGCTGCTGCATCACTTCTGAGTTGCTGCTGATGAAGCAACTTTCTTTTGCCCAAACTTTGGTGAGCTATGACTCCTCTCAGGAGTGCTTTTCGCTCTTATTAAAGTCGCTACAGCCCAGAAGAGTCTTGTCAAGTCGACACTTTGGAGCTTAAGTATTTTTAACGCTGTTGGACGGCCCAGACTAAAAGAGATCATGCAGTTCTTCTACCAGTGGTGGAGATAAGCAGTCCCCATTTTAAACCGTCAAACAGCTGTTTCAGATTTCATAACACTGTCATCCAATAATGTAATTTTTATGTTTTTATTTATCATGAAAGTTTATGCATATGTTTTTTTAACAAGGCTAATAATTTTTAAACAGTTACACTATAATCATAACAAGGATCTATTGTGTCAAACTTGTAAACGATTGTTTGTTCATGTTATGTTAATTGCCTCATAAAGCACACACGCTGATCTCCCTTGAGATCCCAGTTTCCATGGAACTACTTAACTAAACCTACTGTAGTCAATGTTTTTATGTTAACTATGGATCTGTCTAATGTTAAAGGGTGATTTGTATTGTTGAATGTTTTGTAGCTGAGTGGGTCAAACTTGAGTGAACTAAACCCAGGCTTTTTGACTATGTAAACTAATTGCCACATTTTTCCTGATATAATATGCCAAAACTTCTGTAATTTCTTCCACCAGAGCCTTGTCTTGTCATAAGGGTGACTCTGGAAAATAAGGCAGCAAACAGTAGCTGCTTTTTAGTTGTGGTTTCTTAACTTGGAAGGGAGTTTGCATCTGAATCTGAAAGAGAGACACTTTGCTCCCATTCCACTGCATGCACAAATTGTGTTTTTACTGGCAAAACTCACACGTGTGGGCATCTCCAAGGAAACGGTGACAGCTTGCATTAATGTCATGACTCCAGAGAATTATTTTTCAGTGCTAGTGCTGGTGCTCAGATCTCCTTTTAAGGGTTTAAGCAATAAACAATAATTCTAATGAACTGAATGAGTTTGATATACTTAGTGCTGCTGTATAAGGCATTGTCATCATTCAAAAGTGGAGCCTCAGTTTCCAAAAAATAAAATCACTATAATCACAGAGGTCAGTAAAATATGTCAAGATTAGCTCTGGTACTTACAGAGCCAAAGATTTATTTCTGTGTTCCTTTGCTTTAACTTTTATATTCCCTCTGATCCATAGAGAGAGGCTGAGCTGCATGACAACCTTCGCTCTGAACGAGACCCACACTAGCTGTTGCTGTGAATCAAGAGAAATATTAAAGAATATAGTAATGCAAACTGCAATGCAAGAAGACGCATAAGTAGTTAGAAAAGGACCCCCTGTGACCTTCGAGGGCTCTTTGGGCACTGCTACAGAAGCACATTGGTCATCTGCGAGGAAACTAAGTGCAAATGTTGTCTGCACCGTTCAGTTCAGATGATTATTTCACTTTGAGTTGGAGTACAAATCATTATCATGTTTTAAGTTAACTTCTTTTATGTGGAGGTGTAGGGAGGCGTCTGCAGTCTGTTATGGTTTAGTTAACTATGGCAGCTGCTGTCTTTTCTAACAGGCTGAATGTTTGAGTGTTTGCCAGCTGAATTCCCCAGAGTCCCCGTTTGCAGAGATCATAAAAGAACTCGTCTTTATAGATATGGAGAGGGGCCCCCTCAGGCAATGACAGGGGAGAGAAGAAGAGAGGAGAACGGGGCTTTCTACCATTTAGGAATTTCCATGTTTTGTCCTTAATAGAAGGAGCTGGCAGGTTGTGATTTAATGTGTTGTTATAAAGCTTTGTTAGAGGAAAGCTGTATTTATTTCACCAATGTAATGATACCAGTGGAGAAAGCAGATGCAGCTTTAGAAATTAGGAGTGTTTGGTGTTTTCTTGGAAGACTTTTGATAGTTTTTCCAGTATTATCCATTTCAGTTCCATTGCAGTGTCAAAAAATAAATAGCAATTTTGAGCTGTATAACACTGATACTCTTTTTGTTCAGTTTTGTTTTTCATTTCTGGTTTATCAGGCCTCGCTGCAGGTTTAGTTCCAGTTGTAGCCAACAGCTTTCAGCCTTGCTTTGTGTCTTTAACAAGCATAGTTAGCAGCGGTCATGAAACAGCTTCTCTCAACAGGTTTTACGAGTAGAAACATTTGAACCTTTTAAGGTTGTGATGTGAGTCTGCCACCCACCACACTCAGTGTATCCAACAAACCCATTACATCTGGAGTATTCAAGTTATATAATTAGTTTTTCTTTATTTGGGAAGCAGAATTTTGCTGTCACTTTTCCTCTCAGCAAATCTATTCTGTCACTTTAGGAGTGAAGTAAAGCTGATTAATTTTGGCTGTCTGTCTTTTCACTCAGTTGAAAGTGATAATAAAGTGGCTTCATTTTCCTGTTTAGGCTTGGCAGCTTAGATTCAGCCACCTGATTGGCTACGGAGCCAAATACTACTCCTACCTCATGTCACGAGCCGTGGCCTCCATGGTGTGGAAGCAGTGCTTCGTTCAGGATCCCTTAAACAGGTGAGACACAAGCTTTACGTTAAAAGTTTGATAACATAATATCAAATTGAGTGCAAAGTTTTAGCAAAAATGAAAGTGAAATTCCTGTTATCCTCAAGTGAAAATCCTAATATCTGCTTGAACTTCATTATCTAAGACTATAGCTGAGTCAGTTTAATTTTTATATATGCCATGAATTAAGGCTGATTCTTCTTTTGACAGCAAGAAATATATATTTATTTGAATTCTCTACCTTCAGCTGTGACGTAAAGAATGTGTGCTATTAGAAAGGCAGCAGAGTTATGGTTGTGTGTTATATAAATGTGATAAATCACATGCTCAGTGGTCTGATCCTGAAGGAAAGGAAAGGTACATTAGAACCTCTCTGTAAAACATGTCACAAGTGTCTTGTGTACAAAGCAATGTAGAATTACTTTGCTAATTACATGAGTGTAATACATGTTTGTTTGTTTTTTTATTTTGTAAGGGCTCCCCTAAACAGGGCTTTAATACTGAACTCCTCCAAATACTGAGTACATTAGTACTGAGAGCTCAACAAATACAGAGTTTTTGGTGATTTTATGGTAATTTAAATAATTAAGAAGTAACAAAACATCTTCATATATACAGAATCATATAATTACATTGAAAAGGGTGAAACAGCCAGGCCACTGTTTAATAACTTTCCAACAATGTATTTTACAAACTAGCCGACAGCTTACCGTGAAAGCACCAGTTGACCAGCTGTGAGATCTACTCTGCTACATGTACACAGTCTGTTGCCTTTTTCATTACTCTTCCTCCTTAATACTGACTTCAACCTCTAAAAAGCTCCTGCAGAGCCTTGGTTGTAGATTATTACACTAAGCAAGCAGGGAATCTTATATGTAACTATAAAGTCTGACTTCATAGGTTTGTTTTCTGTTCCTGTTCTTGGAGAAATCGTGGCTCGCTGAGGCCTTTGCACAGTTTAGAAAATCACTCATTCAGCTCCTGTACTTAAGCCTTCACAGAGGTATGAGAGAAGTTTCAGTGAACTCACAGTCATCACTCTTTTCAGTCCGTGTGTTTGTGGTGAAGGAGCTACACAAAGCATAAACCTGTTCTACGTTCAGAACGCTGAGACAGATGCCTCCTGACAGGCCGCCCTCCCTGGATACTGTTTAAGTCTCTGCTGCCTGACATTGAACATGACATAAATATGAAACTCACGCTGACTTGGCAGGTGTCTGCTGTGATTCACAGGCGTATACCAGCACATTACCCGACCCTCCCTTATCACAAGTTTTTGCCCCTGGACAAAGTGCAAAAGCTTTGTTTTGGAAAGCTAACGCTCTACCGTATCTCCATGGAGTCGAGCCCTGTAGCATCTTCCCTCTGCCTCCTATTTCTTCCCCTTTCTTTTCCTTTGCTCTGTGTCTGACTGTCTTCCTGTATTGTCTTTCCCTCTGAGATTGTTTGAGTTCCACCTGCAGTTGTCAGATCTCTGTTTCCTGTCACCTGTCTGCTGTGAATAGGCAGCTTAGGAGACTTGGCCCTGGGCTCTAAGTGGCAGCAACAGTGGTGGAGGGGCTGACAGAGAGCTGACAGGGGAGAATACAGGTGTCTGTAACCTTATCTCTTTCCCTTCTGTGTCTGTCTTTCCCTCTGTCTCTTTGTCAGGGACATGGGTGAGCGTTACCGCCGGGAGATGTTGGCCCACGGAGGAGCCAAGGAGCCCATGCTGATGGTGGAAGGTAGATTCAACCTTTTTGTTGTTAATATTAAAGGAATCTTTTAATCTTTACCACTAAAAGTCCGTGAAGCACTTCAGACTTAAACCTTAAGGCCTCATTTATTTCAATTGCTTGACCCTACAGCCTTTAGGCAGCAGTCGTTCCATCTCTCACAGGACCCCCTATGGGCAGATTTCAGTGTTCTGTACCACAGTTGAAGAGTTTTATTATAGGTCTAATAGTTGTAGGATTCCTTTAGATTACAATGTGTCAATCCTTTACTTACTGTAGCATGAGTAAAACAAGGTGTGTCTAATTACTGCAGTATAATGCCATTGAATTAGTTTTGACATGCTGGACAGCCTAGAGGGTCAAATGCTTCTGGAGTTGTTATCTTGTCTACTCTCTCATATAAAGAAGAAAAATATTTAAAAAGTGCATAGATAGAGGCAGCCGGTCCAGCTGCTGTTTTTTCAGGTGTTCATAGCTGCCACTGTTGTGGTTGAGCTTCCACAATGGCACCTATTCACCAGTTTAACACACCTCCTAAGGTTTCTTATCTTTGTTTACAGGAGCTTTGTCAAACCAGAACCAAAGCCAATCCTGCTGTGGTATAAAATGTCAAGTTTGCTCGCTCTGTAGCAAGCACACATGTTCATGCTAGTCCAGCCTTTATTTGATCAGTATAAAAAGTATAACTAAAAAAAAAAGATCATTTTAAAGGGCTGACATTATGGATTGTATTGCTTTTTTTTGTGCACAAGGAGGGAAAGACTGAAGTGGTTGATTATAGGTTTGAGCGCTCAACACTGCTGACTCTGCAGGACTAAAAACTCAGACGGTACATTCCACTGTGTGTTTAACCACTTCAGATCAGCTATATATGAGTCATGCTCGCTGAAGTCCTGCATCTCTATGGAAACGGCACATCCATGGCTAGAAGCTGAGTGAATTCAAAAAGGTGATTTGGGCAGTATGACAAAGTTATGGTTCCATAAATCACTAAAAAAGAAAAAAACAAAAGTTAGACTTTGTTGATTATTCATTTTACGAAAACAGAAGAAAAAAGAATCTACATGTACAACATTTTTTCAAGTGCCACCAATACTGGAAAAAAAAAACGAGATGACTCTTCATACTTTACATATTTTATGACTTACAATTTTAATTTTTTTTCATACTACTGCAGATTGGCCAAGTTCAGCCAAAAAAATCCCCACATTTTTGCCACGTGACTTATGATCACAGCTGTGTCATTTGTCGCTTCATGATTGGCTGAGGAGCAAAGATTTTTACTTTATTTTTTTAAACAAAATCTGGCTAGTTCAAACAGTCTGTTTTTTGGCAAATTATTAAATGAAACATGTAGGAAAAAAGTGATTTTAATGAAATGTCATGACTTTAAGCTTAGATTTGGATGATTTTCCTGATGGAACAGCATGCGACGTATGAGTAGCTCAAGGGCTGTCGGAGCAGTCATGATCTGACAGTTCTTTGTGTTTTTCAATTTCTGCTCTGATAAATGGTTACATTTCACTTCCTCCATCATTGCCCATCTTTGTCTATCTAACTAAATAAACAACTAAGAATTACTTGAATTAGAATAGCTTCAGGTTTTTAACAACACACCCACTGCCTGACTGCACATCCACTTTAAGGAAGGAGGCGACACAGACTAGTAGGTTCGTTATGTGAAGCAAGTCTCTCCTGCTATGTGTGAGAAGAACCTGCATGTTGCTGCAGTCACAGCTAGGTTTCCTTTAAGTGCAGTGAAGTTACTTTAGTCAGCTGGAACGTGCAATAGCTAATGGGATAATTTCACACTCGACAAATGCATTGGGAGACGGGAAGAGACACCTGCATTCAATTCACATGACTAATGATGAAGGCTGATAATGGTTGATTAGTGGAAGGTGTTTGCCATACACTGTTTATAAACTAGCTTCAGTGATATTTGTTTGTGGATCGATAAGCAGAATCTAAAGTTAAATTTTCCTGATAACCCCTTTAAAGAGCCATAGCACATGACTCTTCATTGTATTTAACAGTATTCTGGTGTATCTTTCATTTTTTTTCTTTAAGTTTGTAACAGTTAATCTACAGATTAGTTCAGGCTGTGTCATTTTAGTAGAACTTGCGTCCTCCTGTTACCCTCCTCCATCCTCACCTCACCTCCTCCTCTCCTTGAGCAGTCGCTGTGCCATGTCTGGACAAGACAACAGGAGAGAAGGCATGAGGAGACAGACACAGGGAGTTGGTAGTGATATCAGGTGGCATTTGGGAGTTTACAGTAAATCTCTCCCTCAGGGTCACCCCCTCCCTCCTGCATCGGATTGTCCCCTCTGACAGCTCCAACCAGGGCTGCACCCAGCCTCTGAAATTACAACCACCAACAGATCAGATCCTTGTTAGAAGATCTACTGTCCAATTAACTGTTGTTGAACTGACAGTATTTTCTTTTATGGCCCTCTTTGAAGTGAATGCACGTCTAATTATAGGCCAAAGCCCTGTGTGCAGAATAGTTATCAGAGTCATATACATCCCTCTGGCTACATTTCCGTGCCATAAGTCATTGTAGAAGCAAGAGGCTAGAAATGTGTGTACTGGGAGTAATGCTCAGTCAAAATAAGTAAATCCAGATCAAATTAAAAGCCTTTGTATGGATGCATGGTAGATCCGGTCTTATGTTTTTTGCAGTGTCTCATTGAAGAGTTCAGTTCTGTGTGTGTGCATTTCCAATGCTCATCTGAAAACCATTTCTTTCTTTTCTGGTCATAAAAGTTTTTTGATGTCTGGTGAAATGTTTAAAATAAAGCAAAAACTCCTCACATTTGTAAAGACGCCTTGTTCAGCCATCTCGCTATTTTGATGGCTACATAAATCTTCATAATTTACCTTAACATTATGAAAGCTGATGTCAGAGTTATGAAACTACATCTGTGCATGTGCTGAAACATTTAGGTTTTCATTGTTCACTGACGGGCTCAGAGGTTCACAGCAACCATCCTGAATTCCTGTTGGAGAATGGAAAAGGATTTAAAGTGAATTGGAAGAGCCTTTTTCTATTTAGAGCAGTATTCAGGCCAGCAGAAGACTAGAGGAAGGACACAGAATCTAGATCCAACCCATTACACATAATCCTTTCAAACAAAGACCCTTGTAAATGGAGGTAACATTTCCCTGCTGTCCCCCTTCGGTGAGGTGGTGGAAGGGCCACAAGGCCACACGGGGAACCGGAGCAGACCTGGCAAGGCCAATCAGAGGCCAGGCTTTATCTGGATGCCTCCCTTCCCAGCTACTTGATGTTTCCCAGGAAAGACGGTGTTGAAATGTAAACCCAGGTATTAAATCCAGTGTAGCAGCATCAGGACAGAGTGAGAGAGAGAGGGAGAGGGTAGAAAAATGAGAGAACGGGAAGGAGGGAATGAAAGGCGATCGACTGGCTGAACTGGACCTCACATCCTGCTACAGAGAAGGCTTTCATGGCCCAGACTGTTCCCATAGTCGCGACCACACAGAACAGAAAATGGATCCACTCCGGCTCAGTAGCTGAGTCCCTGGACCCCGGTTGGTTTTTGTCCTTAGGAAGCTAGACTGAATAGTTCTTCTGACTGTTTGCATAGTCACTCATAAACCCCAACAGCACAGTGTTCTGTACAGTCCCATAGCACTTTTGCAAAACTGATGTGTAGTTCTGTGTGAACTTGAGGAGAGGATTAGATAGACTTTACTGCTGGGAGGTAAAGCTGGATAATACATACTTTACAGCCAGAACTTGTGATCTGTGTCTCATTCACTTACCAATATGGCTCTGAATCCCATGCATCTAGCACTTCACATCTAAATTTTATTAGTTCTCCAGGGACGTGGCAGAGTTATGTGACAATTGGTGTAAGTTTGTCTGTCTGTGTGCAACATTTCTCAAAAACGGACAAATGGATGTGGATGAAATTTTCAGGGAATGTCAGAAGGACCACCTGCTTAGATTTTGGCAGTGATGCGACTTATAGTCTGGATCCACAGATTTGTTTAAGATTTCTGCATCATTGCGAGATAGCAGCACGGCGTCACTGTAACCATGACAACAAGTGAACACTAAGTCAACTGCCTGCTGACGATAACATGATTGCGATCCTACTACAAATCTATCGCTGTGGACTTATTGGGGCTTATCCATTGGAAATGATACAACTATTGAGCAGCCTTGGCGGAGTACTGCGCTCTCTGACATGCTTTTCTTGTTTAGTATTTTATTTTTTAGTTCTTTTAAAGTTATATCTAATGAAGCGTATTTAAATGTTATTCTTAATATCTGGTGTTGATTGTTGTGCAAACTAAAGACACATTTTTGTGCTAGAAAGATGGACAATGAAGTTGATTTGTGATTAAAAATGATATTTTTGTGTTCCACAGTATAGACATAGTGTGCATGAATTACTTGTAGTATTTAGCCTTAGTTTTTGTCACATTTCCACTTTTGATCTTTATTTCTTTTGATTGTTTATTGTGATCCCACTATTTAGAAATAGCTCTATATATTCCAGCTACACAGGTGCAATTGCTTGTGTAAAGCAGTTTGTCTCAGTAGTCCATGTGTTTTTAGCAAACAGCCTACAGGTTGTGGCATTTTGTAGTGTTTTATGCACTCATTTATGAATGTAGATTTATTTTCTGTGTTAACATATTTCATATAAACTTTCTTTAGCTGACTTCCTTTGATTCCCTCATGACCCTTCTGGAGGGTCCTGACCCCAAGGTTACGAACCACCTTGATAAATCAGTGCTGGACAAACTGATGTTTTGGCCTACAGATTGTGATGTCGCTGATTTATCGTAGTCGTAGCAACATGAGGCAGACATGAGTATCTTCACCAAATTTCATGGTAATCCATCCAAAGGTAGTAGACTACAGTATCTTGGAACTGTAAGTGTCTGTATCATCCATCGCATGGCTAATAAGGTACTTTATGGCACCAGTGAAAACTTTTAACTGCAGCCGGAACCAAGGAAAAGTCAGACGATTCATCCTCTGGTAACCAGTAATGTCTTCGTTACCGTCCATACAGTAGTTGTTGAGACATTTCAGTCTGGACTGAAGAAGTAAAACAATCAACAGACCAACATCCTTTGTTGGCTAGATATCATCTATTCACGCAAACTTTCATAAAGTACAGTTCAATCCAAGTTTTACAATATATTAAGTTGGAGCAATCAGATTTACACATTTTAATACAAAATAATTTTACATTTTCTTACATTAAGAGGCTGTTTTGCTGAATTTTGAAGGGTTTATCCTAAATAACATTACAAGTTCTTCTTTTTTTATTTCTTTTGTGAAGGCGCTTACTCAACAAAGAGCCTCCCAGTCTAATGTTTGTCATCACCCTTGTCTTGCTTGCTTTCTGGGCCTGTCTTAAGTGTGGTTTGTAGAAAAAGCTTCCTGAACTTCAAAGGTATAATTACAGAGGCAGTGAGCCCCTGGTTTGCCTCCAGGTCTGGCAGAAGTTACTGCTCTTCACACCTTGACATGTTTCGAATAGTTATAGGCAGCTACTGATGCAGCCTGAAATGTGTTTTGAAATGCGGCATCATAAACTTTTCCTCTGATTTAAATAACTTACAATATATCAACATTTTGTCACATATATACAGAGAATATGACACCACAAAAGAGATGAGTTCCTGCTTGCTGCAGTTTGCTCACATTTTAAATGTACAAATGTGGCTCACTGCTGCTTGCTCCGAGCTGCAAATGGGTGTAATTGTCCTATAAAAGCAACCAATTAAATCATGAGAGAACAGAGCACAGCCGAGCCTGTGGGACTACGATCAATAGCGCTTATAAAACAGCCAGTTTCAGCTATTGGTTTAAAACACCTCCAACAATGTTGATTAGTGCTGTAATTGCAGAAGACAGGTAAAAATAGAAGTGCTTGCTACACATACTTTCGGAGAACCAAGAAAGCAATATATGGGGCTTTTTAGGGTCTTTATATTGCACCAATGTTCAAAGTGGAACTAGTTTAACATGTTATTTTGTTATAGAAAAATAGGAGCACTGTTTTATTTATCAGTTTGTAGAAATATGTAGGTCACTGGACAGTTTACTCCTAATTTCTTTGTCCGTAGCAACAAAATGCTTTCTAGGCGTAACTCAGATGTTTCTGCAGGCTTGACTGCAATTTTATAGCAGTTCTGTTGAATTCTTGTCCCCAGAGTTGTCATTATTACCAAGACTCAGAGCTGCTAGTCAGCCACAAAGGTCTTCATTTGACTGATACCCATCGTCCACCACCCTTTGAGTAAATAAACAAGTTTTTCTGTGCATGCTGTGTATATTCTTATGTGAGAGGTAAAGCTGTGTTTATTGTAAAGCTCTTTTTGTAAGACTGAGCACAAGCACAATTGTAAAAATATCACTAGGACAGGTTGTTAGATGTAAAATTGAAACTCCTTTCACTTGGATAAAAGCAGTTAAGGATTTTACTTTTCATCTGAATTTACATGTTTAGTAGTTTTCTTATTAGTTTGGCTGACACAAGTGAAAAAACCAAGGGCCATGTTACTCCATTAATAATGCGTTTCCATTTCTCAGTATGAACCACTGTTCTGTTTAGAGAAAGGAAGTGTTAAACACAAAAAGAGGCAGTGGAGGTGCGCTAAAGAAGAGGGTCTGTAATTTGAATGTTCCCACACCAGCTTGGACAAACTGGGCAAGGAAAGAGACAGAGTGGTTCACTTTCCGCACACAGCAAGTGCTCCTGAAGTACCCTCGAGCAAGGTCCTCAACCGCCAGTTGTTCCAATGAGGCTCCAGTTCATTATATGTCTTTTAACACCTCCTGTTTTACCCAAACTGTGTTGGCCGAGTTGGCTGGCGATGCAGGCCCTGAGATGACTGTAACGGGTAGAAGCCCTGTTCCTCAATGGCCGTGTCAGAGCCATTATGAATGGAAATGGAAACTCTTAAATACGAGATGACTAACATTGCAAAGCCTCTATCCTAAGGCTCTCTGAACAATGGACACAAAGCACAGCCTATGTTTAGTTTGGCTCTGGTTTTTCCTCTGTGCTTAGCCAAGAGTGAGTGTACAGTTCTGCCCACCTTGACGCTATGCAGAGCCACTCGTACAGTACCTGTGCTGCTGCAGTGGCTGGATGGTGAATCCGTACAGTAGATTTCAGCTGAGTTGATGTGGTTCACCCAGAATACAAAAAAAAACTAATCAAGAAATCCCCACTAACAATGGAAGGATATTTTTGTGATGAGTGAATCTGACACTATTTTGAAAGTCAGTGATTTATTTTAGTCATTTTTCAAGCAAAAATCTGAAATTTTCTATCATTTCAACTTCACTTTCTGATTTTCTCTGTCTTATATGACAATGAATTGAATATAAATGGCATTTGGGCTGCTGAAGGGACACAATAAGAAAGATAAATGGTGGAATGCATTTTTTCCATTGTCTTTAATATTTCAAATTAATGATGAAAATAACTGGCAGATTAAACAATTATGGAAATAATCCTTAATTGGAGCCCTCCTGTTAATCTCACCAGAAAAAGTTGAAATGAAGTCTATGGATTATTCTGAGTTACTGGAATAATGTTTGTTGTTTTAAAGAATCATTGTAGTTGAATTTTTCTGTCATTTGTCTATGATAAGAGCACATCATATTAAATTATATTTGACTTTCAATGGCAGATATCTCAAACCTAAAGTCACTGCTTCTGGTTTTCTGGCAATGAAGTCTTTTACACTGGTACATAACAACCATAGTATCTACATTCAGTTCTAATTCCTTATTGTGTAGAAGGCAATAAAATCCTTGATCGCACTTTTCCTACTTCATCCCTTTCGTCCCGTTTCCTATTTCAAAACCTTAACAGTAATTCCTTTCACTTTAATATGTATCGCATGAAATTAACATCATGAGGTAGGTCAGAAAATATGCTTTGGGTGAACAAATGAAAATCCAAATGAAAAATGTGTTTGATACAAGTATTCATAGTTAGTACATAGTACATTTCTGCACTTTACCTCTGCTTTGCACTTATTTAAAAAGCGTTTTCTCTCCTGGTCTCTCAGCCTCAGTGCTTATCTTTTCACAGTGTGCAGATTTGACCCTGACGGTTGCTCTCGTCTGACTCAGCCCCTCCTCTTTGTGTGTATCTATAAAAGCAGCTTCTGGGATCAGATACTCCTCCACAGTGTTGTTATGACTCTGGGGTTATCTGTGCATTCCTCTCAAACTCTCCCAGGGATCAGGGCTGAGAAAAGACTCACTCCTCGCTGCTTATTGTTCCACCTTTGGTCATCTACCGTGAGCACCGTGTGAGACCCCAGTGCTGATACCACCGACTGCTGGTGGTGAGAAGCCGACGAGGGAGCTTTTGTTTACCCAACTTAGCTCTTTCATGATCACGCCTCCCTTTCCACTCTCTTCTCTCCCTCTCTCCTCCTCCCTCTGCATCTCTCATCACTCCTGAGGTGGTAACTTTGCCCGTTTAACACACTAACCTGTGGCAGGCGAGGCTCCAGACGTCAGGTCCTGCTGCGAACACACAGTCAGGAAATTGCACCTATTAGAGAAAGTGCTGGTGATGCTGCAGACGGTGTGCAGAGAGTTCAGATCAGCAGCCCACAGCTCTGTCTGCACACTTACTGTAAAAATCAACCAAGTAAACAAGTGTCATGTCGGGACATGAGTACTTGTGCGCCTGTTTCTTTGTTGTCCTGTGCTGCATATTTGAGCAGTGAGGGAGCGATGACTGTCCTTTAGTCATGGGAGCTTAATAACATTTGCATTTAAGTTAACACATCATTATAGTTTATAGTTTTTCCATGTCTAGAAGCTAGTTGTTAGAGAAAACAATATGTAGCTGACAGCTTCTGTGCCTTAAAGAGCTACAAATATGACAGGCAGTAATTGTTTCTTAAATCTTCAAGCCCAAGGTTATTATTTTAAACTTACACACTAAAAACATCCCCAAATATAGTCAGTTACAGCCGCAACACTGTCAGGCCAGAAGTAACAACTTTGGACTCTATGGATAAGAAACACTTGGGAGAATTTTGAAATACAGTAAGTCTTGTAATCCTTATCACCAGACCACCTCTACAACTACACAGAACTCCTGCAAAAATGGATTGTTTTACTTCTGCCTAATCAAAAAGAGCAAAAACCTTTTTACAAAGACTCAGTAGACTGATTTTATTGAACCCGTAAAAGATTTCTGCTGCAAATCTACCGAATTTAATGAAGAAATGTAGCACAACAAATGCTACTTCCATTTAAATGAAAGTAGTAAGGTGGCCTCTTTATTGATTGTGTCTGACTTAAAAATTTTGGAAAATGGTCTTGTTTAGTGTTTTAATTACAGACGATGCAAGTACAGGTTCCTCCACTGTGGAGGAGGTCCCATGCTGGAATATGGGACTGAATGCAGCCCATTTCACCTCAGATACCATGGTGCTTATTGGAATGAAATTCAATATTTAAATTACAAACACTCAAGCACTTTTCTAATACTAATCCGATTCGAGGTGTAATTTGAAGCGTGCTTTAATATCCTCTGTATGAACATCTATTAATGCAGCTTGAGCTGCTCAGAGCATTTCGGTCTCCACTTTAAAGCGGTCGTCAAATGCCATCGGCGTCGATTAGGGGCTATCATTTCTGGTTGGGAATGGTTGCTTTCATGTTGCTGCCTGGTTCCCATGGATCCGGGGGCCTTGCGGTTTGCGGTGGTGCTAGGGACCCCCGTGTTTTGGTATCATCTTGTAGCCAAGGGCCAGGGTGTGACCGGTGGGTAAGAGGAGATGATAATCCCTTCTCCGGCGCTCCCATGCGAGGCGATTCACTGCAGGCCGAACCTGCGCTCAGTTTCTAGCTGCTGAGTCAGTTTCAGGGTGGCGGCAGCAGACTCCCCTGCTGTCTATATCTTGATGTGTGTCTGTACATTCGGGATCGCTGTGTGAAACTCTTTGCGTCTCCAGTCATGCGTGTCTGTGCAGACATGCTGGTGTGGAAGTGTGTGTGTGTGTGTGTGTGTGTGTGTGTGCTCAGTGGAGGTGACCCATGCAGGAAAGAGGGGGAGGCTGCCTATTTACATTGGCAGCTACACAAGGGGAAATGAACTGACTTCAAAGCGGGCGTGCAGCTGAATTGTAAAGCGAGCAAGGGAGTCCTCTACGCATGAGCTGGCAGACAGGCTCTCAAAACACACAGACATTCCCAGGGCCGGCTCTCGGCTGCACAGTCATATTTGCTCCACGACACTAGTCACATGTAGTGTACAATATGTGTGTGTGAGTTCAGTGTCATCTCTATAGGGGACTACGAAATGTACAAGGCACGTTTTAGTTTAGCTAGAGGCAGAAACAGAAGATTTTGAGAACTTTATGGCTTTGTTTTACTGCATTCAGTGTGGTGGTCTGTTAAAGGTGTCCATAAAGTGTGTTTCTCAGAGTTTCTGTGCCTGCTTTCTCTGTCCTGTCACTTGTTTTCAGTCTAGAGAGAATGTGTGAGGGTGTGGTTTAGAAAACAAAAAGTGCTGCACAGAGTGTTTAATAGCTGAGTGTAATAAATTAATCACTTCAAAATGTAGCAAATTCAGTCTACTTTTATTTTCAAATGCACAAATTAGAGTTCAGTATTGCATTAGTTATACACAAGTGTTAAAAATAAAACATAAAAATCTATTATGTGAGTGTGGAATATGGAAGGACATCAAACATCTCAAAGGCAGCAGTTGTAGCCATTAGCTTAGTGGGATTTTAGCTTCATTTGGAATGAAAAATAGCTTTTGCTTTGAAGGATTTCTTCAGAAAATAACTTTCTTGCTCTTGGTTTTTTTTTTTTTTTTTTTTTTTAACAACCAGTTCAGTGACTTCAGGTTAAAAATATTTAAATGCTCAGAAAAGCTGTACTTTTCCTATTAGAACGAGGTGCGATTGTGGGATGGAAAATAGGAAATCATTTCATCCCTCTGCCTCGCCAGAGGTTTTTCCTTGACGCCGACTAACACTCTAATACCGACTGCTGTGTGTTTTTTGCGTGACAGGCATGCTGCAGAGACGGCCCACCATCGAGGACTTCGTGGACGCGCTGGTGTCTGAGCTCAACCCCAACTTCGAGACCTTCATCATGGACTCTGAAAGTTGAAAGATGCTTTTTGGCTGCATGGGAACAGACTTTACAAGGCAAAGATTGAGGATACACACACCCATGCTGGGCTGAAAGGTGAAACACGTCACATTCTGAGCATCTTCATTTTGCCCGTGGATGAATTGTAAGCATTTTTATATAACTGGTCTCCTTTGAAGTCACATTGACTTATTTAATATTCTGTATATTACCGTCAGCATAAGTTAATACGAACAGAATTAAAGAGTTGCTATGAACCCTGATGATCTCTACATATTGGTTGTTGCAGATTGTTGTTCATTTTGTCCCATTCACAGACACTTTTCTAATCCTCTACACTCCTTTGTGTCACTATTATATTTCAACAGATTTACCTCCAGCAAACTTTTCTCAGCACTAAACATTAGAGCTGTACAGCAAAATAACATATCCCTACAAAGTTCATTAATTTATCTTACACAGCTGATACCTCCTCATTAAAGATCCATTTTCTGCTTACGTAACAGCAGAGCATTGTTTTTTCCTGATTAAATCAGCATGTGGAAGAATACTTAATCTGCTCTTCCTGTCATGTGCTCATTGTTTAGGCTTTAAATTATTACCGCTCCATGTGTTTTGTCTGTCAGGAGTTTCAGAGAGAGCAGGGAGGTAGGAGAGAGAAATCTACAACTCAGGGTTGTGAAGTTTCACTCTATACGACCCATCAATTAAAACTATCAGTTGTTGCAAAATGTAGAAAGTCGGTTGTGTTCTTGTGGAAAGTTGGTGTTTCATCCTATTTTTGAAGTACTTTTTACCACATTGTTAAAGCTGCTCAGACGTCAGTGTAAAGCAGAAGTCCTTCACATTTAAGCAGACGGTCAACCGAGAGGCTGTTTGCAACTGTTTCAGATGACGATCGTCAGCTGAGTCGAGGCTGCAGCTGCTGTTTGTAGCAATGTCCTCGCTTGAGACTCGAGGCTGCCGTTGAGGAGCGGCTTCATGTGGCTATCCAAGGTGTGAACACGCCATCAGAGCCTGAGCAAGCTGGGTGGTTCCAACCACACAGAAGCTGCAGAACCTCAGTTTGACTGATTGTGTGGACATGATGTCTCTCCAACACGACTTTGCTCTCAGATGCGTTTTCCACCTGTGTGATCTATTTCCAGTTAAACCTGAGGCAAGTTATATCAGAAGAGATTCTGTTTCTAAATTCAACTGAAGTGCAGCCACAATCTAAATGTTAGTAATTGTTGGTGTAATTTAGCACATCAAAGCAAGTTAGCTTGTCACAGGGTGTTCTGCACATTGTGTGAAAGCGGCAATAAAAATAGTTTTGATGGGAGCTTGTGAACGTAAAAAAACCCAAAAGAATGTCCCAGACGGCACGATAGCCAGTGGTTTGGTACATACCACATGGATGCAAAGCCTTCAAGCAGTGAGTCCCTAGTTAGATTACAACCAGCTGCATCGGACCTGTGCTGCATGTACTTTCCCCACTTTTATTCCCCAAATCTCAGGTTTTTCTGCACTATCTTTGTCACTATCTAATTAAGGGGAAATTGCAAAAAAAAAAAAAACAAAACAGGATGTCATAATGGATATCTCAGGTAAAGCTTGGATATTTAAATGAAAGACTACATTAGAAACTGGTTTCAGCCTAAAATGAGTGCTTAGTTTGACTTCTACCAACCAATTGCTTTCAGAAGTGGCACAAATGAAAATCCCTTTCCTCAAACAAGATGCAACTCCACAACTTTAATGTCACAGTCCAGTGTTTAACTGCCTAGAAAATAAGCTAATGCTATGATTCAATATATAAAATATTCCTTTGCTGTTTCCTGCCGTTTCAAAATTTCTATCAAGTTATTTTATTGTGAAATTGGGTCATTAAAGGAGAATTCGACATACTTCTTCTTTAAAGAGTTTGGTCCATGAAATGCAAGTACAATAGCTTCCAGTCTGGAACTGCACTGCAGGAAGTGTAAAGCTAAAACCGGAGAAGAGACACATCTCATCTGAACTTCTATCAGAATTTTTTGAATCTACCTTCTGACTCCTCCAGCTTGGTGAAAGTGTTTGACTAAATCTCTTCTATTGATGAATTTGCAAAAGAATTACAAAACAACTGAGTGTAAACTTGTTCAAGTGGTTTATTTACAACAACGATACATGGAAGTGACCATTCACAACCGTCAACACTATAACTGGGGGGAGAAAAGCAGACATGACGTCACTCACGTCTATGTTACAAAAATATTGACCTATTTACTATTTTACAGTATCTACAACACATTTATCACTTCGACATTCCTCGTCTTTACTTGTTCCATATGATCAAGATTGTCTTCAATGTGCAACATAACACTTTTGACACTTTTTTCTTCACACTTCAAACTTTACAACTGTCACCTTTTAATACACAAAGCTTCATAACACCAGCTGCTAGATGAGTGGTACAGTTCATGTTCTCCTACATGTGAAGATGCGAGACATTCTCGAGGCAGAGCAGAGGCTCACTTTGATTCACTTTGCTCCACAGTAATAAGTCAGCACTCCTCGACGTTTGAACTTCATATGATTTTACCTTCTGGGCCAATGGGTTCACATTCTCTGTGTGTGTGTGTGTGTGTGTGTGTGTGTGCGCGTGTGTGTGTATGCGCACGCCTTTCCTTTTCCTCAGTAGTGCTTCTGTTTGCATGCATGTACAAATTCTGTTTGGACCATCTGACGAAGGGCTCTGAGGTCAGCGGCAGGCATTTCAAAGAGGCAACGCGACCACACTTGTGAGTGGCTGCTGCTGGTCTGTGTGTGTGTGTGTGTGTGTGTGTGTGTGTGTGTGTGTGTGTGTGTGTGTGTGTGTGTGTGTGTGTGTGGGGAACTAGTGAGTAATCTGAAACGGGATCTGTTGTTGAGTCCACGGTGGTTCAAGGGTGGAACACAAGCCAAAGAAATCCATGTCATCCTGGGAAGAGAGCAGGAAGAGGAACACAGACATGCAGTGATTAGTAACGTATCTACCCAGAGCCGGCCAAGAGCCGACTTAAAACAGGATAGTCTTGTCTACATCAAATAGCTTGTGGTGTCTCTTGTTTCTTTTACCAGCTGCTCCTCATGGACACACACACAGAGGAGTGTCCCAGTCTATAAAAAGGCAACTCAGGAGTTACAGAGCAGTTGATGTACAACTTTAGCTCTCGAAAAGGCATTAGAATATATTCACACATTCTCTGTGTTTTCTGGAGGGATTCTTTCCACTTCATTTAACAGTCAAGGTATTAGGAGTCATTAAGCGGTTTGCTTTGAGGCAACTAATCTGAAATGCCGTTTGAGTGCCTTAATGCACCAATAAAACCTTTATGACGAAAATGATTTATATCCAGACATGTGAGGAGCAAAAAAGAAGCCTATCAGTTGAAATTATTTCAGGAATACCATCCCTAAACTTTAACTATAAACTTTCTGTCATTTCTGATGTAGAGGTAACGCGTCACCTCACCTTCCTGAGTCAGTGCATGATGTTTGGGAAGAAGTGCTTCTGTCACAGCTTCACTGCAGTTCCCTCTGCTCCTCTCAGGTGAATTCTCCCTCGACCTGCGCCCTTCATCCTCCTCATCTTCCTCTTCTCCCTCCACTTCCAGTCTTTCTGCAGGTTCAGAGCCTCCTCTCCCCCCACCTGCCCCCTCGCAGACGGACTCTGGATGCCCCTCCAGCTGCATTGGTGCTCCCTCCTCGTTCAGGTTTGTGTTTCTGGGGGAGCAGAGGAACGAAATTTGTGGTTATTATCACCACCAATCTCTGTTCGCGGCCGCACCCTGTGGCCTCCGTCTGTTGTCGGCACTTCAAAGGAGCGCATTAACCACATTAAATTATGTCTACATCACCCTGAAGAAACAACAGAAATTAGAGCGCTGCCTCGAGGCGGTAGAGCAGCAGTTCAGTGTTTACGTGGCAGCTGTTCCTCCTCTGAATGTTGGCCTACCAAACACAAGTGGATGGGGAACAATTTTGTCACGTTCTTTCATTTTTACACTTTCCTACAAGTGAAAGCACAAGTACGGTCCTTACTTCAGGTGTTTGATTGTATACAGTGTAACGTTTTATGCAGTCTGGACTCGGCTTCTAGATGCTGAGCCGTATACAAACTTATTTACATTGCAGAGGCACGTAACTGTGTGACTGCAGTTTTATTTTGTTTGTTGGAAGCTTAATGTTGAGTTTAGCCATTAGCCAGCTGGAAAGCTTGAGCTCAGTCAGCAGAGCATGGTGCAAACATTGCAGGTTTTTATAGTCATTTCCCTCTGGGCTGAGAAATGTTTGCAGTCATGGTGCCAGGCCGTTTGGATAAAGGTGTTCGCCAAACAGCGCGTTATGCAGCAGCAGCCTCTCAGCCACAGTCACTGATTGTTTAAAATTTCTGTCACATTTGGCGCCTGTTGGTCCTTGTGAGCATAACGTTTCCTCACCCCTCACTCAGACTCATCTGGGACTGGAATGGGCTGATGTCCTGGCTGTGGCCCAGACTGCAGCTCTCATCGCAGCACAGAGACGGGATCAGGTGGACTGGACCTAAACAACACACACATTTACAAGTTCACACAAATGGGAATTCACTCGAGTGCCATCACCTTAGTCAAAAAAAAAAAAAGGTCTGTGGCTGCAGAAATTCTAAGTAACACTTTCCTCGTAGTCATCGTAGTATAAAATGTCTTCAGCGTGTAATACGGCTTACCGCAGGTGTGTCCGGGGCCCAGGTGACACTGGCAGCAGGGTCTCTGGGGAAAGTCGTGCAGCCAGCGGGCGTCCAGACAGGAGAGCTCGGCTCCACTGTAGGGACAGTCCTGAGACCTCAGAGAGGCTGCTGAGGAGACATGATGGAGACAGTCAACCACTACATTAACACTAAAAAAAAAAAAAAAAAATGTTATAAGTGTTTCTTAAGAACTTTCACATAAAAATCAACCAAAATCCAGCGAATTTTGCTGGATTTTGGTTGATTTTTATGTGAATGTTCTTAAAAGAATATTAGAAGTTTTACTGATGTACATGTAGTCACTTTAGATATTTTTAGGATTTTTTTGGAAGATTTTTACTTATTTTTTGAAAATATTTACAAGAATTTTCTTGCCAAATTTGGGGTATTATTATTATTATAATTTTTTTTTTTTTAAATAAAACTTTTCCGAGAAACTTTTAAGGAATTATTGGAATTTTCTTCCTGAAGGTTTTGCAAATTTGCAGAAATTTGGGGGAATTTTTTTGGCTGAATTTTTGGATTTTTTTCAGACAAGGAAACAATATTTTTTGGTGCCTGTAAATGAAGACAACAGGAGGGTTAAATGATCCACAGTCAAGCATATTCTAACAAAGGAACATTCACAAAAGTATTTATTAGTGTTTAGCAAATGTAAAGTTTTATAGATCGAAGCCGTTAAAAAGAGCAAATTCACGAGCACTTATCTTGTAGAACGAAATGCAATAATCAGCAACTTTGCAACCATTATTATTACTGCCTAATAAGGGATAACTACATGGCAACCCAAAATTTGTTTTTATTAATTGCTTATAAAAGCAAATGAATCCATCAACCATTTAGAAATCTATTAACTAATCCATTGTTCTGTAAACCCCTTATTAAAGTTAAAATCCTTCCAACTCCAGTGTTTATGTGACTCAACTTAGACGCTGTTATTCGCTGGAAATGCCTTACAACCCTCGGGTCCGTGAGGCCGATTAAAATTCCTTTGTATAATTTTAAAAAAACAACTGTTAGCGTTTCGCGGCAGTGAAGGGTGGGGTTAATGAGTGTTCACTGAGTGAAACCACTCATAGAATATTTAACACAAGCATTCACTTCACACCGCTCCGGTGTGAAAAACAAAACAGCACATAACCGGTAACGCCTTGGTAACTTCTACCACACTCTTTGTTTCAGTTTACCAGGGAAGCATGGTGTCATTACTTCTTTGCCCCGGGACGTTTCACATACTCAGACACTTTGGGCCTCAAGAACGCTGCTCATTATACAGCCTGCCGCAAATATGCAACATCAGGGTTTAAAAAAGTTTAATACCGCACCCTGTTTGTGCACGTAACAAAGCAGCAACACACGCTCTTCTTCAGCTGCATCATGAAGACATGCATAATCCCTTCATATATTCACATTTTGCTGTGTTAGAAAGACATTTAAAGGCGTTGAAACCTCTGCAAAGGAGAAAAAAAAGCTCTTCAAACTATGGCTTTGGCAGAACTGCCTGCTCAGCACCTCTCAAAGCACACATTTGAGATAACGTATCACCGTCTTATCTCCGTTGTTTGAAGTAAGTTTTGGAACATATATAAACTTTCCTTTATTTTGGAAATCTTGACTAAAGTACATATTGTGCCAGAAATTCATTGATTATTCATTGAAATGCCGACACCTGATGTGGGGGGGTTCAAAGTTCAGTAGTTCCTGCATAGAAACTGCCACAGCGATGCACTAAAGGTCTTTCTAGCACCACAAAGTAAACCTATCTTAATGCTTCTGGCTCTTGGCGTGACGCTCTCCAACTAAAACTCTACTTCTTGGACACTAGAACATGTGAAGAGCTTCCTGACTGACCACTGGGCTTCTTCTCCAGCAGCTGTCTCTTGCAGTAGATGACACACAAGACGAGCAGAGCCAGCAGGACGGTGGCGAGAGCGCTGCAGATGACCGCCGCCAGGGCCATGTCCCTCGGACTGGTCACTACGGAGGGCAGCGGCACCAGGTTCACACGTCCACTGCCTGCAAAGGAGAAGGAGATGAAGTGTGAAGTGCAGGGCCTGAAATATCCACTCATGACAGCTTATTCAAAGGTGATGACTGGCATTAATATTAGAACATCCATCCATTATCTATACACCACTTAATCCTCATCAGGGTCATGGGGGGGTTGAAGTCTATCCCAGATGACTTAGGATGAAGGCAGGGGACACCCTGGACAGGTCACCAGTCTATCACATATAGTGACAAATACTCACACTCACATTCACCTACCGACAATTTAGAGTTACCACTTAACCTCAGCATGTTTTTGGACTGTGGGAGGAAGCTGGAAAACCCAGAGAAAACCCACGGATAACATGCAAACTCCACACAGAAAGATCCAAGACCCAGGCTGTGATGCAAACCGGGAATCTTCTAGCTGTGAGACGACAGTGCTAACGTCCGAGCCGCTAATATTAGACCAGAGTAGCTTAATTTGACAGTAGCAACAAGGGCAGTAAAACAAAGAACACAAAATGATGCATTTCACCTCACATTATTTAACACTTCTCAGCCAATCAGAGTCTGGTAACATGAGACAAATTATTCCTTTTCGCCTCAAGTCAGTCATCTCTTTGCTGCAGTCTAATGAGATAAAGCCGAGGAGTTCAAAGAGAAAACACCTGTGGTGGATTCCCTCTTTATGTGCTTCTGTCTCGTTCTGCTCAGAAGATGATTTACAGACGTCCCTCCACCCATCCACCCCCTCCAACCTCCCACCACCCCCAGGTTACCTCACATGCTACATGCTGAAATCAAAACATGCTGGTCAGGCTTTGGAAAAAGGGGTCAGATACGAGTGAGTGGAGAAAATGCTGCACTGACGCCGAGTGTGTTTTTACACCTCCGTCTGTCACTGTGCATCAGGGCTGAGCTGCCGTTACCGTTCCCATCCCGCCTGAGGGCAAACGTGATGTCAGTGCTCGCCTCCGCCTTCAGGACCGGCTACACACACTCACATTAAGACTTTTGGCCTCAGGAATGCAGTTCATTTTACAAGTTCCCACAAATACAGAACGTCAGAGTTTAATGTGGCTCATCACTGAGTATCAAAGACAGATGAACTGGCAACGGCGTTTGAAAAAGTTGGCTTCTGCTGCATGTAATTATCCTTTCAAACACTCCTCTGAGATAAAGGCATAATACGTAATCCATGTATAAGCTAAGAGCAGCACAATGAAAAACTTCTGTCATTATCAAACTAAACAGCACATTTAATACAGAAATGGATGCAAAACAAGTAATTATTGCTGTTTTTATGCTTTCTAAAGCTGCATTACATGATTTTTGTGGCCAGTTTGTGCAAAGAGCTGCCTACTTAAACATCCAGCAGACATGGAGCAACATTATAAGAATTTATTTGGAGTCATGTTTTAATGCTCACTCTCCTCTAGGCTTTGTTTTTCACGTTTGCCAAGTGAAATCTCTGGCTCCTAAACTGCTAAATGCTCCACTATGTTCACCAACTAGCTGCCAACTTTGCCTTTCTGGCATCTGGTTCTAGGCAGGCAGTCTGAGCTACAGGGGAACCTGTGGGACCTCAGATCCTCAACAAAACATGATTTCCTTTGAAACCATGATTTGGGAAATTTTTGGAGATCCCAAAATAGAATGTGTTGTTTTTTTGGGTTTTTTTTGTCGAGTATTTCTGTCTTTCTGCATCTTCACCATCATGGATCATCTGTAAAATGAGGCTATTAGGGATCACTTTAATGAAGATACCAGCATGAATGTTGTCTTTGCATTAAGTGTGGTAACACAATGTATTAAATTTTCACTCACTTTAACTAAAACATGAGGAAGAAAGCAAATTTTCTTGATGCCAAACAACGTAAAACAAAAGGACAAACTCTATACTAAAAGCAGGCAGCAGCTGCTACTTTTCATCTGTGTTCTTATTCTTATTATTCATTCTTAATTATTGTAATGAAGAGAAACAAAAGCCAAATCAAGTGCTTTATACATTTTCTGTCTGTTGTTTCTGAACACGAAAAGGTGAAAAAAGTTGCACTCAAAAGTAGAAATAAGTTCGTTTTTAGAGCATTTTGTGAAAAACATCTACCTGTTGCAATAAGTCAAAATCAAATAGAGCAGTGAGGATCAACCAAAAATTAAGCACAATCAAAACAATGCGCTAAAAGACACTAAAACGCTGTAGAGCCTCGTTTTGCAGAGTTGGCAAAAAGTTATCGGTGGTTTGCTCACTATGCACAGCTCCTTTCACGTTACTCCCATCATTGTTAATATAAAATTAAGAGTTGTTTAAATTACAAATAATTTTCGATAACAAGCTTCACTGTTACGTGTCTAAATTTAGACCACATTTATTATATTATTATAATTTATTATTACTAGTCAAAAAAAAATGAAGCCTCCAGCCTCTAACACATTTGTAAGGAAATCTTAATAATCCACCTCATAATCAGTATTAGAGGGAAATCACTGTTGTGTCTTGCAGTTACATAATTTCAAATTAAAAGTCTACGCTAGACGCTCTGATTCTAATGTTTAGGGTTGCAGGAATACGATGGAGTCGTCACATTATTAAACTGTTGAGGCTTTCAGGATTTACATGGACAAATTTGTTACACAAATCCTAAAGCAGCAGCATATACAGTTTTTTTTTTTCACAGGGATTAATAACAGAAATGCAAGGAAACAGTGACTGTTCAGACATTCTGGGTGACATGTGGGATATCAGAAATGTGAGCTTCACTACACACATGACTACATCAGTTTGCAGCTTTTAGAAGGAGCTGGTGGGAAAACAGTAGCCTGATTTCTTAAATTAAGTTACATTTCCCGCTGAACCCGACAAATCCAGTATGAATTTCCTTATCAGTGTATACGTGATAGTGAGGGTGTGGGCTGATAAAAAAGTAAACACTGAAAGTAAGTCTATATGGCCAACAAGTATAGCAAATACATTGAATGACTTTTTATTTGGTAAAATCTTTTTCAGTTAGCTTCACTGTTTGCCTTTTAGCATATTAATCATAAAGGCAACTGGTTTCAGCCTTTTCACATCCAATAGCTCTTTGTTATGCAATGTAAACACTGCTTTAGCTTTGGGCAGTTGGTTTATTCAGACAGATAGGGGATAAGGGTATTTTAACATTCTTTCTCAGAAAGAGAGACAGAGAAAAGAAAAGACAAAGTCAAAGCAGAGCTCCCAAACGCTGTTCGACCCAGAGGGCACGATAAAGGATGGACTCGATGTGAGCAGTGAGCTTTGTCAGAAGCATGACTTATTAGGTGTTATTAGAAATGATTGGCACATTCAGGTGCAGGAACAGACAATGTGGCTCAGTATATATCAGTCTGCTCTAAATAATCTACAGTTTATATAAGAATATTTGTATTTTATGGCTCCATGTGCAGTGAAGCTGATAAGTTTTTATATTCTGTCAATCCTGTTGGTTGTGACCACACCACCAACAAACTAACACAAACCAACCACCAGCAAAATCATCTGAACCCCAGAGGCACGTCTGAAAGGCATGTTATCTTTAAAGAATTGAGAAGACAGCATTTATCAGATCTAGAAACTGGAAAAAAAAAAAAAAAAGCAGACAGACTCATTGGAATTTCTACTTTCTGACAGTCCTCATCATGTGCTTTTCTAATAGGAAAATTAATCAAATCTAAGCTTAAAATTGATATTTCATCAAAAATCACTTTATTCTACATGGCTAATTTTAAAATTTGCTTAAAATAAGCTGTTTGTACTGGCCAGAATCCGTAAAAGTGTGAAACCATTAGTGATTCGACTGTAACCAACGCGAATGTGACCAAAATTCAGGGACTTCTTGACTGAACTGCAGGCTGTGTTTACACAGAGCAGATAAGAGACAGAATCAAATTCAAAATGTAAATAACGAAACATGTGGAATATGTTGAGGCACTATTTTTTTTTTTTTTTTAACTTTTTGAACTAATTTTTTTGTAATATAAATAATCAAAGAAATTAAACTTTATGATTTCTGGCATTTTGACTTATGTCTTCTGCTACAAAATAGATTTGTTGAACTCTCTCTACTTCTAGCCATAATTTTGTAGTTTCCATAGAGGTTCAGGACTTTATATTGCAGTGAAAATGAACCCACAGTGAGGAAAAATGCAAATAAAACACACAGAAAATTCTCAGGGCTCAGAGGTTTAAACCATGGCAGAGCAACAGTCATTCTTTAAATTCAAGATATGAATATGCTGCATACAAAAACTATATTTTTTACTAATAAAAAACAATTTGAGGCTCATAACGAGTAACATCTGGGATCACTGTATTGTATTTCACTCCTTGTTTTAACTTGGTCTTCACTGTCAAGGTCAAATCCGGCTCCTCTGAGGTGAGCATCATCTGCCCGGCAGCACAAAGGCGGCCTGTTATCAGAGAGCCAGCAGCTGCAGCAAACACAGATAAACAGCGGCCCATTGAAGAGAGCTCACCTGCTGATATTATCTCCACACAAACCAGACCAATAAACCACAGCCTTTCATAGACTCCCTGCCTGTTGACTTTATGGAATGCCACATAGTCCAAATAAAAGAAGCACTTCTTTACACCTCTGAAGGATCGTTGCCTTTTGTCTGTTCAAACTCTTTTAAGAGCCTCTTTAAGAGAACTGAGGACCGTTTTACCAGAACTGTGAATAACAGAAAAGAGAAGGACCTCTTTGGTGCTTATAGGTAGGAGTTGTGAGCAAAGGGTTTTTCTGTTTCTATCTAAAGAACACATATAGCTCTAAATCTAAACTTTTATGTGAAATAAAAATATAAATATTTATATTAGAAATTAGGTCATTTCATTAAAGCACTGTGTTGAAATCCATGCGATGAAAAAGTTACAATAAACTGTGCAGGAGTTTCTGAACATGTTCAAAAATGGAATTCAGTGAATTGCGAACTAAAGGAATTAGTAATTGCCTGCTTTGCTCTGGCTTTCAAAGATTTAGAAATAGAACAGCTTTAATGTCTTTTTTTGATTTTTCGCCATTTCAGACAGAATACAAAATGTATGAGTTCAGTTCAAAGACATGCACATCTTATCATCTGTTATTCCCTTAAAGTTTTGATAAAGAATTCAGTTCCTTCCACCAATTTGAGAGTGTTCAGATGGAATTCTGCTGCTGCAGATGCACATATATTCCACACACTTTCAACGCTTTCTCAGGAACTCTTTTTGAACTTTTAAAACCTGTGACATTCAGGTATTAAAGCAGCTGTAGGGAACATATTAAATCAGCTTTCTGCATTCTGTAGAAATGAAACTGGATATGTCTGCCGGAAAGATTTGTAATATCCAAAACTGAACACCCAAGATGTGTGTTTGTGGTACAACATTTTACAATCATCACTTGTTGTAATGTGGCAGCAGCAAACATCATAATTGCAGTGAGGTTGTGGTTTGATAATTGCATGATAGCTTGATTAAGGCAGCAGCGAGGACAAGCTGTTCTGCAATCAGCAGACATCACTGTTCCTGACGACTGAGTGACTCCGATGAAGGAGCTTTTGAATACTGGAGGCTTTCGTTTGGATTGCTGGGAGGCAGGAATGTTTCCTCGCCAGCCGGTTATGTTTTGTGCCATTTGCAGTGAGAACTGATTGCATGATGTCAGTCAGCAGGCTGCAGCAGCAATATAACGCGTTGTTTTTTACAAGATGGAGCATTGAGGTTATCAGAAAGGGAAGGAGGTTTGTTGAATCCTGCTTCCTTTGGTTATTCCCTGTCACAAGGTGTTTCTGAAACCTTTACAATAGTAAGTAAAAATGATAAGTGGCAGCAGAAGGAAGTGCTAACAGTAGCTGCTGCTCTCCAGAATTGGCCCCATTTTTTTTCCACACTGCGTAAAATACAACTAATAATATAAGATAAGTGGCGTTTCCTGGCTGCATTTCAAATCCACACCATGATTGAACAAAACTAAAATGAAATTCCTGTCTGACTTCTGTGTAAATCCAGATGGATGCTGCAGTAATGACAATGCAGGATCAGAAAAAGCAGGAAGGATTCTTTTGACTTTTGTCTGCACGCCTGCATATGTGTGTGTTAGTACGGACTCATCAAGCCCTCTAAGATCTACCGTGACAGGGAAAACCTTCAGCAGATGAAACACATTAAAGAGGCTGCAGGAATCCATAAAACACAACCTCATTTTTACTCTGCTCCAAAAAGCCACTGGGGGAAAAGGAGGAGAAGAAAGGAGAGGTGGGAGGGAGGGGGAGGCGGTTTAAGATTTACAGTCCACCCCAGACGGCGACTGCCTCCCCTGCACAGCTGCACCGTTGCCCCTCCGGGCCAGTGTGGCCTATTAGAATGATCTGCCCTTTAAGTTTTCACCACCCTCCTCAAGATAACACTGGAGGGAGGGGGCAAGACTTTCAAACATTTGGAAATGCTCCACTGAGAGTCCCTGTAGGAGCTAACTACCAGCTATGTTCTCCAACACAATGGCCATTTTGTTTCACAGGCCTCCTCCAGTATCACAACGGGAAGCTGCACAGATGGACAAATGAGCAGAGAGCGGCAGTCTCGAGGCCAGCGTTCATTCACATACAGTAGGACTGCTGCATTAAAAACAAGACAAAGACTGAACAGTCTTGTGAAGCCACGTTTGTGTTTTTTTTAAGTCGTCTGATATCCCAGAGCTGTCTCCTTTTATTCAACATGAGGGTGCTAACTCTGGCTGGGACAGCGGTGATGCTCGCGTTGCCAAAAGCCTCCTCTGAAACAGCTGCAGTATCCTCTGCCATCAGGAAGTCACACTCAATTACCAAACGTATAAGTTCATTCGCCTCTTGGTTTTATGTGGAAACCTGAAATCATAAGGTTGCACTCAACTACTTATAAAGGCCAGAAGAAAGCAGTTAATTGGATCTGCAGCCTACTGGAATGTGAGCTTTGTGAGCAAACTGTAACACACCTCCTGCCTCCTTTTTGCATAATAGCCATAAATTACGCCTCTTGAACTCTCTGATGTGTTGGTGTTGAAACAAAAGCTTTTTTTAGAAATGCTATTGAGATATGTTTTGTCTAGAAATATCAATGGAGGTTTTGTTCGAGGAAGTTTGCTCATTTAATCCAAATTGAGTGCTGAAACTGAATGACATGTTCTGAGCTAATATAATCCAGTGTTGGCAAATCCACTATTATGTTAGTGGTATCCATTTCAGCTTTTCAACTGCTCAGCTTGTAAATCCAAGCATTTATTTGCACATATAGCATAGCTGGCTGGCTCAGTGAGACTTAGTGAATGAAACATGGCTCGCTCCACCCTTTAAAGGCTGTGGTTCTGGTTACTCCGAGGGCCTTGTGCTGGCATGTTGTGTGTGTGCAATCTTTGTTGTGGCACTGCAGCCTGTGTTTTGGTTCTAGTAGCGTTTGGCTTGGAGTTCAATGGTGTTCTGGGGATGGCGATGTTTGCTTTTAGACTATTGTATCCCTGTTGTTTCATGTTAAAACGTCGGCTATTGTGAATTAGGGATGAATAGCCTGTATTCATGAGAGCATTTAACAAAGCTGGTGTATGGCCAGCTGTTAGAGGAGGTCAGAGAAAGGAAAGGTGCTTACAGTTGGGCTCATAGGACGGTGGAGGGTCCCCACAAGGTATACACTCCATGTCTTGGAAACCACTTAGTTTTGTCTTCCTGTAAAATCTGTTGGAGAAACAAAATTACAGGTTTGTTAGCCAACAAAGCTCTCATGAACATAAGGTAACTTCATTATTTTTCAGCGCTATTATTTTAAAAAAATAATGATGGAGCTGTGTCTATCCTCTCACCCCGGCAGACAGTCGCCACACACGGCGTTGCTGGTGGTGGAGCAGTTGCCCTTCTGGAAGCGGTTGATGAGTCCACAGTCCAGGCAGGGTTTGCACTTCTGCAGGCTCCGGTCCTCTTTGAAGCGACTGCTCCGACAGGGCACGCACCGGGCATCCTCTCCATAACCAAAGCCACATTCCTGGAGGGATTAATGGGAGGAATACACCGAGTAAGAGGTGGGGTTGGTGGTTTGGGGTGATGTGCAGCTGGAGAAAAGAGGGCTTGAATGTGGACTACCGGGGGTCTGGAATTAAAGAATGATCTTGGCTCACGGGATCAGAGCAGAACAATGGCCAGCCTCTTTTGAGAGTCCATCTTACACTGGCAATAATCTCCCTGACTCTGTCAGTATGAATGAGTGGCCTTCCGCTGCAAGACCCAGAAAGGCCATGCATTTGAATAATAAAGGCTCTAGGGGACACCCACTGTTGTATTATTGCAAGTTTATTGCTGCGTTTTTGTGTGACTCCCTCTCCAAGCAGACTCAGTGAGTGTCCCGTTGATTGAGAGGCCAGCAAGCAAAGGAAACGCTTGAGGAAGGATTATGGAGAGGTATATGGAGAAAACAAGATGAATACTCTTTTTGTGTTCAACAATTGAAAGTGCACTTAAAAAGCACAGCTTCCTACAACTGTGTGAATGATCTAATGCTAAACCACCTTTTCAATTTGTCCACCTGAGCCAAGCAAAACCTAATTTTAAAAGATAAGAATTTAAACCACATGAATAAGTTCCATTGCTTCAGTTAAATCAAATATGTATCTTGTTTATGCAAATTTCAGATTCACTCCCTTTCAGATTTAACACCACGTTCCTGCTGTTTACTGGCAATCATGGAAGTGTGTCAAAGTGTAAATGTAAAAATGTGAAGTTTTGGTTGGAGAAACCCAACCTCAACACTGAATTAACCACAAATGTACAGATTTGAATCACTTGTTATTTCCACCTGCCACTGTTCGTCTAGTTTTATCTTGTTCCTGACTGGTTCCCATGACTAAAAGTTGTGTTGAAAGACTGGTGACCTCAATGACAAACTGACATTTACATGACAGCTAATATTACTGTACACCACACAGGATGAAAAGATCCCGCGGGGATGACATCATGCATTGATCATTCATTATCAGCTCCGTAGCAGCTGCCCTCCTGTTATCCAGCGTTGCCACACTGCAATCCATATCCACGAGGATAGACGGGGAGGGGGGTGGAGTGCTCATATATCATTAAAGTGAAGGTCAGCTTCAAACGGGGCTTCTCTCCACTCTTCTCTCTTCGCCCGTGTCCCATTTCACTGCCTGGGCATGCAGTCCTGTTGGAATGTGGGCAGAAGATTCTGATATGGGGGTTGGGTTTGGGGAAGCAGGCTGGCAAGAAAATAAAAATGGAGCCTGGAGGCAAAGATGTGATCTTGCGAGGGCACCGCAAAGTCGGGATGGAAGATGAGGAATTCGGTCCCTCCAGCCAAACACATGTGAGCCCGACACTGAACCCTTGAGCCAGGCCTGGCCGAGGTGGACCAGCTAGTCCTGGACTACTGCAGCTGTTGCTATGAGCTCTCCATATAAGGCCTCCAGCAGGGCAGAGCAGGAGCCCAGGGAGGGAGTGGATGGGGGCGACTGATGAGTGATAAAGAGGCGAAAGACGGCATAAAAGAAGCTCGCCTTTCTCAAGAGAGAGAGCGAGGCAGCAAGACTTGAAACTGGTCTTTAAGAAAGCACTCCTGGCCCTGTCACTGCAGGGTACCTCACAGTGGCTCTGTGACCCACTTCCACATGAAGGAAAAAGGGGCCCCGGGATGATTCATCCCCAATCAACCCAGCACTGGCACAAGCTCTGTCCATGGGGCACCGCATGGCAGGAAGGGCTGATGCTATGTAGACACAAGCAGGTCAGAGCACTGAAACAAAAGGAAAATGGAGCAAACTCCTGCCCCTCTGGTCCGGACAGCACAGACCATCAAGGAGCGATCTCTTTCTTCTTTTATCCGGCTAACAAAGCTCAACAGAGCTGACACCCTGCACTGACAGAGACTTGTTTAGCAGCTAGAAGAAAGACTACACTCTGTGGGAATCTGTGATGTTGGAGTTATTATTCATATGAAAAGGGAAGCGCACTGTGTGTAAGGCCTTTGTGCAACACATAATTACCACGAGGCAGCCACCAATATCGACAAACAAATATATATTGATTATGTTAAACCTTCCTGAAAAACATTTTCAGGCTCAGTGCACGATGTCATGCTGACAAAAACACACACAAACAGATTCATACCTCTGTTTGATCAGGATGATAGTCTGTGTTGTACTTTTATATGTATATGGCCAGTGAAGAGCAAAAATTGAAAGAAAAAAATGTCAAAATTAAATTCAAATCTGGTCATCCCTCAGGTTTCCTCTATGAAAACATAAAGAAAATTCAGATGCTCAACATCCCGTTCCCCTGTCATATCTCCTGATCTGGTCTGTGTGGGACTGCCAAGCATAACAGCAGTGTGCAGAGCAGAGAGGAGGCAGCGCTGGCTGAGACCTGAAGCATGTTCAGATGCACAGATATTTCTGAGATTAGAAGGGAATCACAAGGGGAGGGCAGCTCAGTCATCTGACCTGATGGGGAAACAATGCTGAAAACAAGTCAGTTAAAGCCTTTGTTCAGGACAGAACTCGCTGTTAAGCCTTTTTTTGTTGTCGCTCTAGTACATTTTTAGTTCTGCCAGGCTTCTTTAGACAATAAGACTCATGCAGTAAATGTATAATCACTGTGATTTTGACCCGTCTGCTGCTTATGCACCTCTCTTTCTCTTCAGCCAGACGTCCTTTGTCCTGGAAATGTGGCTGGAGGAAATGTTACACTCTTGCCACATACTACAAGATGTTGACACATCAAAGTTGTGTTCCTGCCTTTTCTTTTGTCACTGGCAGTTTTCCAGCATGCACTGAAAAAGCAAGTAGCCCCTTCTCCTTTATGCTTGACACAACAGACTGAATAACTTCCTCTGAATGAAACCTGGAGTGAAATATGTCAGGGACAAAAAGAAATAACTGCTTTTAATGGACGTTCGCTGTGTGTGGGTGGTTCTTTTAGCTACAGTTAGCATGGAGGGGCTAATTGATGTTTGTCTGCCTGCCTCAAAGCGGCTTCCAGAGGCAAACTTCCAGAGCAAACTGGGCCACATTCCTCTGGGATCTCTATGGCAGCTGCACAGAGGGACTCCAAAAGTCTGCTTCCCTCCCAATAGTCAGTCCTGCCTTTGCAGAATATGCACAGATTGTCTTGGTTACCCAGAGCTCAGATCACAAGTTGTTTCTCTGGGAAACGTTCTCTGAGTGCAGGCCCAGGTCTCCACTTTGAGCCGGCATCCCGCTACCTTCAGAGAAAGAATGAGGCAGCCAATTATTAACCAGGACCCCAGGGTGGCGAGCAGCATTCATGCCTGTTGAGCTGGCAGAGGAACACGAGGACTACTGAAGCGTATTACCAACCACAGAGTGCATGTCTGTGTGCACCGAGATTAAAGGCCACTGGGTTTAAATGCATGTGTGCAACAGATGTCAGGGGGTGATACAGACTTTTTTCATCAGTACTCAAAGATGTAGTGGAGTGTAAAGTCGTCTAAAGTCCGTTTACCAGACGTTTTATTAGCAGAATACTCTTTACTTAAAGCTGCCATTCATTTTGAAGTCATAAACATATTCCTTACTATGTAATAAAAGAGCTGAAATTAGATTATAAGGGCAAAAACTTCCTTTTTAAGCTACTTTACCCTGCAATAAATCCTATAGTGTGTTCAATTTTTGCTTTCTAAGAGATGGTTTGGTGCAAGTTTGGGTGCATCGCAACAGTGACAGTTGTCTGTATTGGTTTTCCATTAGGTTTTTTTAAAAGTAGAAAAACAAGCGAAGCTACACTAGAATAAATTAGAATTAGAATAAAATTATCCCAATATTTTATTCACTAACAGCAACAGGCTAAGCTGCATTTAATAAAAAAAAGAGTACCACCGGTTACTATTAAATCAGTTTCTAACAGTAACATTGTTGTTTGCCACAGAATGATCACACGTTGTGCTTTACCCACCTTTACATCACCGCCTACACTCGCAAAAGTAGGTAGGTCCGTATCGGCTGCCAGAGAGGAAAGCCTTTGCTTACCAACCTTAACTGACGCTACAGAGGCCTGTTTGTACAAAGCACACAAAAACCTGTGGCTAAGGTGGTGGAAAAAACTGTATTCCCCGTCGAGAGAGCAGCAAGCTTAGGCATGGCTTGCTTCAAACAGTGAAGACAATAAGTTGGACGGGGTGCAATGGGGAAAAACAATGGAAGCCATTCAGCTGCAGAAGGTCAGAAGTATGGGTGTGACTGATTAAAGAAGGGTCGGTGTTTTACAAAAGCTAATAACGGCTTGGCTGTTCTCGGCATGAAAGAGAGGAAGTAATAAATAATGTTGGTTCCCTGGATAAGATACACTCTTCTAAACACTGATGTTCATTCTTTTCATAAACCCGCAGTGTTTTTTTTCCAGCTTGGGAAAGTTGATTCAACTGATCTGTTGTGGATCTACGCTCTCTGTTTCCTAAATAAACAGGTGACAGTGCTTTTTCCTCTCAGAGGCTCTATGGAAAACAGTCCCAGTGCTTTAGTGAAATCTGCTTTAAACCAAAATTTCAGTTTGCACAGATGAAGTGATAAAAAAAAAAAAAAGCAAAACAAAAAAAATCCAACCTTTGATAGCTCCTGTCCTGCATCACACTGTTTGCAGGGTTTACAGTTCCCAAAGCGGTCCTTGTACTCCTGCTCCCTGCATTCTCTGGTCTCCTCCTCGGCTCTCACATGAATCTGAGAAGGGGGACAGTGATTTGGTGAAAGTTAGAGATTCCTGCATTTCATCACCACTTTTTTTTATCTAAAACAAGACGAAGCATTCCAGAGCTATGCATCACAACGTCTCATAATAATTCAATCGGGTGTACCCCCCCACCCCCTCTTCTTGAAAATAAGTCTGATACTGCTGGGATGAGATAAGATCAAACTTTAATGAGCCCTGTGGGAAAACCGTGTAGCAGCTGCAGCAGAATGTGAGTCGAAGGCAACAATACAGGGACCACCAGAACCAGAGACTAGAGTCTAGATAGCAACACAATCAGGACGGCGCAGTGGATAATGGTAAAACGATACGCAGCACTGACGGAGTGTCTGCAGCGAGGGTTTCACAGATCCCACAGTCTCTGTAACGCCGGCGTGAAGTGCAGTTTAAGTGGACATGTGCAGCTTGTGTAAACATTTGAAATTTGTAGCCTTTGCAGGAGTTTCAAAGCAGCACATCACTCCTTCTTTGTGCACGTTTCCTTGTAAATGTTTACAAGATTGCAGGACGTGCACACAGCAATAAAAGATTTTTAACAAAAGGTTGTGAGCAAAGTAAACAACACACACAATGCAGAAAGCACTTACCAGAGCTGAATATATGACATGCACAGTTAGCAGCAGTGAGAAGGTGTGTTGAAGCATCCGGACCATTTTGATGAGCCACTTGTTGTTCGCAGCTGAAAGAAGACGAGAATCCAACACTAAAGTATGCTATTTTATTGTTTGTTCTCTATAATATACACATTTACATGCAGTTTATGAGGAAGAAAAAAAACATATTTGTAAGGGTCAACATTTCTGAGGCTAAACAATAAAAATGTGACTTTGATTGTCAGCATCAACTATGTGAAAGTTTGGCTTTGTTGAACCACTTAAACTCTTCTGATTTGTCAGAGTTTTAATTTATACTCCAAGATTAAAAACAAATAAATAAATCTAGCATTCTATGTCGAGATGAATTTTAGAGAAATGTGTAAAATATAAAATATTTGATTTCCCTCTGGAGATCCTTCAGAACATGGAGTTCATTGGTTTTCAGGTTCCACTGAGATTCAAATTATTCTCAAATTCTTAATTATAATATTTACTATATAGTTCATAACATGGGTGCTAGAAATTTTAAATAAGAAGAAATATACAAAATGAAAGACGTTCAAAGGTGATGCAAACATATTTAAAAACACCTCTGGCTATAATCTTAGGCAATTTAACATCAGAGCTGTGCGTAAAAACGCGTCAAATACACAATATTTACAGCATGTGCGCAACATTTGTACATATTACACACATACAATTAAAACAATAAGGGTGTCAGTTCACTAACCCGCCTGTTTATGTCATGGTGTCGATACAATAAATACAACATCATGCGTAAATGTTCGCTTTCAAGACTGTACGTTTGTTACTGCAGAGATCTGAAATAAACCGAAGTCTGGATCGTTTGTTTTAAGCGATTGAATGTTGAAAAGTGACTCAAATCTGTTCTTACCTGCTAAACGGAGCCTGTTGATCAAAGTGTGGCTGTTAAAAGTCGAAGGCAGACCGGTGAGAGGTGTGGTGGTGGCGTGTTTCCCGCACCGGTCCGCTCACCATGTCAGCGCTGCTCCTCCAGCCCTGCACGACTCAACACAACACCAGCACACAACAGCACAGCAGAGCTCAACGCTGGAGCAGACACACACACACACACACACACACACACACACACACACACACACACACACAGATCAAAGGCGGAGAGAGAGAGAGAGAGGGGCTGGCTTTATGGATCTGAAGCGTGTATCTGATCTGTGATCAGCCAGACTCACATCAAAGACCAGTCGCACACACACACACACACGCACACACACGCACACACACGCACACACACACACACACACACACACACACACACACACACACACACACACACACTCGGTATTCACGGTGATCGATAGCAGCTTTCATTCAGTTTCTAACCAGAATCGATGCAGTAAGTTTAACATGTCGAGACACAAGAGGAAGACTAGAGTGGAAGTTTTTTCTTCCTCTCTCCTCAGTGTGTCTGTGTGCTTCTGCTGTTTCATGGCAGCACTCTGATGTTTTGTTTTGTTTTTTTTTTTTAGCACAAGCCAGGTGGTCCCCAAACTGTGGTTCGAGGACCACTAACGGGTCCCTAAATGGTGTCCCCTCGGTCCTATCTGACTGGCTTCAGAAGACTGCTAGGAGTTGGAGGAGTTTTTAAAACTTATAGCAGGACTACGTTGACTCTACATTGTAATGTTAATGTAATATTTTGCACATGAAAGTGGTGCTTCTTTATCTCTTTTCCTCAATTAACCCTTTGATGCACAGTGTGGGTCAGGAGATACCCATTTTCCATTGGATTTGGGTCACTTTTGACCCATGTTGTGCATCAAAGGGTTAAGAAACTGTAATAGGTCTGTAGAGACATCGAGGAAAACCTCTACCTACAGCAAGCTACCTGACTGTTAGTTTCGCTAAGCCAGCCCATTCTGTAGTAGAGAATGGTCTGACTGCACCTCATTATCATTCTGCTGTAAGGAGAAACTAAAACACTGGTTTGTTTGTATTACTTTTAACCAATCACAGTTGTCCTGGGTGGAGATAAGACAAGGGTGTAGCTTTAATGATTCCTCAAAATAGGGATCACTAGAATTGTTTGGTGGAGACAAGCACTGTGATTGAGAACCGATAATCCACCAAAAACAGAACTAGCAGAGCTGCCACCTGCACAGTCCAAATCCTCTGCTAAATATAAATTTTTCATGTGGGGTAGGTTGCTGTCCAGAGGTTGTTGTTGTTGCTGTTTCCTGTAGTGAAGAGGAATATGAAAATGATCACACACAGACTGCTGATAAAGAGGAGAAAGCAGACTAAAATGAGCAGCCAATGATAGACTTATACCCTCAGTCTACATCTGGTGAGTCAGACTGCCTCTCTGTTGAAACGACTGATTATTTAAAGGAGTTTAAACATGTTTTCAAAATCATAATTTCCTTCGAAGATCTCGCAACAAATGCAAACTTGTATCGAATCAATTCAGACAAACAACATCAGCTTTTGTGGTGTTTAGTCGTGCATGTCTGGCTCCACGCCTTCGTTCTATTGGCTGTGTGGGAATTTGTCACAGTAAGCTGTGGTCAAAGTTCACCTAATTTGAACTTTGACAGCTTTACGTGTGAAAGTTTGCCAGGTGCCACACTGTGCTTTACGTGATGTAGCACCGAATTGTCACAGTGCCATTAGAAGTAATGTGTTTCAGTGTGCAGTGGTGCCGTTGTCATCTTCTATCTGAAAAGACCATTACAAGGTTAATGTCACATTGATCATAATGGCAGCAATTTAACCCAGTCGTCTACTAGACAATAGACAAAACGTGGCCACTTTGTAGTTTACTGCTTCTCTTGTTTGACATAATGGGGTTATTTGGGAAACTTCCATCCCCATGAGCTGCAGATATCAGGACTACAGTGTGTGGCTCCAGGATTAGCTCAACATGGGCTGACTATAAACTATCCAACGTAAAGTTTTGTAGTAGATTCCACCACCTTTATCTATAGGTACAAATCATTCAGTGTAAAAATTAGCACTTCCTTCTGATGGTAGCCACTTACGAACTATACAAAAAAATGTGCGTTTCCGGTTGTTTATGCAAGTTAAATTTTGCGAAAATTAAAACACAAGCCATGGCTCCATTAATGTATTTTCATGCTCATTTTTTAAATGTTGCATCAGAAGAGGTCAATTGAAACAGCAAAATTAAACGTTATTTTCCCCAGTTTTGACACTAGTTTGAGGTAGTTTTTGACTTAATGCTCTTCATCGGAGATGGAAAAACCTTTTTCAAGTAAGTTCTAATTTAGCAAAAAAAATGTAACTAGCATGACTGATTAGCTGCGTCTACTTCTTCAGACAGCATGAAACATATCCAATACCAGCTGATATGAAAGAATAATTAAACCTTTCCCTTAAGACTTTTCTCCATTTTTCTTTGTGGATTGCTAAAGTTTGTTTTATCCTCTCTGAGGATTTTAGCAGTTGGCAATCAACCGGTTTTGTTTTCAGTTTCTTCTACTCTGGTTAATGCAGCCATGCGTTGGGTAGCCTACACAACAACACCACAGCCTGGTTTATTCACTCCTAAGCAGCGAATGGAAAGAAGCCTAATTCATGTTTTCTTTTATTAGATTTTTTGATTCATTGTTATTTGTTACATTTTCATTTCAAAATGAATTTATGAAAATACAACTATAGATACAAGTATTTCAGGGTAAATATTCTCTCTGTAGTCTTCCTGACCACTTTCAAACTACCCTCAAAAGTTCTTTCATTTGTTTTGTGCAAATTAGATTTTGCAAAATCAAAAGACAGCATCAGAAGCAAACTGAAACCATCCATGTAGAATAACCCTTTTTTTTTTTTGAAATGTATGAACTCCAGTGAAGAATAACATGCATTAGTCCTGGTCCATTTAAATCTAAATGCTTAGTTGAATTTCACAGTAAATGTGCCATCAACGGAGAGATGGGTTGAAGTCTTTTCCACAAACATTCTCTTCCCTAACAAAACCTGATAAGTTACTTTCTTCATTTTCCAAAAAGGCTCATTGTTTTGACTGGTAATTTGTGAAGATCATGGCAACAAGTCAGGCAAGTGATTTGACAAAAACCACACTGACACAAAATGTACAAATTCATATCCACCTCTGGCGAAAAAGGAAAAAAAAAAACTTGAGCCGTGTGCACTGCTGGTGTGTGTCAGGACCAAGGCAAAGACACAGAGGACAAAAGTTCAGCACTGCAGTAAAAGTGGCCAATTACTGTACAAGTCTGGACATGTTGCATATCAGTTCTAGGAAATCTGTGTCTGCTTTGCAAATGTAATTAGCTGAAACTCAGCTAATTACATTTGCACTTTCTCAATGTTTTTAATGCAGCATTTAATCAATACATCACTGTCGTTGCTTTGTCTGAGTTAAAGCTTGATCACGATGCTTCATCACTTTTTTGAGTTTTGTTCTTTCTCATAGAACCACATGCACCAAAAGTGCAGTTTGACATGAAATGCTCCAGTTTCTCCTGCTAATATTTTTCTGCATTCATTTTTTAAGGTCAAACCTACAGACTGGAGACCTGCATAGTGTAACATGAGTCCTCTAGCGGTGAAAGAAAGGTACTGCATCAAACTTCTACTTCTGCCTCACACTGAGGACTTTCAAGCTTTGCTGCTGTCTCCATCTACTGGTGTCAGAGTTTAATAGTGTCTCTGGGCTGCTGCTCAGTTCTTACTGTGTTTCATGTAGTCTGCTGTTAACTATCTGTTAACTGCAGCTGTCATTGAAATGTTCACGGCTACAGTATATCTTCATTTTCTGCACATGTGCTCTATAATATCCTGTGGAAAATGGATTTTATTCTGTCCAATTCTACTCTGTTCTAGTCTTTTGTACACTACTGAAACATTTTTACTGCACGTTATGTATTTATAATGGCCCATCTAAAGTGTACTCATTCTATTCTATTCTATTCTATTCTATTGTATTATCATGTTTACAGTAACATTATTAAAACATTGCATATTTATAACAGCCCATGTAAAATGGACATTATTCATTGTTTTTAATGGCATTATATCTGATTTTTTTGGTGCTTATTATGCATTCCATATTCATAATATCCAGGAATTCTATTCTATTCTATTCTATTCTATTCTATTCTATTCTATTCTATTCTATTCTATTCTATTCTATTCTATTCTATTCTATTCTATTCTATTCTATTCTATTCTATTGTGTATATTTAACATGAAACCTGTATATTTGCCATGTGTTTATTTATATATCTGTATAACAGCCTAAGTAAAATTGACAGATTTTCTTTTCTATTTTACTCTTTTCCAGAGTATTCTATTTGACTTTATTCTACTTACATATATTCTGTGACATTCTACCCCCTACACAGTATTATATGTTTATCACATATTCAATATTTATAAGGACCCTGATCTGTTGTCTTGCCTGGACTTGTCTTGACTTGTCATCTTTTCTCTTCTCTTCTTTACAGTAATAAATCTTCAGAATTTTTGCCCGTCTATATAATGTACCTTAAATATAAATAAATGAATGGGGAAAGTGAATACATGCCAGTTTTTACATGAAAATAATATTCAATCTAAACTTTCTTCTACTGTATTTAATCTTGTTGTTTTTGCAAACGTCATGCATCTAATGTTCTATTGTTAGTGGACTCTCAAGCTGATTCATTTGATTTTACTCTATAACACGCTATATCACACACTTGCAAGTGAGATCTTTCCTTTTCTGTTCGCCCATCCCATAATTTGCTGGTGTGCCGTGTCCCATACACGGAGTTTTCCACAGCAGCTGTCTCTTTAAGAGACCTGTACTCTAAAGCCTGCAGTATGAAACTGTCCAGAGGAGTCCACGGCTGGTAGAGATCGCATCTTAAAGCTGGTCCCATTTAAACCTCCATCTCTGAGGTGTCCAGGTCAGATCCTGTTGTGTTCATCTGGAGGAACTTGTTCCGTCCTCTGCGGTGCAGGAGGCAGGACAGGGATGCTGCGCTGATGCTGATGTGAGTGTCCTCCTCTCTCTCCAATGCGGCAGTAAGATGTGGTGTTCTGGGGCGACAGGGCACCGGGAAATACAGACCGTTTCCACTCAGAGGGTATTTAAAGATCGCACAACAACGCATACATGTAAATAGAAGTAAATCTGGATGGATAGGTGGGATCTCTAATGTAGCTCTTGGAGATTGGAATCATGGTACTCTGGTAAGTTTGACGCATTTTGCTTTAAATGCAATTTGGGTTGTTTCTCGGTGTTTCCAGTAGTAGAAATACTGTGATGTTGTTTTTCTGCAGAGGGTGGTGCTCAGATGATTGGCTTCGTGTCCTCGGGAATCCCGACATGATGCCTCACTGAGAGCAGCTTTTTATTTTAAGGTGCTGGGAGTCCTTGACTTTCAAGTGATGATGTCACTTTTCTACGTAGTCCTGCTGATTTTATCAAATCCACACTGTTTTCAAAACAGTACAGATGCTGTATCATCTGTGTCAAAGGTAATCAGGTACAAATTTGAGAATTGTTTCTATATAATCAGACCAAACCAGCCCAAAGAGAAATACATGATATTGCGCAAAAGCCTACATTGTGTAAAATAATATCGCCGTCTAGCTTTCAATCTGATTTGATCTGCGGCCTTAATAATGAGGTGATCAGCTGGATGAGGACAGGCCCTTGTCTCTGCCTCTGATTCTCGTCTACAAAGTTGATGTGCGCATCTTTCACTGCAGTGAGCTGGCATCTAAGCTCTGTGGTGCTACAACTACAACTCCCACAATTCAACAGCACAAGCCATTTAGACTAGTTAAAGTAATGGCAGTATGGTATTTGTGTGCTTATATGTCACTATTATCATAAAACTACTCACCTTAACCCACCAAACAGAAAGGATGTGCCGGACTGTGTTAACTATATGTTTGGTGCTTTTGCAGCTGATTGCAACAGGATGCTGATCTTTGTGATTAGTTTACAGTAAAAATGAAACTGGGCACCATGACAACTATCAGCAAGACAGAGTGGAGATCATGAGATTGTTACCAGGACAAAGTTACACCAGTGATTATCAATAAATAAATTTTTCTTTTGAATAAATCTAAAAAAAAACAAGCCATATTTGCCATTAAATGAGAGGTCCACAACTGACTTAAAGATCCTTTGAAAATCAACTTGTTGAAAAAATAAATCTCATTAACATGTCCATATGGTGTTTTTATAAGCTAAAAGATGTATAATGTGTGAAATATTGAGTCAACACCATGGCTGAGCATTTTACTTTGAAACTGCAATGTACCAGTGACAGTTTGAGAAAACACAGATTCAGATTTCCATTTTTTCATTCATAACCAACGTAGCGGGCCATTGCAATGAACTTGCAGGGCTGAACTTTCTTCTTTCTTCTTAAGAATCAGTTTCTGGTTTTAACATGGCTGAGTTAATCCAACGTTACAGCTTGCCATTGTGTAGCATACAGCAGTTTTACAGTGTCTGAGCAGAGTTGTAGGTGAGCTGGTGTGCTGGAGCTGCAGTGAGATGCAGATGGGTAGATGGAGAGAGGTGGAGACTTCAAAAATCTGGCATAAAGTTACATCTAAGCTACTCTATTGCAGGACAAGACTATTAATTTTGATAAACGGATATTAGATTTTTAGCAGAGATTAGCATTTAATGGCCGTTGAATGTCCATAATGCAACCATTAGTGAGAAACTATTTCACAGCTCTGGATGTCTAACAATGTGATCCTGTCCCCCAAAATGTCCACTAACTTTGCCAAACCTTTTAGGGAGAGTAATACAACATTTCACCAGCCATCATTGACAACCTCAATAACTCTGTGCATTGCAGATGTTTGGCTTATTACTGGCCTGTGATTTCTGACCGACGGCCCCACTCTCAATCTGAACTTGTTTGTTTCATGATGTCCATTCTGTTCTAGAGATGACCTGTGCTGGAACAACAAAAACTTTCCCCTGGATAGGAATGGATGGATTTTATCAGAATATTACATGCTGCATTTTTATTTTTATTACATATATATTTCACAGTTTCCCGCTTGGCGTTCATTTACCGTCAACTGGCCAAAAAATCCATTAATGCAGCTTTGGATGTTACTAGTGAACCTGACCCTTGCAGCACAGATGGTCATAGTTTTAAATGATGGTTTCCTGCCCCATCCAAGCCTTGGAAGTACTGCAGCTGCCTCTCATCCAGTTATCACTGTCAGTGTAAAATATCAATAGGTTAATTCCGGTGTGGTCAGCTGCCAAAAACTGACAGAACACTGTTTGTTAAAGCAGCACTGTATGTCTACTGTTGCTTTAATCCGGCTCAAACTGTCATAACATGCAAAAACATAGAATTGCTTGTGAAACTTTAATGTTTCTTGAAACCAAATAATCAAGACCAAAAAAACAAAGCAAAACAATGTCTGCAGTTTATAGTGTAATCAGGTGTGATATTTAGGATGATTATGTTGAGGCTGTAAGTATTTGGTATGTCTAATATCCTTGTTGAGAGTAATTACCATGGATAAATAGTGGGTTTTCCATGTAAAATAAAGAAAATGATTTCTTTTCCAATTATTATATGTGCTATAACCTTTACATTGCGACCATAATGAATAACTACAAGTCATTCTGATGCATTAATAACATTTCAGTCACAGTGTGGGGTGCTGCATCACTTTATGGCAAGTGGGAAAACAGTTTTATTTTAATTGAGTTGGTCATTTAAAGCTATTTCAGACAATAACAGCTGGATTGATTATAATGTAGGGCACAGTGCAGGTAAAATAATGCAGATATAATGATAAGGATTGTCCCCAATCAATTTTTGGCAAATGATCACTTTTTGTCACAACACCTAAACACTGGGAAGAGTGAGAGCTCTTGGTTTATATTAGTCTCTGTTGAAGGTGTGACTTTACCTGATCTGCAGATAAACTAGTGTACACTAGTGTGTACATTTACACTAATAAAATAAAGTTAGCAGGGCAGGAAGCTAAAGTATGTAACACTTAATACTTAGAAGAATCCTGTTAAGAGATTCCTTGACAAGTCTGCCGCGCATGCGCAAACCAAAAATCGCTCATCTTGTGTCTCCAGGTTGTTTTAATTAAACAGGAGCAGCAGAAGCTCATTTAAGTAAAGTAAGCTTGTATAATAAATTATATATATTGAGTATTTCAGTGGATCGTCATGACAGACTCAAACCCAGACGCCTAGAGGTAGTAAACACTGTTTAGAGATTTAAGACGACACGGAACTAACGGGGAAGGAAAACTCTCGATGCGGCTCCGCAGTTGTTGCTCTCTCTCTCTCTCTTGCGGTGTAATTCATTATTATTAGAACATCGCCTTTGAAGGAGCCAGCGTGTAGATGGAGGGAAAAAACGATGTCACATGCCATTGTCGTTGTCATTGTTTCTAGGAACACCGGCTGCCGTGAAATGTATCAGCTTTTCAAGAGGACCGTTAACAGCGGGACACATACAAGTGAGTGTGGGTCGGGATAAAGAGGCTCGAAAACACCGGCATCGGCTGGGAGGACGCCTCACAACCTCATTCACAGCTAAATACTGATTTAATGTGTCTTCCTGTGTCGAATACATCACCAAAAATGACTGGTATGAGCTGGAAACACTGATAAGTTGAACGGAGCAGGTGTTTGGAGGAAAATAACGGTTGTGTTGTTTTTTGCGACAGCCGTTTTCCGGGCGGAGTATCCCTGCGCTCGGTGGAGAAGATAGTCCGATGAATGTGTGTGTGCTGGGACACAAAGCAGCAGCGACATGGCAAACTGTCCACACCCGTGGTAAGTTCATTTTCTGCTCCAGAAATTACTTTTATAATATAGAAAAGTGAACTAGTAGTTTTCCTTTAACACCTCACTGGTTAAGAAGTTCAGGAATAACTGCATTTGTCAGGTTCTCTGCTGCAGAGCTTCAGTCATGTATATGCTCTCCCCATGATTTGTTTCCTTGCCCCAGAGCAATTTAATAAGGGCTGAGGAGCTTTTCAATCATCCCCTGCTGGAGCTTGCTGCCACACCCACCCAGCTCCTGCACCAGTAGCTGCATATGTCCAGTAGCCTGCTGCTGAATAAGCAAGAATATTTTGCTTTATAGCTGTCGGCAGACCAGCCTATCGGTTTGCCTTACATAGGAGGAACATACATGCATCCCTTAAGCAGCAACACTTTTCTAGACTGTATAGCATATTCAGTATAGCAGTCATGGAGGCAGCTGGACCAGCAGCAAAAGGATGGGATACTGATGGGAAACAGCACGAATCTCAAGAGTTTTCGGAGGAATCCATGATTATGGTTGTACTTGTTCTATGTGAAAGCATACAAGTGAATGTGATCAAAATGTAGAATTTTGTACAGACATAAAATAACACTAATGGACCACTATGGAACTGATGAGAAGGCCAATCTCATGTTTCTTCCAAACTTAAACCTAAATCAATAATGACTGCAGGCAACAGCTTTATGTCCTCTCCAGTAGTGATCAAATTTGGCAGCTTGTTTTCTTTCCTGTGGCATTACAGTTAGTACTCCTTTGTCGGGTGTAGTCTTGTCAGTGCATGGGTTAACATGGGTTTTTCATAGGTTGCAAGATCTGACACATCCAGTGGAAAGGCCGCCTGGTACTTCTGCGACTAAAATTGATAGAATGTCGTGCTTCATTTTAGAACAGATCCAAAAACTTCAGTGTCTACTGAGTTATTTTATTATACGGTTGTTATTTACTCTAACATACAGTTTTGATTAGGCAGAAGTACAAATGGAAATTTTTGCTTTAGTTTCTCCGATCTCATTCTGGGCTGATGATGAAGACAAGGAGACTTATTGTATTGTCTTTCTGTGTTTCTAATCCATAGAGCCTGAGGTTGTTTATTTGTGTTTTACAGTGTTGCAGCTGTTACTGAATAAATTTGGGGATGTTTTTTCAAGTGGCAGTTAAAGAACTACCCTAGTGTTTGAAGGAGTTAATTAACACTAAACCAGTTTAATATATAAGATATATATAGTTATTATTATGCTAAATAGTGTGAATTTGCATTTGTGTGTTGTCGAACATCAAATACATTTTTTTGTCCATGTTTTTCAGGTTGCCATGGGTGACAGTTCGTCATGAGTGCATTGGCCTCAGGTCCTACCAGGTCTCTCCCTCCACATCTGTTCAAGATGTCAAACAGTTGCTGTATGAGGAGACAAACCTCCCAGTCAAAGAGCAACGACTGACTCACAATGGGAGAATGGTGAGTGTTTGTCATTTGTGCAATGTGCAACTTGAACTTCTTATAGTGTCACACCAATGGTAAAGAATTTTTGGTTGTTCTGTATCGAATGAGATCCGAGCAATACCCAGGACACAATCACTGTCTTTATTACTACCACGTTCTTTGCATTCTTCCTCATGAATTAACATTTGTTGTTTGCCTGATGTTCTGAGGCTCTGTCACGGTTTTGCTGATCCCGCTACACAAAAACAAGTGGAGCAATAATCAGTGGTGTTGTTTTAAAGACCCCGTGCCATAACTGCAGGTTAATGCTGTGATCTCATCTAAACTTGTAACAGTATTCTTACTGTGCTGTGAGTCTTCCTTGAAGAATAATTTGTTATTTCTGTTAGCAATCAATGGATTGATTTTAGTGTTATTGGTCTCATGACTGATGTAAGCGAAGTTCATCTATCTATCTATCTATCTATCTATCTATCTATCTATCTATCTATCTATCTATCTATCTATCTATCTATCTATCTATCTATCTATCTATCTATCTATCTATCTATCTATCTATCTATCTATCTATCTATCTATTTATATAGCTATCTGTGTGTTGAATTCACACAGAGTAATGCAGTGTAATCCTGACCACTGTCAGATCATTTGGTGCTGCTGGGAAACATGACTGGGCATCTCTTTATCATAGTGTATTAAAAACTGCAGTAGTTTACTTACTTTCTGTATTCTTAGCTTATGAAAAAGAGATCAATTCTGTTTTACACAAAAGATTATTTTCTCACTGACTCCCTTGAAATATTACAGTTTTACACATACATTAATATACTGTAATTATCTATATAGTTATAGTATGACCTTGTGATTTGTAGTTTTCTTTCATGCTATAAAAATATTATTTCAAAACAAACAAATGTAAACTTTGTTGATTTGATCAATTTGTCACTTTCTGGCAGATAATTTTACAGTTTGTCTGTTGTGGGGTTGTTTGTGATAGTTCACTCAGTAAATGGCCTAAAATGACTGCACTTGACCCTGTGCCTTGGGGCTCAGCTGATGGAAAGCACCAGGTGGTGCTCAGTGCTCAGCAGCCCCCCCTGATGTCATATGCAGAAATTAACTGCAAGCCCCACCCACAAAGTAATAGCACACACACTACAAGCTCAGTTTAAATAAAACAAACATTTATGCTATGCTTACAGGTTCTGTTAAATGATGTGTTTCTAAGAAGAAAAAAATAAAACAGTTTCCACTGTGCCCTCTAGATGCAGGTCTGTGTATCAAGTTGCATTGCTGTTCTGCCTGATGCAATTAAAAATGTGCAGCAGTCTGATGGAGGAGGCGCTGTGCCAAACACTCTCCTTATCTGACGAGTGGTATGCTTTTCAGGAGAAACTGAAAGGCAGGCGTAGCTGAGTCTTTGCGAGTTTTAAAATGCATTCTTCATGGTAAATGGCTGTCTGTGGATGCTCTCAGATTAAATAAAACATTCAGCCCGATAGCCAGAGGCTGAAAAACACTATTATACTGGTACATATGCACTGGAAACACTTCACTTTAGGTTGCTACATTTACAGTCTATTTGCAATGTGTAAATATTTTGTACTAGATTAATAAAAACTGTCTGCATAAAATTCAATAATAGTGTCCTAGAAACCACTCATAAATACAAAATAGTGAGACTTTGCACAGAAAATATATAAGCAAAGCATTCTTTTGTGTAGATGAGTGTTAATTGCACAAGACACAATGTATGTATTAATTACAACCTTTAAGCTTTTCTTATTTGTGTTGTCAAAATGATATTTAATAGCTTTATTTAGCTATTAAATTTTATTTTATATTTTATTTATTTATTTAGCTTTATTTATTTAACAGCTTTTAACAGCTTTTTTCCAACAGCTGTAAGAGCCCTAAACAACACTGGTCCATAATACGTGCAATATATGCAACTGCCACTACCTCATGTGCAATATCCAATTTTCATCCTGTATATACGAACTACAGTTTCTCTCTTAATTTAAATCCATCTTGTCATTTTGTGTTTTTTGTTTTTATTATTACAAAGCTTTTATATATATATATATATATATATTTTGTACTTTGCACTGTATGGCCTGCACCTTACCTTTCGTTGCACTTGTTGCAATGACAATAAAGTGAATCTGAATCTGAATTTAATAGAACCACAATGCCTCGCAGCCTTCAGTGTAAGAAGCTTTATTACAGCGTAAGCACTATATATTACTCTCATTTTAAATTTTAATTTGACATGAAAGACTTAAAATCCCTCATCCTGAATTGTACAATGATTATTGACGGTGCAGTGACCATGATGAGGATGATGACTGAGGGTTTTTCATATGCGCGGCTCAGTTTGCCAGACAGCATGTTGATGTGCAAAGACTGCTGAGTGCAGTAGGCCGCAGTGTCACCTTGAAAAGCCCTAAACAGCAGCAGAGTCAGGCATGGTGCCGACTCTGGCTCCCTGCTGCATTGATTCTGAAACATGCACCAGTACAAGATTGTCTGTCAGCTAATGTGCAATAATCTACCCCGAAGGACTTAACAGTAGCTATGATGAGAGAATGATGATGCAGGAATGTTGATGTGAAGACAGCTGTGAGTCTGTTAATAGTTTTAATTAAAAAAAAAAAAAACAGTTATAGGAGGCTTTCAAGCTGTTTTATGAGTGCGGTGAATAATAAACTGTTTACTGTGGATATTATTTTAATCTTTTACAATACTCATGCAGTTATATGATCTTGTCATTTTTATTGTGTTTTTTGTAATTGGAGAACTTAGTTTTGCTGGCGATGTTGTGATTTATTTATACATACCTGATTTTTTTTCCTGTAAAATGCTTATTTACTGTATATTAAATTATGCTCTGTCTTTACGTCATTCTACCATAGCTGGAAGACAGCGTGCAGATTGGCAGCTTGGTGCCTGCAGGAAGCCCAGAAGTATCTGTCACTCTGGAGGGAAGGGGTCTAAAAGGAGGAGGTGAGATTAAAACCGCTTCATCTCTGCACTAAACCAGTTATTATGACAGTGTAATTTACCCAGCGTGTCTTTTACAGGGAGGTTCGGACAGACGACACCTCCACTGGTCGAATTTTTAAAAGACATTCTGAGGAGGTACCCCGAAGGAGGACAGATTCTGAAAGTGAGTGCCATGCTACATGATTTGTTTGTTTTTATTGACTGGAACACATGTTTTTATTTTATTTGACAAGTCAGGACAACATCTGAGAAATAACTAAAGTCTGCATTCCTGCATTTCTAAATTTTGCCTTAAAGCACGGTCACTCAGTTCGTCACTATCATGTCAGTGGGAGTGAGAATTAAAGGAGCACCTTTATGATGAAGGGAGGGGTGTCTTACATTCTCAGCAGTATATTTACTTTATTAACCTTACATTCTTAATAATATATTTCTTTCTAAATGATGCCTTCACCAAAAGGCAAATTCTGTTCCGACATTTTCCATGTCTCTTTGTAGTTGTTGGATAACTGATCTTTGATACAATCCACTGAAAGAGTGAAAAACTGGTATAGTTCTCAGTTTCAGTCATAGCACACATGCTTCCCTAATTCCTCTATTTAGTTACATTTTGTCAATATACCATAATTAATAAGCATCTATGGTACAGATTTTTTCCCAGGGAAGGATGTGTGCCAGCAATACAGATGAAGTATTGTGGGATTTGGAAGAAGAAAATATGTCAAGCTTGCACAAAAACAAAGGGTATAGTTTTGGCTGGCGTCAGCTATATTACAGTATACTGTATAGTGGCACTATTGCCAGGGTAAAAGGTCCCAAATGGGGCTATCCACTTTAATAAAGCCCTCAATTTACTGCAAGGCTTTTTGGATCAAAGCATCCGCCAAATAAATTAATGTCATTGTGTACTTTCACTGTAAAGGTCCTACGTTAATGAATGCATAACTTTTTCTCCGTTTTATTTTGAAGGAGTTGATTCAAAATGCAGAAGATGCTGGAGCAACAGAAGTGAAGTTCATGTACGATGAGACGGAGTATGGAGTGGAGTCGCTGTGGTCGCCTGACATGGCTCAGCATCAAGGTTAGCATTTAGTAACTAGTTACGTTTAGCAGGTTCACCCAGTGATCAGTGGCATTAGTTCAAGCTCTCATGTGTGCAAGAATCCGTCCTACTTACATTTTGTTTAGCAGCTGTTCTATAGCTGTTCTTCTGCCTCTAAACTCCCTGTGAAGGGGAAAGCGAAAAGACAGTTTTGTTACAGGGATTATTAAAACATTGCAATATTATCTTTATTTTTTCATTTTACATTTACTGCATATGTATTTTGGGATTTTCTTACCTTGTTTATTTATTTACCTGCAGGAACAGCATTGTATGTCTACAATGATGCTGTGTTCACTGTGGAAGACTGGAATGGGATTCAGGAGATTGCAAGGAGCAGAAAGAGAGAAGATCCATTGAAAGTTGGACGGTTTGGTATTGGCTTCAATTCTGTGTACCATATAACAGGTGAGAAATGTTCATTAAAATGTTAACTTATGTTCTGTTTTATCATGTGCAATCAGTCTTTAAGAACTAGGAGTACAAGCTTGTTGAACGATTATTTCCCTAAAGTTTTATATAAGCCATTTATATGACAACCTGACTCTAGATCACGACAGATTGAGATACTTGCTTACAGAAATGCTTACAGTGATGTTAAAGCCTGCTAGACAATTCCAGTTAATTACTAAAGTGTTCAAACTTGTGAGGTGTTAATCTGCAAATAGTGTAATTAAATACACACTTTATATATTTTATAATATATCTATCTTTAGAAGTGTATTATGTTCTGATTGTAATAGTGTTTTTATTCATGTTTCAGATGTTCCCAGTATATTCAGTGGAGATCAGATTGCCATGCTGGACCCTCATCAGACCTTGTTTGGAGTGAATGAGTCTGGACAGTGTTGGAACTTGAAGACAGAAATGAAGGAGATCACAGAACTAGCTGATCAGTTTGCCCCCTACTTCGGGATGTTTGGGAGTTCTGAGAAAACCATGAAGGACGGCAGCTTTCCTGGAACCCTGTTCCGCTTCCCACTTCGCATGACACCCTCCCAGCTCAGTGGCAACATTTACAACAAGGAAAAAGTTTTGGAGCTCTTTGAGTCTTTCAAAGCTGATGCAGACACAGTGCTCCTTTTCCTCAAGAGTGTTCAGAAGATCTCTCTGCATGTGCGTGAGTCTGATGGGACAGAGCGCATGTTGTTTCAGGTTACAGCAACAGAGAATATCGATGATAAGCTAGAAAGGCCGAACGCACTGAAGACGCTGGGTCAGGCTATAGACAGCTACAGCAATGGAGTTCCTAGCTCCACCATCACATGCGTCACTTACCAGGTCAACATAGAGACTCAGGATGAAACTGCTAAAGAGACTCAGAGGATGATGTGGCTGGTTTGCAATGGAGTTGGGGGTAGAGGGATGTGTGCTGAGTTGGACTCTCTGGCAGATGATTTAAAGTTCATGCCTACGATTGGCATTGCCCTGCCTCTTACTGTGATCAATAAAGAGGACAAAGGCGCCACATCTGGTTTCTCAGGAAGAGCTTTTTGTTTCCTGCCTCTTCCACCTGGGGAGGAGAGCGAAACAGGACTTCCAGTTCATGTCAGCGGCTTCTTCGGCCTCACAGACAACCGTAGGAGTATCAAGTGGCGTGAAGTGGACCAGTGGAGGGATCCAGCTGCCTTGTGGAATGAGCTGCTTATAATCACTGTCATCCCTAGGGCTTATTTTACTCTCATAATTGAGGCTATCAAAAGGGTACAGACAAAAAAGGACCAAGATTTTCCATTGTCCCCTACTGGGACTTACAGGGCCTGGCCAGACTCTAAGCAGGTCAAGTCCCGATGGAAACCCATTCTACAGCCGCTGTTCAATGAATTGCTGCAAGAGCAAGTAATCTATTCCCTCAGTGAGAGCTGGATCAAGGTGGACCAGGCTGTTTTCTCAGAGCTTGACATCGACGAGGACATATCAGAGACTGTGATCAACTACCTCCAAAGCTCAGGAATGCAGGTGGCAAAGGTGCCTGCTGCTGTGGACTTTGTCTTGGCTCCCTATGTGACTGAGTCCACTGAAGTGAAGAAGGTGACTCCATCTTTGTTGCGGCAGGTGATCAGGAAGAACAAACACAAAGGTCCCTCACAGGAGAAGCTGCTGCTGCTGGAGTTTGCCCTTAGTGATGCCAATTACAGTGACCTTATAGGACTTGAGCTCCTGCCACTACAAGATGACACATTTACAGCATTTTCATCCTCTGTCAGTGAAAAGGATGCCATTTACATTGCATCTGAAGAGTACCCCAGGTAGAGCTAAAGGGAAATTGTTGATTTCAAGTACATTAAATTTGGCTAGGTCTGTCTTAGTGTCAGCCAGTTTCATCCAACCAAGTGGTTTCAATTTCTGTTATTTCAGTTTTCACTTTGATGTTTATTTACCTTTTCACCTTTTACTGGTGAAAATAATATGACATGAAATTGTATTTTTACCTAAAATAACATGGATGGTTTTTCATGGACAATATTTGGTGGTACAATTATGTAGGCCAGAGGTCAACATATACCTACTAAAAGTGTGGTTTATTGTGTATGGACTTAGTAATGTTACTGCCATTTGCACACGAGTTTTGATGGATCAAACTTAACAAGTTTTCATAAGCAGATGCAAACTTGTTAAGAAATAATAAGGGAAGGTTACTGTTGAGTGCATGATTAGCTTGTGACTTTTTAGTTGCCTTTGAAAAATCAAACAATAATAGGTGCAAATTGAATGACAGGTACAGTGCCAAATTTGTTGTCCTTTTGCCTTCAGTATTCTAGGGCTACACAACGTTCATTAGGATAGATCCAGGTTTGTTTATGATGGTTAAAATGTGTACACACTCATCTGAAATTGTAAAATTACTTACCTGTTTTTCTTTTGCCCTAAGGTCTCTGTATCCAGGAATAGAGCATCGGTTCATACTTGAGAGTATCAAGCCTTCAGTGATGGACAGTTTGAAGAAAGCCGCCAAAAGCAGAGGTAATGTAATACAGTGATCCCAACAGTGACCAGGAGATTTTTATGTACAATAATTGGACCAATTCATTTGTAATTTTAACAGTAGGAACTCACTCTATGATTAGAATAAAATATTTTTAAAGACGGTCACATTATGAGTTGCTTTATTATGTGTGATCATGATTTATAGTTTTACATGTAAGATTTCTGACAGAACTGTATTTCAAAATAAAACTATAATCTTTGCAGCCCTACGATGACTGTGGGTTATGTGGGTTCAGCCATGTTGTAGTAACACTGGATCATCTTACTCTTCAGCAGTGCCAGCAGGGCATTAAATCTGGTACACTGCTGAAAGATAATTTAGGAGACAGAGACAGAAAGGGAAAGAGAGAATGAGCATGCTGATTCATGGATGAGTTGTTTTCATGGCACACATTCCACTCGATCCACATGATCAGATCCTGAGTGCACCAACTGCCAACCATGACTGTGACCAGAGTGCCCTGAGCCAGGCAGAGGAAAATTACTGCCTAACATATTGGTCCCCTAAATCCAAACTGAAACACAGTTTAACACAACTACAACAATGTGGAACCAACTTTTAGTAATTCTCTGCAAATAAAGCATTTCCTATTCAACCTTGACGGAGTTTTGAAATATTTTTGTGGCCTTTTTTGCCATTTAGTTTTTATTTCATTGCATTGTGTATACAGGAGCACCCTACTTCTAAAAAGAAATGTTTTCTGTTTCGCACTCCCACTGATGATGCTAGAGTGCCACTTTGGAGTTACTAAGATCCACTGACATCACTGACAATGACAAGTTCAAACGTCTACCAAAAAACAGTCTGTGTTGTATGTAAACATAAAAAGATTATTGTTTCAGGTTTTAAAATGTATATAAAACAGAGCAACATATGAACGAGTTCCTCATCTCTTAAATTCTCATTTGAATTACAGTGCAGCAATTTCTTTGGGGGTGCACAGGTAGGTTTTTCAAACTGTGTAAAATGTTGCACCTTTTGACTGTTAACCAAAACTAATGTGTGACTGTAAATATTCACCATAGGAAGTGCAGTCAAGGAACTCTCACATATGAGGGAAGCAAATTTAACAACTCATAAATTTATATTTCATAAATTTGGTCCAATGGGCCAATATCCTAAGTGAAGCACATGCGCTGATCCTCATTCTCACTTATTTATTACGGGATTCATTCAGTGTTTCATAGTATACTTTATGATTTGCAGTGTTGTTTTTTTTTTTTTTTTTTTTTTTTTTTTTTTCTCATTAAAGTTATTTTTTTTTTGGCCGTTTTTGTGGGCTTTATTAGATAGGCGCAGTGAGAGAGAGACAGGAAAGAAGGGAGAAGAGTCGGGGGAAGACATGCAGCAAAGGACCGCGAGCGGGAATCGAACCCGGGTCAGCTGCGTCGGGGACCAGCCCCTGTACATGAGTCACCCGCTCAACGCGTTGAGCTACACGGGCACCCTATGATTTGCAGTGTTTTAACAAGTTACTTATTAAAAACAGTTTACACTACATTGAAATTATAAGAACGTTTTCAAGATTCTAAGCAATTATAAGTGTATAGTATAAGTGTATGTGTGTGTTTGTACTGAACAAGGTTTGTGTGTGTTTGCATGGCTTATAACAGCAATATCACTGCATTGTCGTTACTAGACTACTAATTTATCCTTTGTTTTACAAAGCTTATTTTAAAGTGAATCTGTTTATGCAGTGTTGCTCTCTAATTTTTTTTTTTGAAAATACTTAGAACTGAACCAAAATCTATTGTTATTTTTTAATGAATGAAGCAAAGTTAGGTCAGAGCGTGAGAAAAAAAAAAGACTTTGCCATGTCACGAAATAACAACAAATCTCACCTCACCTGCCAAACTACCTTTTAATATTCAGTAATGTGTATAATAATAACTGACACTAATTATATTTTCTTTGTTATCAATATAGGAAGACCCTGCACTCAGCTACAACTGCTAAACCCTGAACGATCAGCTCGACTCATCAAGGAGATCCTATCAACAGCCTGGCCAACTAGAGATTTTAGTGTCCAATGGGAACCTGGAAACGGAGAGCTAAAGCATCCAACGGTGTCCTGGCTAAAGATGATTTGGAAGCATCTCTATATAAATTTTGCTGATGACCTGTATACCTTTGAAGACATGCCTTTGATCCCACTTGTGCCACTTGAGGAAAGCATGGACGTAGTTAAGCTTCTACGTCTCAAAACTCCATCCCCCATAATTCTTGTGGATGAGGAAGAGGTGCCGCTTTCTGAAAACCTTCTTGACATCATGGAGAAGCTTGGAGGAGTAGTGATAAAAAAGCTGGATCCATGTTTGCAGCACCCTCTGCTAAAGAACTACATCCACCCATCCTCTCCTGGACTGCTTCTGCAAATTATGGATAGACTGTCAATGCAACGTTTATCTAGCCAAGTCTCTTCTTTCTCAGTCAAAGAGAAGATCGCACTCAGAAACTTTCTTGCAGGACTATCTGACATCACAGAGAAAGAAAAGCATACCCTGCTTGAACTTTGCATTTTTGAGAAAGTGGGAACCTTCTCAGGGGGTAAACCAGGATTTACATCACTGAGAGGAGCCAGAGCTTTACATCATAGAGCCAAGTACCCACCAGATGTTAAGTTATCCGAAAATCTTGTCACTTGCTCTGACGAAGAGTCAATCCGCCTCATCAAGATGCTAAATGTTCAACAAGTAAAAACAACAGAATGTTTGAAGATGATTATTCAGGATATTGAGAGAGGGTTCTACACAACAGATGAGACAACCCAAATCATGCTCTGGGCTCTTAAACATTTGGCATTTTTAAAGAATGAAAACTCATCTGTGATTGGATGGCTTTCTGCTCTTAAGTTTATTCAGTTGCCTTGTGGAAAGTCAGTCAAAGCCTCAGATCTTTTTGATCCTGAGCTAGAGATTCTGCAGCATCTGTTCTACATGGAAGAGAAAACCAGGTTCCCCACAAGTACATTCACATCTTCTCCTGATATTCTTCATTCACTCAGGCAACTGGGACTAAGAAATGAAGTACAGCTCAGTGAAAAAGATGCACTTCAAGTGGCAAAGAAGATAGAGCAGTTGCAAAGAAGTGAGGAACCTGAGTGGGAGTCTATCATCAAAAAGGCAAAAACACTCCTGCAAATCCTTAACAAACAGACCAAGCTGGTAAAATCAGCTGATGCTCAAACATCATTGCTAAAACTGAAATGGGTACCTGTCTGTAAGGAAAGACCTCTAACTTACCCTAAGTCCCTTGCTTGGGTTGGAGATACTCTCAATATCTGCTGTTTGTCAGAGATGTGTGAAATATCCCATGCAGTTCTTGTGGGATCTTCAGTGGCAGTGGTGGAACACATGTCTACTGGTATGAAGAAGGCACTGAAACTAAGTGTAGAGCCACAAGTGGATCAAGTATTACAGCACTTGAAAGCAGTTAATGACTGGCATAAATCTCAAGCATTCACCACCGAGGATTGGTATCAGTTCCAACAGATCTTGTTTGAGATTTATGGCTTCATGCAGGCTCATCTTGAGGATGCAAGAGAAGCAATGAAATCACTGCCTTTTGATTGGGTGTGGACAGGGAAGACATTCTCATCACCGGGCCATACGGTCCTAAAACCTCTCCCCGATCTAGACTTGCAGCCTTACCTGTACTCTCTGCCAAAGACAATTAGAAAGTTCCACAAGCTTTTCAAGTTTTGTGGTTCAGTTGAAGAAATTGTCTCAAGCCATGTGTTTGAAGTCATCGCCACCATCCGACAAAGATGTGAAGGAGAAATCACCAAGGAAGAAAGTAAGCATGATATTCTACTTTTGATCAACATCCTGAGATGGCTGTACAACAATCAGATTCCTGTAGACATTAACATGCATGTGCCGATTCTTTGTTACAAGGACCCAAGCAAATTAGCAATGAAGCCCATTCATGAATGTACCTACTGTGACATCAAGGTTGACGATTTGAATGACTTACTTGAAGATGCTTCAGAGCCAATTATATTGGTCCATGATGACATCCCCATGAAAACTGCAGAGTGGCTGAAGGTACCATGTTTGAGTACGAGGTTGATAAACCCAGAGAATCTTGGCTTTGAACAATCAGGCCAACAAGAACCTTTAACAGTGAGAATAAAGAACATTTTGGAGGAATATCCGTCCGTAGCAGACATTTTTAAAGAGCTGCTCCAGAATGCTGATGATGCAAGTGCAACAGAGTGCAGTTTCCTCATTGACATGAGAAAAAACACAGAAATTCGAGAGAATCTCCTTGACCCTGGCATGATTATTTGCCATGGGCCCTCCCTGTGGTCTTTCAACAATGCTGTATTCTCGGATACAGACTTTTTGAACATCACAAGGTTAGGTGGATCAGTGAAGAGATGTGAAGCAGACAAAGTCGGCAAGTTTGGTTTGGGTTTCAACTCTGTTTACCACATTACTGATATCCCAATCATAATGAGCAGAGAATTTATGATCATGTTTGATCCAAACATCAATCACATTAGCAAGCACATCAGAGACAGGTCCAATCCAGGGATCAAAATCAATTGGAGCAAACAACAGAAGAGGTTGAGGAAATTCCCCAATCAGTTCAAACCTTTCATTAATGTTTTCAACTGCCAGCTTCCCTTAGCTCAGGACTCACCATACAAATACAGTGGAACACTGTTCAGACTCCCATTCAGAACAGAGCAGGAAGCATCAGTAAGCGAAATCAGTAGTCTTTACTACAATACCACGGACATCTATTCTCTCGTTGATGAGTTCAGCATATGTGGCCATCGGTTCATTCTGTTCACTCAGCACGTTGGAAGCATGGTCTTGAAATACCTGAAATTTGAGGAACCAAATCCAGCAGGAGCACAAGATGTTGTTGCAATCAACAAAAGTGTGTGGTCTTCTAAAGCCTCATATGGACCTCTGAGTATCCTAAAATCTGCAGCAAAGGTTATGAAGAAAGTTGCAAGCACCAGCAGGGTACCTGCGGATGTTCCCAAGTCTGGCTGCATTATACGCGTTATGGTGGAGGAGTTTCATAATGTGTTCAAACGCATTGTTGATCTCCACTCCCCACTGTTCAGAGGTTCAGAGGAAGATCCCAACCAGTACTTTGAGATGGCTGCTAAGGGAGTTCAGACAAGAAGACTCACAGATGAAATGCCCCAGAAGGCAGTCGAGGTTACCAACTGGCTCATTTGCTCATGCATGGATGCAAATGAGGCACTCAAGTTTTCCCTTAGTGACAGTGGAAAAAGACTCGGACTAGTGCCTTGTGGAGGGGTGGCTGTTCTTCTCTCAGAGGAAGAGAATCGGAAATGGACAGTGAAGACAAATGCCACACCAATTGGAGAGGTGTTTTGTTACTTACCCCTTCGAATCAAAACAGGCCTCCCAGTCCACATTAACGGCTGCTTTGCTGTGACCTCCAACCGCAAAGAAATCTGGAAGACCGACACCAAAGGGCAGTGGAATTCTGTGTTCATGAGACATGTCATTGTCCAGGCCTATTTAGCAGCTCTCACAATGCTACGTTCAATGGCTGAAAGTGGAGAACTGCTTGAGTACAGCTACTATGCAGCATGGCCAGATCCAAGTCAGGTGCATGATGACTTCACACTGATCAGCCAGGGCATCTACCAAGAAATAGCCAAAGGAGGTGACAGTGAGCAAGCAAAGGTTTTCTCAGATGGAAAAACCTGGGTATCTATCAAGTACGTCAGATTTCTTGACGATGCCTTGCTCTGTAGGCCAGACATTGGTCCTGCAGCTTTCAAGATATTCTTGAAATATCTCAAGAAGAGTGGCTCACAAAACCTATGTGCTGTTGAGCTGCCTGACTGGGTGAAGGAAGGATTTGATGATGCTGGATGTAAAGGAAAGTTGATGGAGAACACCCTGACAGAGAAGCAGTTCTTTACAGATGTCTTTTTCCCTCACATACAGGAAATTGACAAAGAGCTTCGAGATCCCCTGATGCACTATGTCTTGAATGAGAAGCTAGAGGATTTTGCATCCATCCTCAGGGTTACTCCTTGTATCCCATGTTCTGGCCCTAATAAGGAACTGGTTTTACCTTGCAAACTGATTCACCCAGAAGGAAGAGTTGCTAAACTCTACAACACAGATGATGGAAGATTTCCTGAAGGCACTTCTAAAGACTATGTAAACCCTGTGTGTCTTGTGAAGCTAGTGCAGTTAGGCATGGTGAAAGATGATTTGTCATGGGAGGACCTGACTGAGCGTGCTCATTCTGTTATTGACCTCAATGAAAATGATCATACAGCTGCATGCTTTCGTAGCAGTATTCTCCTCAGTCTCATTGACGAGAAACTAAAGATGAGAGATTCAGGAGCAGCTGAGCACTTAGAGAAGCTACAGGACATCAAGTTTCTTCCATTCCTGACAAGGCCTGCAGGCTTCTCTCTACCATGGCATGGGAATGACTTCTCCCCATCAACAATGTTCTCAGCTAGAGAGCTCTTCACAACTGAACATCAAGACACGGTGTGTCTAATGAAGCCAATCCTGAATGAGAATTCCCCATCTTTCAAAGGTTGTGGTGCAATGTCACTGGCTGTGAAGGACTGCCTTGGTCTAATAAGGAGGCCCACAGTTGGACTGGTAATCAGTCAACTAAAAAAACTGTCTGAGTCATTTGATGGTGTCACTCTGTATCAGGAAAACATAACAAATGCCTGTTACAAGTACCTTCATGAGGAAATGCTACAGGATGAAAGTGCAAAAGGTCAAATAACCGAAGAACTAAAAGCCTTCAACTCCATCCTGGTGGAGAACACATATGTCAGCCCCTCTAAAGTTTCATTCCACCTGAATTTTGATGCAGCTCCACATCTGTATCAGCTCCCTAACAAATACAGAAACAGCTGTCGTGAGCTTTTTGAAAATGTTGGTGTACAACCCAGCTTCACAGTTGAGGATTTCTCAGCAGTTCTTGAAAGTGTGAAGCAAGAATGTGGGCGAAAGGCACTCACTGAGGAAAACTTCCAGCTGTGTCGTAGAATTATTAGTGAAGGAATATGGAGCTTAATACGAGACAAAAACCAAGAATACTGCCAAGCACATTATGGTGGAATTCTGTTACCTGACTCCAACCTAACGCTGCAGCCATCCAAATCACTATGCTACAATGACTGCCCGTGGATCAAAGTCAGAGACACTGCTGTGAAATACTGTCATGGGGATATTCCAAGAGAGGTTGCTGTGAAATTAGGAGCAGTCCCAAAGCGTCACAAAGCACTGGAGAGATACGCCTCAAATGTCTGCTTCTCGACTCTTGGGAGTGAGTTTGGACAAAAAGAAAAACTCACAAGCAGAATCAAAAGCATTCTCAATGCTTATCCATCAGAAAAAGAAATGTTGAAAGAGCTGCTTCAAAATGCAGATGATGCCAAAGCCACAGAAATCTACTTTGTTTTTGATCCAAGGACACACCCAACAGACAGAATATTTGATGATAAATGGATCCCAATGCAAGGCCCATCACTCTGTGTATATAACAATCAGCCATTCACAGAGGATGACATCAGAGGCATACAGAACCTTGGCAGAGGAACAAAAGAGGCCAATCCAGGCAAAACTGGTCAGTATGGCATAGGATTCAACTCTGTCTATCACATAACTGACTGTCCATCCTTCATCTCAAACAATGACATTCTTTGCATCTTCGATCCGCACGCGCAATATGCACCTGGGGCTACATCTGTGAGTCCTGGAAGAATGTTTAGAGACTTGGACTCTGACTTCAGATCTCAGTTTTCTGATGTTCTAAATCTTTATTTGGGAGCTCATTTTAAGTTAGAACGCAGCACAATGTTCAGATTCCCCATTCGCTCTACGGACATGGCAAAGACATCAGAGATCAGTTCTGTTCCTGCATCTGACAGAATGGTGCAAAACCTTTTGGATAAGCTAAAAACTGATGGCGCAGAGCTTCTAATGTTTCTCAACCACATGGAGAAAATATCAATCTGTGAAATTGATAATGCATCTGGTGAACTAAAAGTGTTGTATTCTGTGACAGCCAGAATAACAGATGGTGATCGATTGAAACGTAAACAATTTCATGCCTCTGTCATTGACAGTGTGACCAAAAAGAAGCAGCTCACTGCTATTCCAGTCCAACAGATAACCTACACAATGGACATAGAGGACACTGATGGAAATCTGACTACATGGATGATCTGTAACAGATCTGGCTTCCCTAACATTGAAAATGTTTCAAAAAGTGTGATCTCAGCTCACAAAAATGAAGACATAACTCTGTTTCCACGTGGAGGGGTAGCTGCATGTGTAAGCCACAACTACAAAAAACCCCACAGAGCTTTCTGCTTCCTGCCCCTTTCACTGGAGACTGGCTTACCTTTTCATGTCAATGGGCATTTTGCCTTAGACTCTGCAAGAAGAAACCTGTGGAGAGATGACAATGGAGTGGGGGTACGCAGTGACTGGAATAACAATTTGATGACATCACTGATAGCCCCTGCTTGTGTGGAGCTGCTGATTCAGCTTAAACGTCGATACTTCCCAGGTCCCGATCCCACCATGACTATACTACAAGGAACACCACTTCATGTTGTTAAAGACACATTGCGGAAGTATCTGTTCTTCTTCCCAGTCAACAGACTTGATATACAGCCGGATTGGTACTGCCTGGTTAAAGCAGTATACAACTCTATTCATGCTGACCTCAAGCGTCTACTTCCTGTTGTCAGAGCAGCACAAATTGACAACTCTGACATGCACTCTGTCATTTACATTTCATGGGTGAACACATCCACTGCAAATAAAGGCAGAGCCTTTTTTGACAATCTGCTACAAGATGAGCTTCAGCACTTGAAAAACACAGAGTACAACATTACTTCAAGGAAGTCAGTCGCTGAAAATGTCTACAGACTGAAAACCTTGCTTCTTGATATAGGTTTTAACCTGGTTCACAGCTGTGATGAGACTGCAAATCTCTACTTCTGTTTGGAAGATGCAGGGATTCCAATCAGTTACGTTACACCAAGTGATGTTCGCAACTTTCTTCACACTTTCTCATCACCAGACACATCCTGCCACGTTGGAAAACTCCCTTGCCGTCTGCAACAGTCAAGCTTTAAGCTAGCCCATCACTTGAAGCTTCTAGTTGACTACTGCTTCAAAGATGTGGAAGTGAACAAAGTGAAAATCGAGGGTTTGCCTCTCTTGTTAACAATGGACAACATGCTTCAGGTGTTTGATTCCAAGAAACCAAAGTTCCTGACAACACATCATGAGCTGATATCGTCAAGGAAAGAAATGTTTATGAATACATTGTACATGAGGTACAGCAACATCCTACTACAGGCAGGAGCTGCAAAGATGTTTGACATCAGCAGCTTTGGTGACCTGCTAGGGTCTGTTCTTCCAAGAGAGTATCGAGCAAGGATCCCTGTAAGATGGAGAGACACCTTTGGAAGTGAATCTTGGCTGAAGAATGTGTGGAACTTCATCAGTGAGAATATCGCTGTTAAGGAGGATCAGGTGGATGTTAAACCCAGCTTCGACACAGTGCTTGACATTCTGAAAGACTGGGCTTTGCTACCTGGAATCAAATTCATGGCAAGAGAAAAGCTTGTTGTCCCCGAACATGATGTGCTTTTACCTCTGAGCTTGATGAACATTGCCATATTTCCACAAGGCCAAAATGACAAAGCCTTTCACCCCCTAATGAAAGCAGGATGCATTCAGCTTGCAGTGAACAAAATCTGTTGCAAAGAGAATCAAATCATGCCATTTCTGACTCAATACACAGCAAACCTTGAAAATCCATTAAGTGTTCTGAAAGCTGTGGAGTACATGATTCAAACATCTGCATTCAAATCAGCAAACCTGACTGACAAGGACTTTGAGGCTCTTCTGTTGTATTTCAACTGCAACCTAGCTAACCTCACACAACAAGATGTACAGAGCCTGAAACTTCTCCCATGTTTCAAATCAGTTAGTGGGAGATACATCAGCATTGGGAACTATGGGGCAAACTATGTCCTTGCAAAAAGCATCCCGTCTACAGACATAGACAAATGGGCTCACACAACCTCTGTTTGCTTTCTTGCTGACAGTCCGCAGCTGAAAGACCTGTACACCTTCCTTGGCTGTATGCCAATTGATGACCTAGAAATTTACCTTCAACATCTCCTACCAAAGTTTGACAGTCTTTCCTATGATGCCAAAGTTGAACACATTGTCTATTTGAAGGAGAGACTTTTGTCAATGGAAGAACCATGTGAGATGAAGGATCAACTCTATGAGAAATTGGAGGGATTGTCATTCATCTATGACTACTCAAACAGACTCAGGCCAACCAAGTTCTTCTCTGATGAGACAGTGAAGGTGTTTGAAGTAATGCTACCTGCGAAGTCATTCATACCAAATGACTTTTTTAAGAAAGTAGAGCAAGTGTCAAAACCCAAGAATGGGACACTGTTGCTCACCTCATGGATAACTTTTCTGAGAAATATTGGTCTCAAACATGAAGTGTCACAGCAGCAAGTTCTTCAGTTCGCAAAAGAGGTCAGCATCAAGGCCCAAACAGAGAACTGGACAAAAGAAAAAGTCCAAATAGTTGTTGATGTTCTTTTAAACCATATTTTCAACGAGAGGACAGACCTGTTCCAGGGTACTTTTCTCAAGGAGCTCTCAATGATACCATTCCTGTGTCCTGAGAGAGCCCCCAAAGAACTCATCAAGCTTCATTCTCAGTACCAAGAGATCAGTGGCACACTTCCTCTGATTCGTTTCAGTGGGTCTCAGGTCAATCCAAAATTCAAGCAAACAGACATTATTCACTTGCTTTGGACATCTTGTCCAATTCTACCTGAGAAAGCTACACCTTCAAGCATAAAGGACCAGGAGGAGAGCGCTGTCACTGGACAGGAACAGCTTGACCAAGTGCTAAACATGTTAGGTGTCAACTTGGACCCACCACTGGAGAAGGTCATAAGCAACTGCAAGAACATCTGCAACATATCCAATCCAGATGATGAAATGGTGAAAACCAGAAACAAAGTTTTGAGATCCACATACGAGTTCCTCAATGCAGATAAAAGAGATTTCCGTTACCAGCTCCGTGGGGTGGCTTTTGTCATGGTTGAAGAAGGCTGGAAATTGCTAAAACCTGAAGAAGTTGTCATTAATTTGGACAATGAATCTGACTTCAAACCCTACTTGTACAAACTACCTCTAGAACTGGGTACTTTTCATCAGCTGTTTAAACTTCTGGGCACAGAAGATGTTGTTTCAACCAAACAATATGTTGAAGTGTTGTGGCGAATTTTCCGAAATTCAGAAGGAAAGCAGCTTGACCCAAATGAAATGAGAACAGTGAAACGGGTTGTGTCCGGGTTGTTCAAGTCTCTTCATAATGATCCAGTGGAAATTCGCAAAGACCTGGAGAGTCTCAGAGATTTGATATTTTATCTGCCAAGCCACGATGGCAGATTGGCAAAATCCAATAGCTTGGTGTTTGACGATGCCCCACACTACAAGAGCAGAATTCAGGGTAATGTTGGGGTTCAGATGCTTGTGGACATGAGCCAATGTTATCTGGGCAAAGATCACGCCTTCCACACAAAGTTGATCATGTTACTTCCACAGAAACTAAGGCCTAGACTGTTGAGTAGCATTCTCGAAGAGCAACTTGATGAGGATTCTCCAAAAATGTGCCAGTTCGGAGCTCTTTGCTCACTACAAGGTCGGCTTCAGCTTTTGCTGTCATCAGAGCAGTTCATCACTGGACTGATCAGAATAATGAAACATGAGAATGATAACGCATACCTTGTGAATGAAGAAAAAGCCATACGACTCTGCAAAGCACTTTGTGAAGGACTGAAAGTGTCCTGTTTTGAGAAACTCCAGACAACTTTAAGAGTAAAAGGATGCAGTCCGATCCCACACAGTCGCAGTGAAACACTTGCCTTCCTCAAGAGATATGGGACAGCTGTGATTCACCTGTACATCCAGCATTCAGACAGCAAAGACATTAACTTTCTTTTGGCACTTGCTATGACACTGAAGTCTGCTACAGACAATTTGATTTCTGACACATCCTATCTGATCGCCATGTTGGGCTGTAATGACATCTACAGAATCACAGAGAAGCTGGACAACCTTGGTGTTAAGTATGACTCCACAGAGCCTTCACAACTAGAGCTGCCTCTCCCTGGAACCCCGATACCAGCTGAGATACATCACACACTTCTCATGGATCCAATGAATGTATTCTATCCAGGAGAATATGTGGGCTACCTTGTTGACTCTGAGGGTGGAGACATATATGGATCCTATCAGCCCACCTATACCTACGCCATCATCGTTCAGGAAGTAGAAAGAGAAGAAGAAGAAAACACAAGTTTTCTTGGGAAGTGCTTCCAGATCGACATTGGTTACAGTGAGTACAAAATCGTCAGTTCCCTCGATTTGTACAAATTTTCAAGACAAGATGACAGCACCCATGGGCGAGACACCAGTGCCCCATCAACTCCAATAAGCCCAGACAGTCGTTCCACTGGTCTCCGCATGATCCCTCCTCTTTTTGCTGGCAAAGAAAACCTCCGTCCTCCTCCTCAAAAACAGTCTCCCAAAAAGATTAAACTTCATGCTTTGCCGGAGATTTTGAAAGAAGTGACCTTAGTCGTTGAACAAGCTTGGAAGCTTCCTGAGACAGAGAGAAAAAAGATAATCCGGCGATTGTATCTCAAGTGGCATCCAGACAAAAATGCAGAGAATCTGGATATTGCCACCGAAGTCTTCAAGCATTTGCAGAACGAGATCAACAGGATGGAGAAACAGTCTTTGGCTGATCAGCAAAATACAGATAGGGCTTCCAGGAGATCCTTCTCCTCATCATCAACCCGCTTCCACTCAGAGAAGTTTTCATTTCAAAGGTTTTATTCATCGTGGAACCAGGAAGCAACAAGTCACAAGTCTGAAAGGCAACAGTTCAGGGAACATTACACAAGCTATGCAGGTTCATCACATTCTCACCGTTTCTTCGTGCCCCCAACGTTCAAGACAGTTGGAAACCCCGTGGAAGCCCGAAGGTGGCTGAGGCAAGCCAGAGCAAACTACTCTGCTGCTCGCAATGATCTCCATAAAAATGCTAACGAGTGGGTTTGTTTCAAATGCTACTTGGCCACAAAGCTTGCACTGATAGCTGCTGACTATGCAGTCAGAGGAAAGTCTGACAAAGATGTAAAACCAACTGCTCTGGCTCAGAAAGTGGAGGAGTACAACTCCCACTTAACAGGCCTCGTCAGCGACGTTCAGATCCTGGAGGGGTACGGTGTGGACAGCCTGCGAACTCGCTACCCCGATCTCCTGCCGTTTCCACAGATTCCCAACGACAGATACACATCTGAGGTAGCAATGAGGGTGATGGAATGTACCGCACGGATCATTATAAAGCTTGAAACCTTTGTGCAGCAAAAAATCTGAAACTGTTAAACGTGAAAATGAGGGTGCATTGATCCCCCATGGACTGGAGGACACCCGCGGCTGTGTGCAATACAGATCATGTATGTATATCACTTTGAATAACACTGAAGTATCCAGCTGGCAGCTTATGGTACATATGCAGTTTTTACCTGTGATGGCCCATGCACAGTGAATACATGTGTGGCTCCCATAACCTATTAGGCTGACTTAAAATAGATTAGCTGTAATATGTGAAAAAAAATTCTGCATATGCTGTACATACTGATGCCTCAGCAATACATTTTGTTTACCAAAGTCCCCTCATTGACTATATTTGCTCTGAGTTAGATTACAGAATATGCTGCTTTTTTACTTTATCTTTTATAAAAAAAAAATGAATATATTTTCTTGCTACAGAAAACCAGTTGAGTGTACTTAAAGGATGCGCTTATAATGAAGTAGGTAAAATGTCAAATACTGCAATTCCTGTCATACTACTGTCATGCGACGTGTCCTATTTGCAAAAGCTCAGCAAGTCAAGGAAATACAATCATGTTTGTACATTTTCTTTTTGTATTTTTGTGGTTGTTTTCATATAATTTCTGTAAAAGTTGTACATTTTCTGTAACATAGCCAGTCACCTGTTTCTGGTCAGAGCACTTTTTTGAAACTCCTCATGTATTTCGCACTTGCACTTGTATAGCGCTTGTGTCACCCCAGCAACTCGGGAGAATCCAACTGTGAATAGAAAACATTTTATGTTACTTTATTTTTTATTGGGGATACGTTTTGCATTATTGTCTATTCATATGAATTACATGTAGCTGTACTCAAAGCAGGAGAGAAGACGCTGCTTTGACAACTAAAGTTATTGAAAGGGCAGAGATACCTTGAGTCATCCTGAAGTTTTTTTTCCCCATTTGGGAATACTCAATAGGACATTGTGATAAACTAAAGAGCCATATATATATAATTATGCTATGATATGGGCACAACCCTCAACATGTTAACTTTTGTCACCATGCAATCATGTTCACATTATATTTTTTATTTTGTAATTTGAAGTTGTCTGGTTTAAGGAACATAGAATAGCACCAGACTGTGGTGCTTGTGCGTTTTTACTGCTTTACCAGCTTTATTTTACCTTTGAGTTGAAGGACTGTACTCTTACTGATCACATGTTGTAAATGTCATTTTGAAACATAATTTAAAATGTGCTTCTTGGTATCGGTTGTCTTTTTACACCTCAAGCTTGAGGTGACTCCGTTGAGGGTTTGTCCTGAAGTATAACCTTGTGTATCATACATGTTGACGTACACTGTGCCATAGCAAGGCCGAATAAATCCCCCTTAAATACACTCTGTCTGTTTTTTTTTTCTAGATTTATAAGAGGAGGTGCATTAAAACAAAAAAGCTCCTAGTCTGTTTATTATTTCAATAATTTCTAAATAGTCCTCTTTTTTTGAAGTATTTCGTATCAGGCAAAGCAACAGTTAATTCTCTGAAATGGATGAATATTAACCCAGATGTAATTTACTCTGTTAATGGAGATTCCCACAATAGGCACGGGTGGCTGAAATGCATTTCTAGAAATAAAATTGAGTTGTAGAATTATCTTATTTCTACACGCCAAAGCGTCATTATTGTCTGTTATAGTCTTGCTGCAGGTGAGCTGATATTGACCTCAGTATCATCAGGTGTGGATGTGTGTAAAGATCAGACATCATCCCTGCAGTTAACGTACAGTGACCTCCTACATCAGACCTGGGCATCCTACGGCCCGCGGGCCACATCCGGCCCGCCGGACGACCCTGACTGGCCGGTAAGAGGTCACTGAAAAATATTAAAAGTCAATGCAAATATATATCACCACAATACATGCAACCAATACGCCTGCACTGCTTTTATTTTGAAAGGTCTGCGAAGTTAACGTTTTTTCGCGCGTGCTTTCCGTATTTAGCATAAGGTTTATGCGCTGATTGGTTTGTTTGTTAGCTTCAGCCCAGGAAGAGATCAGCTAACGGCAAAAAAAGAAAGACTGATTCCAAATGCAGAGTTTTTAACAAGGCATGGACTTCCAAGTATTTCTTCACTGAAGTCAGAGGTAAAGCTGTGGGCTAGTTTTTGGCGAACAGATCGCAGTGCTCAAGGATTATAATCTGAATCGACATTACGAGACCAAACATGCGGAGAAGTACAAACATTTGACTGATGCAGAGCGGGGAGGATATGTGAAGGTTTGCTAGCTAAACTGCTAAAGCAGCAATGACTTTGTTTTACCAAAGCTCACATCAAGGGATGCAGCAGTCAAGACGAGTTTTCTAATATCCTACAAAATCGCCAAAAACAGTAAGCCGTTCTCTGATGGAGAGTTTATAAAAGAATGTCTGGTGGACTCTGCAGTGTTTATATGCCCGGAGAAGAAAGGAGCGTTCGTTAATGTGGCCCTTTGGAGGCGAACCGTAACGAGGCGGGTGGAGAGCAGCGCCGAGAATCTGGCGCTTCAGCTGCACAACAAAGTGGACGATTTTGACGTTTTGTCCTTGACTCTGGACGAGAGCTGTGATTAGTGATGGCTGATCGAGGCTTTGTTGAAGCTTCGACACTTCATTCAAAACATGGTTCATTACTCGAGGCCTCAATGACACACGGTGCTCGAGTAGGACATCTAGTGGTCAATAATATGAAGTGCAATCAAGACGTGGTCGGTTCATGGATTGTTTTGGATTTGATTCGCCATGCACACATTCCTGTTTGACTACACTAGATGATTGTATGGGTTGTAGTGGACACAAAAATAATATTACTAGTAATAATAATGACAATAACTATTGAAGAGCACGTTTCTTATTTCCCATGTTTGTCTGTATCCCTATATACTCTTTGCTTATATTCTGTGTTATGAAACATTTAAACGGTGCTGCTACATTCATGAGATGCTCTACAAATACAGACTGATGTCATTTTCACATGGGGCTGGTGCAAATAAAGATTTTATGGATTATTATGGATTTTGGCAAAGTATGTCTTGGGGTTTATTGGTAAAGAGGTCAGTAAAGAGGGTGTGCTTATGTAACTGGTTATGAGGTTTTATTGAGAAATAATTTATCAACAGTTTTGGGACCACTGTTCCCTCTAAGCTGCGCGCGATACTTTTTTTTTTTGCGCATTTATCATCTTTTTTTTTTTTTTTTTTTTTGCCGTTTTCGAGTTTTTTTTAACTTGAGTCTCGACTCGATCGTTTTTCTCAGGAGGTTGGACTTCAGCCTTTGTGCTTGAGGGTTGAACCCTCAGTTCCAAGACTTTCAAAGCCTCCAGACCTCCCGAGTCCTCAGGACCTGAGCTTTCACACAGTCTGAGGGCTGAAATTTTCTAAGTCCCACAGTAGTTCTCTGTTAGTTTGAACCTTTAGACAGTCTGAGGACTGATATCTTCTAAGTTCCTGAGTAGTTCTCTGTTAGTTTGAACCTTCACACAGTCTGAGGACTGAAATCTTAAAAGTTCTTGAGTAGTTCTCTGTTAGTTTGAACCTTCAGACAGTCTGTTAATGTTTCGATTAAATCTTTAAGGTTTTTCTTTTTAAATGTTTTACCACCTTTTAATGTTTAATTTTCTTTTTAAATCCTTCATTGTATTTTCAGTGTAATTCCTATTTGAACTTTTATTGTCTTTAAGATATAATTTTCTAATTAAACATTTCATTTTTTAATTAAATGTTTTGTCTTTTTATTGGATAGGTGTAGTGAGAGACAGACAGGAAATGGGGGAGAAGAGTCAGGGAAGGACTTGCAACAAAAGGCCACAAGCAGGAATCGAACCCAGGACGCTGCGTCAGAGACCAGCCTCTGTACATGGATCACCCACTTAACCCGTTGAGCTATACAGGCACCCATGTTTTGTCTTTTTAAGGGTTTAATAATCTGATTAAATGTTTTGCATTTTTAAAAATGTTTAACATTCTTCTTGTTTAATTGTATTTTTTAAATGTTTAATGATGGAAAATACTTCATCTGTAATTTCTAATATTTGTATTTTAAAAATATTGTTTAATTTCATAATGACATGTATTGTATCGTGTTGAATGATCTCATTCCATATTTTGTCTGTTTAATAGAGTTAAACATTAAATTACATTACATACTATTAAACAGACAAAATATGGAATGAGATCATTCAACACGATACAATACATGTCATTATGAAATTAAACAATATTTTTAAAATACAAATATTAGAAATTACAGATGAAGTATTTTCCATCATTAAACATTTAAAAAATACAATTAAACAAGAAGAATGTTAAACATTTTTAAAAATGCAAAACATTTAATCAGATTATTAAATCCTTAAAAAGACAAAACATTTAATTAAAAAATTAAATGTTTAATTAGAAAATTACATCATAAAGACAATAAAACTTCAAATAGGAATTAAACAGAAAATACAATGAAGCATTTAAAAAGAAAACTAAACATTAAAAGGTGGTATATGTACATATAAATTAATTGTATTTAGTGTTTAACTCTTAAATAGACAAAATATTGAATTAGATAATTCAACAGCATACAATACATGTCATTATGAAATTAAACAATATTTTTAAAATACAAATATTAGAAATTACAGATGAAGTATTTTCCATCATTAAACATTTAAAAAATACAATTAAACAAGAAGAATGTTAAACATTTTTAAAAATGCAAAACATTTAATCAGATTATTAAATCCTTAAAAAGACAAAACATTTAATTAAAAAATTAAATGTTTAATTAGAAAATTACATCATAAAGACAATAAAACTTCAAATAGGAATTAAACAGAAAATACAATGAAGCATTTAAAAAGAAAACTAAACATTAAAAGGTGGTATATGTACATATAAATTAATTGTATTTAGTGTTTAACTCTTAAATAGACAAAATATTGAATTAGATAATTCAACAGCATACAATACATGTCATTATGAAATTAAACAAAATTTTAAAAATACAAATATTAAAAATTACAGATAAAATATTTTCCATAATTAAACATTTAAAAAATCAAATTAAACAAGAATATTAAACATTTAAAAAAAATGCAAAACATTTAATTAGATTATTAAACCTTTAAAAAGACAAAACATTTAATTAAATGTTTAATTAGAAAATTACATCTAAAATTTCTTAAATCTTTTTAACAATAAAACTTTTTAAAAGTTTTATTGTATTAATTTTTTTGTTTGATTTAATTGCTTTTTGTTATGTAGTTTATTTCTTTAATCTTCTTTTTCTGTCAAGATTTTAACCCCAACCTTAAAAATGAAATAAACCCTTAAATCACAATGAAAATACTTCTGTTGTCACAATCATGAGTTAGTCAGTTATTCAGTTTATCAATTCAACTTTATTTGTTTAGCACCTTTTACACAGATGACAAAACTAAACAAGCAAAGAGAAAAAAACTATGATTAAAACTCAAAAACATTAAAAAAAAACAAAAAACATAAAACATTTAACATGGTAATAAAATATGTTGTGTCCAGGGGATGGAGGGAGTTTATTGAAGTCTTCTTGGGCTCACATGGGAAATCATTTAAAATATAAACTTGATATTCAGTCTAAGGAAACTGCAGAGCGACACAAGAACCAACATTATCTCATGTTTTCTCCTTTAATGAGTCGACTCTTCTTGTGTTTTCAGACCAAAGAACTACAGACTCTTCACAACCTGCTCAAACTCTTCGTACAGGACCTCACCACACGGGTCAAGAAGGTTTCTGTCTCATTTCTACTCTGAAGATCACCTTCTCCTGCTCAAACTGCTGACAAATGTTTCTGCTGCTCTAAAGTCTGGTCTCCAGAACTTCCTAAAAACTCTCAAAGTCTCTTCTGCTGCAGGTTGCTTTGTAGAACTGTTGCAGAAAACCTCACTAAACCACATGGAGGGGCCTCAAGATAGTCGTCCTAATGAAACCATACAAAAACCAAACTAGTACAACCCAAACGCTAAAGTCTCCTGCAGCCTACCAGAGAACCTCTGAGAACAGAGAATCAGGACAGGAACTCTTACCTTCTGGACAACCAACATTGGTTCACAAACAAGAATACAGAATGTGTCTGACCAAAAACCTCTGAAGACTCACTACAGCCAAGATAAAGACACAACTCAGCTGTACCAAATCCACTAATCACTGCACACATTAGCACCATGTACTAACTGTGGCTAAAGAACCACATTTACCAAGACAACTATCCAGTACAAAGCCCTAAAACACACCAAGAAACACATTAAAGCCTATTTTACTGCTGGAAGCTGCAAGCCAACGCCTAAAGAACAAGCTAAAGCAACGGAGCCAAACCCGGTTCTGTGGTGAAGAGAAGCAGAGGAAATGTTTGTCTGCAGCTAAATAAAGCAGGAAGACACTGAGCTGCTCAGGTGTTCCTAATAACACCAAGCAGCCACCTGGACAGCCAATAGGAACACAGCTTACTGGAAGTCCAGAGGGCTGGCTTAGTGAAGGAAATTTAGTTTAAAGTTGAAGCAGAAAGTTAACAAAGAAAGTTGAAAACCACCTTCTGATACCTGAAATCTCTGAGTTTTCACACAAAGAATGCCTGAACATGTCAAACTGGTTCCATAGTAGAACCATCATTGTAAAAACGTCATAGTATGGTGTGTTGCTCAAAAAACATTAGGACCCGGCTGTCAGGGGACAAACATGTAAGAAACATGAGAACAGAGAGAACCCAACCAGTAGGTCACAGTTTATCATCCCCCAGTCATCTCCTGAAGTCCATATGGTGAGAGACATCAGTATCTGGTTGTTAATTTACCAGAGGATGCTTATAATCATGCTGATGTGGTCTGTACTCTACAGTATTTTAGTGACTCAATAAATGCATAAGTTGTTTTTTTTTAAATGCTTTTTAGTTTTTAATGAACATTTAACAGCCTATATGTAATCAATAAATGGCCTTTGCCTATCTTAAGAAAAATTCACTCAGAACTCTGATATGTTAACAGTACTAAATAAATCAATAAATACATGCATACACACAAAAATAAGTTAATACATTAACTGTGTTGTTTATGTTTTTGCAGAATCCAGTATTGCACACTGGTTGGTCATTACATTTTATTAGTTTGATTTCACTGTTTAAAATGATGCCACCTCTTTTCAGACAGAACCTGTGATAATAAAACAATACAAAATTTTTAGTTCCGTGTTAATAAAGCACTTAAAGCTTTAAATATGGCTAAATGCTTTTTTCAGAATTAAATATATCACTCCTTAGGTGGTAGTGGCCCCAAGTTCAGTAAAGTTGGAAAGATATTCACAGATTCGGACTTCCAGCATCAATAACTCATTAGATATAGGTTGTCAAAACATAAACGGTGCCTCTTTCCCATTGTTGCAAGGCAGACAATATACATTGTAGTGTCACTAAAATCACTACAGCCTTCAACTGGCTCCTGTTGACAAAGTGTTTTAACAGAAATGTAAATGCTGTAATTTGATTCTTTTAATGAACCATGTAACTTGAATGGATGTGATGCTGGTGTGACCACAGTGCACACGTCTGATGTTGCTCACAGTGGTCCAAGGGACGCTCAGGGAGTTTGTGTGTTTGCTCAGACTCATGAAAAATTACAGGGAACATTGTTTAGGACTCAGGCAGTTCCTTCTTTTACTCACTATCTCCCCAGCCTTAGAAAAAAAAAAACCTGTTCACACGGCACAGATGAGGCTGAGGTACACAGGAAATGTTTGGCTCCATTGTACAAGTTTGGGTAAACGGTTTTGTGGGTTGCACAGTAAGCCAGCGGGTCTGCCGTTCTTTCTACAATTGCATTCGCTGTGGCGCTTTGCATTTGCCAGGCTCTACTTGCGTCTTCGTCTAATAGGCTCCACAGTTGAACTGAAAAATATTTAAGATCATCATCATCATCACCAGAAATGTCAGTCATTCCCTATTCAGAAGAGAAAAAGAATACCTGTGGAAGGTGCTGCTGGTGGTGGAGGACGAGGCTGTGGTGGTGCTTGTGAGGTAGATGACTGCTGCTTGGTATTCTTTATGTTAATTGTTGTGCATTCTTTTATTAAATGTTCTTTCACACTGGCTGCCACTCTGATTGGTGAATCCAAAAGTTTTGAACTGCAGAGCCACAAGTGTAGCAACAGTCAGTGAACTGTTCTTTGGTTTGTAGTCTGTCAGCTAAGCACCTGACAAGGTTCTGTGCCAGGTGTTGTGGCATGGGGTGGTGAGTTGGGAATATATATATAAATATATATATATATATATATATATATATATATATATATATATATATATATATATATATATATATATATATATATATATATATATATATATTCTCTACGAAATACGAAATCTGACATACTACAAACTCTCAAAGCAAAAACAGCAGCAAAAAAAACAATCTATTCTGCGAAAAACAATTCAAATGAACAACACTAAATAGGGATCTCCTATCCCGGAACACTCGATCCCGCTGAGTGATTCACATAACAAACCGAACCAATCAGGTGATTCGAAGCAGTTGAGTGCTTCAAACGTCACTGAAGTGATTCAAACGTCACGAGTCACGTGACCAAACCACGCCTCGACACAGTGGCTCGATACGTTTGCTTGATGAGCTACAGCGCATGTGTCGAAGCCTCGGGTATCAGAGGACCATCACTAGCTGTGATGTCCGTGACACAGCCCAGTTACTCATCTTTGTACGTGGACTAACAAAAAAACTTTGAGATGACGGAGGAGCTGGCAGCTGTGCAGCCAATGAAGGGACCACGGCGGTTCACTGAGGTAAATACATGCATGAACAAGCTGGGACTAAAATGGGAGAATTTGGTTGGTGTTACAACTGATGGCTGTCCAAATTTGACAGGGAAAAATGTTGGACTTTTGAAACGGATGCAAGATAAAGTGACTGAAATAAACCCAGAACAGAAACTGATATTTTTGCATTGTATTATACATCAGGAGGTGTTGTGTAAGTCAGTGCTAAAAATCAACCACGTGACTGATGTTGTAGCTACAGTAGTTCATCAGGGCAAGAGCATTGAATTACAGACAGTTTGTTGTCTTTTTGGAGGAGATGATAGTGAACATGGTAACCTTGGTTACCAGACAGCTGTCAGATGGATCAGCCTGGACAAGATGCTTAAACGAGTTTGGGATCTGAGAGCAGAGATTCAAGAGTTTTGTGAGAAGAAAGGCAGGGACATCACCAAGCTCTCAGATGCAGACTGGATATCAGACCTTGCTTTTGCTGTTGATACGACTGCACTAATGAATGAACTAAATACCAAGCTGCAAGGCGAGGGCCTCTTTGCACATGAAATGTACAGCCTGGTGACCGCTTTTATGAGAAAGCTGAAGTTTCTCTCAAGCCAGTTGGAGGGCAACATTCTCATCAGCAGAGCAGAGATTCAAGAGTTGGGCATTGTACATCATTGTGTTGTGTAATTTACTGTTTTTATTGAGATATATTGAACATTGCTCTAAGTGTAGTGGGGAGCTGTTGTCTTTCTTTATGCTTCACAGTCATCTTAATGTAGATTTAGAAAAACTGACAACACCTCATGGCGTTCATGATGAACAAAAACTGACATAAGGCAAATTTCAAATCTCTGCCAGCTGATGGTCATATTGTTTTAGAATAAATTCTGAGTGATGGCTTACTTACTTCGTTTGTAAAAATAGTGACTGCTGAAAAGTAATTAAAGCACTTGGAAAATCAGTTTCATATTTTAAGTATGTCTTTATGATAGTAAATATCTACAACTCAATAGGCAGCAATCATAGTTTGAATGAAAAAACTAAATCTTTCATTAAATAGTTGTGTTCTGTGTTCCACATTTTCATTATATCATTGTATTGTTTCATTTATTGTTTTTATTGAGATATATATTGAGCAGAGCTTTTAAGTGTACTGGTCCGGCCTTTAACAACCGTCAAAGTTTCTCACGTGGCCCCGTATGAAAATTAATTGCCCACCCCTGTCCTACATAAACACAGTAGATTTGGTTGCTGGTGTAAGTCTGTAATTGAGCTGTGAGCATCCTGGTGTCACTGTAGAACTTTTCCACTAGAGGGCATCAGAGAATCATGGTCAGGATTATCATACTGTATAGACCAGTACAGCGGAACCACAAAACACTGTGTAAAAGACTGTTAGTGTATTCTCCTTTGTAAGATGTGATTAGAAAACACCGGAAAAGCATCTTGAGACAAATAAAGTATATGAGCCTTAATAGCACAGACACATAGAAGAATAGCACAAATTTTATTCAACATACAAAATGAATAAATACACATTACACACTATCAAAATATGCCGAAACCAAACTCAGAACTCCAAATCAACTACTTTATCAACACTAACAATAATAACGCAATTTCCATGATTTGGTAATTATTGTAATTATGCTCAAAACAAAGATGAACAGATAATAAACTCAGTGTAACTTTACAGAATGTCCTTTCTGACATGCTGAACTGTGAATTGTTTTTACGTGCCATCATGCGCATTGTGTTACAAATAAGTGAAACCAAAGCATATTTGATTCAAAAGTCAAGAGCAAAATAATAATCCCAATTATTTTTTTCACTCAGCTACCCACAACTCTCTTTGTTAGACCGGATCTGTTTTTGCTGTCATGTTGCTGCAGTCAAAGGTAATTTTTTTTGTTAATCTCTTGATTATAAATGAAATTGTTGAGCAAAAAGCAGCTTACCACCAAGAAAAACTGTCTGCTTTGTTTTTGCATAATTACATGCTTAAGATGGACTTCAAAATAACACCGGCCAAACATACATATAACATTATAAACTGGAAAAAAAACACATAATTACACATGTGATGTCACGCTAGTAACATTGCGGTGCCACAAGGTCTTGGTATTTTAATCTCAACCCTGCAAAACACTGGAAGAAAAACATGAATGATGACGGTTGCCTGGTGTTGTGTCTGAATTTGAGCAAATAAAAAAATTGGAAAATCGATCAAATTTCATCTGTGAATTGATGACGACAAGGACAAAATATACATTTCTCAGTTTTTTTCCCCACTTAAATAAAAACATGCTAAACATTGAAACAAAAACACAGCATACCAAGGGCTTGGAGCCAGAAGGGCTTTTGCATAAACTAAAATAAATACTTTCAATAACATTCTGTTGCCATTTTAGAGATTTATTTTTTTTAAATTTTCCAAGCCCTTGATATGTGTCAGTTTTATTTATTGCACCATACGATAATATTGCATAGGATGTAAGCTGTTACCAGCTCCTCATTGCCCAGCCATGATACTGTGTGTAAAAAATCCTCCACAAACCTCTGATGCAGACTAATTTAGCACTGAGAGCCAATTTGTTTCAGCTGAATAGTTAGAAGACCATAAATGCAACTAAAAGCATGCATTTCATGACATCTCTAACATGTATGCCAGCAGGCATTTGTATTTTCACAGGCCTCGATGTGCCAGTGGGATCATTGTAGAACCACTCTGGTATAAAGATTACAAAAAAAAAGAAAAAAAAAAACCCAGGCGGCATATAAACAATTGTGCTTGTTGCCTCCCAAAAGATGCATCCTCTGAGAGATGGAAAATCAATGACCTTGTCAGAGTCAATCTAGCAATCCTGATTATCGCTGCAAGTGGAAGTTCTTCCAGCCTTGGATAGGAAGAGTTTCCCGCTGGGACAAACACAGACCTCATAGAGACCCTGAGCATTTCCAGAAACCCCTTCTTCGCTCAGAGGCAGCCTCGGCATGCGCACCGTCTCAGCATCCAGCACCAGCTGTACAGCACACAGCATGAAGAACAAGAACAATTAAAGGAGAACAACACAGTTCTGCAAAGAAATATAATTCTGCCTATTCTATTCTCTCAGTCACAGAGTGCACAGATGCACCATGACACACAGTATGAAACGAACTATAGAGGGATGTTCAGTAATGCCTAAAAAATGCATGAGTCCATCAAGATATTATAGTAAACAGAACGTAGTACAAACATCCACAGTTCTGTGGCAGAAATTCAAAAGAAATCCAGAGAACATGTACATTCACGTTTTTTTTAGCATCATTATAAGGAAAGATTCAGTGCAGATTAATATCCACTAGTGTTGAACTCTGAAACTACTTTGTCATATAAATGTGCTGCTCCACTGAGAATGAATTCGAAGAGGTCAAATAAGTGCCTGTGATACAAATGCTTTATGTAGTTCAGCCAGTTAGCTGCACCACAATTACCCAGACCTGATTCAGTCAGAGTCCATTACCAAAGCTCACTCTAAACAGTAACATGGAAACTGCAACCCACTATACCACAACAGACCAACAGAGCCCAAACAAATGTTTCTGAAGTTCCAAAGGCAATGAGCTCATTGTAGCTTACAGGTGATGGGAATGTCTTGCTGTTCTTTTGTTGCTGTAGAATTATTAGCTTGTAAATACATAATTCTGCTAGAAGTGATAAGACAAGTATAGTATAGTATAGTATAGCATAGCATAGCATAGTGTGGCATAGTATAGCATAGCATAATATAGCATAGCATAGCATAGTATAGCATTGCATAGCATAGTATAGCATTGCATAGCATAGTATAGCATTGGATAGCATAGCATAGCATAATATAATATAGTATAGTATTTTATAGGATAATATAGTATATAATAAATGTAGTATAGCATAGCATAGCATACTATGGCATAGCATAGCATAGCATAGCATAGTATAGTATAGTACAGTACAGTATAGTATAGTATAGTATATTATAATGTAGCATGGTGTAGTATAGTATAATATAGTATATTATATATATAGTATAATATAGTATAGCATAGCATAATATAGTATAGCATAGCATAGAATAACAGTATAGCATAGCATAATATAGTATAACATAGTATAATATAGTCTGTAATATATCGTATAATATATTATAGCATAGCATAGTATAGCATAGCATAGTATAGCATAGCATAGCATGATTTAGTATAGTATTGCATAGCATAGGATAGCATAGCATGACATAGCATAGTATGGCATAGCATAGCATAGCATAGCATAGCATAGTATAGTATAGCCCAGCATAGAATAGCATAGTATAGTACAGCATAATATAATAAAGTATAGCACACTATAATATAGTATATAATATATAGTATAATATAGCATAGCATAGCATAGTATAGCATAGCATAGCCACCCATAATATAATATAGTATAGCAGAGCATAGTTAAGCTTAGCATAGCATAGCATATCATAGTATAGCACAATATAGTAGAGTATAGTATAATATAGTATAGTACAGCATAACATATCATAGTATAAAGTATAACTGTATAACTAAAGTATAAGTTTATGCATTGTGTTCTCCAAAAGGGCTAAATCTAAAGAGTATTTCAGTATTTTGGACAAAAATGTCCATCAAATAGAAAAAGCTGAGCTGCACTTGAGCACCGAGGTGTGACCACAAGAGATAGAGGAAGCAAGAAACAGCATGTTTACTGGTAAAAGAATACTGTATATATATTCCCTTGGAAATGTAAAGAAAAAACAGGCCTGAGGATGGTATGGAGCAGATAACAGGAAGTGAAAAGAGCTTTTCTTACCAGTCCTACACTAGACTGCAGAATAACATCCATGTTGGAAACAGCTTCAATGTTGCCAGCCAGGGCTTTGAGATGAACTCCTTTTGGTGCGTCCATACTGAGAGAGCGAGTAGGGGACTCCAACCTGAAGAAGTACAGCTCAGCTTTGTAAATACCTCCATGTTATGCTCTTTTATTTCTATCAAACAACACTGGTTGAGATCTTTAAAATGTAATCGAGGAATTATTTTGTATTGCGTGGCTTAAATGTACTGTAAAACGTTGATGGTGCAATACGCAAGATTTTGAAGGTAAATATAACATTAATATAGCAACAGACAACTATCTACTATGTAAAGATAAATCATGGCGCCCTTAGCAGAGAATGAAGTCACACTCCATTTGCAAGTCTTGTAATGTGAGAGTCTCTGTTTTACATTTTGGCAGCTGGTCTGGTCACACCTGCTTGTTAATGCATAGTAGTGCATGTTTGTCCCTTCCATTAAAACTGTTGGCCCTCTTCAAGCCTATAAACAGAAAAACTGCGCAGGGAAAGCAGAAGTGCAGTCCAGTGTTTAGATGGTGTCCAAAAAATCCAAAGAATTTGAAGTATACTGAACAGAAATATAAATGCTAGTTTGTGGATTGTTGTCCCACTGTTGCTGAAGGGTTTCTTGAAGTTGGTGGACATTTTTGGAGGCAGATTTTCTGAGACAACAAATGATGGAGTTGCGGACATTCGAGTGCCTGACCGACATGCAGCATCCAGCAAACCAAAAACCCGCTCTCCTCTTTCTCTTGTCATCTGTGACATTGTGTCTTTTGAATAAAATTGGCATTTTAAGGTAGCCTTTTATAGACGCTGTTCAAAGGAGTGTCTGTTTACTGGTCAGGCTATTTGATCATTGTCCTTTAAAGCCACACCTGACTAGAGTGTGGATTAACTCAATGGCTGAGAATTTGTAACCAGTTGAACAGTTTAAAACTTTTTGTGCACAATTATGTTTTTCTAAGGATAACAATTGAAATAACATTTCAGAGAATAGGGACATTTGCATGCTGCAGGAATAGTTTTGTTCAGTGCATTTTAATTTAATTTATGTGCACTTGTTTTGTTTTAAGAGTCTCCTCTGCTCATATATTCTGCTCCAGTCTTTGTGTGTCTGTTTCCACATATGGATCTGCTCCGGTCCGACTGATCATGAAAACAGATCCACACATAACGGAGCAGACAAAAGAGCAGAAAGAAAGACAGACGAGTAAATGGGACATAATGTTACTCCTGTTGAGAACGACTTGTTGCAGCCATTCAATGTATTTGACAACACTGGTGTGGCCTAATGGTTGTGGCTGGATTATTTTTTTGTCTGCTTGTGTGCACACAAACTTTCTGGTTGTAGCTAAAAAGTAAAGAGAGTAGGAAGATGTGACCTATTTGTCTTGTTATGACGTGCTGGTGCTGTAGAGACAAGCAGTGAGTCTGAATGTTGCACATAAAATCTTTAAAGTTTTGTGCTTTTTCAGTGGATATCTGGTAAATGTGTTTACTACAAGGACTTGGTCCAGTCAACACAGTGCTGTAAATGTCTTCCTGGTGTATTTCCACATGACTTGTAAGACCTCAATCTTGTTACTGGCTAAAATGCTCACCTCAGGTCTTTCAGAAGCTCAGATCTCAGCTGGGGCACCTCCACTGAATGCTGGAACAGAGCTCCTTCAGGACCTGAGGAGGAAAGAGACGCACCTTCAGCTATATGAGTTTCGATCAAGGTGTTTCACAAAATCTAGTTCAGTCCGAAGGCCTGATGTGTGCTTTTGCAGACAGATTTTTAATAACACAGTCTAAGTAGATTTGCCGAGCTGCTCGTTGCTGAAATATGTGATTTCCAAATCCTCACTTGTCTGCTATCTAGCAGTCAAAATTGACTGGATACAGGGATGGCAGTGTTCTCTGCAGGCTGATTCACTACTTTAGTCTCGACTGAAATACTTCAAAAACAACAACATGAGAATGAGGGGAGAGGAAACTGGATCCAAAAAACCCCCGTGTACTGAACAGAATGTGGAGCCAACTGTGATGGATGTGAGCACTCGACAAACACTGTGAATGCTGAAGCTTTGTTTCGAGGACTTTAGATTTATGCCGCCTGCAGCTCTCTGCGGCTCAAACTGACCCCAGGTGTTACAGAGCCATCAGCTGACACTGTGTCCAGCATTTATCTGTCATCACAGTGTGCGGTCAGTGACACACTTTAGACACTGAAGACTCAGAATGCAGGACAGAAATATGCAGCTGCTTCACCCTTCAGCCTTCTGTTGAGTAATCTGACATCCTGTGCAGCACTGTGATGTGAGATATCATTTGCTGCCCAGAAACTATGAATAAAAGACTTGATTTGAATCTTCTATTAATGTGATGGATTTTAGTGCAGGCTAAAGATAACCAGACTCCTGACTTTCCATTTATATGTGCTGTTTGCGCAGTTAAAAGATATCAATGCACTCGACTATGCAGCACAAATGATTACGACTGCATCTGTCTCTGTCCTTGGCTCCCGGATTGTTGCACAGATATCTGCCATCAAAACAAATTGCTCCTGTTGATTTCACATCTGCTGTCAGCATTGTCTCTTTCCAAAATGTTCCCGCCAACAGGTGTGTGTTATATCCGAGGAAACAGCACGTAGCAGGCGTTGCTGTACCTGTGACTCGTAGTTTGTCTGGTCCAATCACAGCCTGGTCACCATCTGCACTGAACAGCATGTTGCCATTGTGGGAGTTAATGAGCAGATTCCGAGTGTGTCCCTGAGCCTCTTTTGGACCTGCAACAACAAAAACAACCAAAATTACCTGAAGGGCTTTGGCATTAACACAATGCAGCTGCCAAAATCTACAACATCTTCTGTTCTCATGATGTGAGAATATAAAAGCCACATTCATGATGTGGAGCTGTATAAAGAGGGGAAAAGGTGCGCAAACAACCACCTGCCGATGGATTAAAAATGTATAAATCCAGGAGGTAAATGAGTAAGCCCATTACTGCTCAACCTGAAAGCTAAATCATCTGAGGTTGTTTCACTTTGCCCTTCACCGCATCAGTGTTCACAGCACTGAGAGGCCAACGCAGGTAGATCACTCACTGAGATATTTAACCCACATCTGCGCCGACAACTGTGAACCAAAATGCAGTCCTCTCTAACAAGCTTTTCACTTTTATTCACAGAAGGCTGAGAGCACACGCGGGCTATGCTTTTTACGGCTTAATGATCAAGGACACATAACGGCTCTGTGGAACACAACAATTAGTTGGGTCATTTCCTGGCCTTTTAATTATGACAAAATACTCCAACGTGGCCGTTGGTGAGCCATAAAAGAAGCACAAAAATGATCCTCCGCAGGCCTCAGGACCTCTGTGTAATATAGAACGATCCAGAAGCAATGGCAGAGAAAGGGATGCTGCATTTAATGGATTTTAAATGGAAATATAAGAGATTATAAATTGAAAGATGGCTTCTTGTCACTGTTAATGTTGGATGAGGAATCCCTGCAGGACAAGTGCATGAATGTCTTTACTGTTGCCCTCATACATCAGGGGGATGGAGTGCTGCGTGTCTTACCCACAGATATCCTCCCTGTAACATCACCATTTTCATCACGGGCATTGAGGGAAACGTTTTCAGATGAGCGAGCTAGAAGTGGGGAGTCCTAGGAAAAGAAGAAGAAAAAACAAGACTGACACGTTACCACCCTGTGTAAACCGTACTGATACATGTCTGTAGAATCTACCAAGGTCATGGAAATCCTAGGAGCTACAGTAGAGAGTAACCAGACTTTTCTTTTAGATTCTTGAAGACATTTCATCTTCATCCAAGAGGCTTCTTCAGTTCTGACTGATGGGGACTTTCAGATGTTCATAGTCACTCCAGTTTCATCACTTGGGATGATTAGATTGGTTGCTCCAACACTTTCATGCAGAGTGAAACATCTCTGTTACTCATTAATGAACGGTCATGACATTCGTGGCTCCTGACTTTCACTCTAGCACTACCACGAGTTTGACATTTGTGGGCTTTTTTTCCGTGAAGTCTGGCTGGTTTATGACCAAAGCCCTACAGCGTTAATGACATTCATGTGAGCTAGTTTGTTGCTCACATTAGTATTAGCTCAAAGCGCCACAGAGCCACGAGCACAACTGTGGACTCAAAAAATGTGGTGATACTTTCTGATGGGAAGCTGTTTATAAAACGCTTGAGTTTACTAATTGTGGCTTTAATTATGCTCAGTACATTTAGATAGATAATGAATAATAAGGACAGCATCTGTGTTGACGTTCACATTACTTAGGCTTGTGTTTACATTGGTGTTGTGTTTTGGTTCATCATAAGTTTCATCTGGATTATTTATGGGCTGACATGAATATTTACAGCTGCAGTCTTGAGTAACTGAACTGACTTTCTACTGATGACTTATTAATAATGATTATTATCTAATGTTCTGATGAAGGAAGACAAACACCAGCCAGACAACAGTATTAAGAAACAATGACAATATTGACAGCCAACAATGTTGACACTAATGTTACCTTTTTGCGCATTTGCCAGGCTTATATTCTTAATATGGCGATGTCCTCGAGCTATTATGCTGCATTCAACTCTGTTTCTGCTTTTTATCTGTATTGTATATGTGTTTATTAGAATGCAGGCTTTTCAACTATAATACATACTGTGCTATAATCATTCATTTTGGATGCTTTACAACATCAGGCAAAAGGATAGACAATGAAAGTTAGGCTTATTGCTAACACAGGCACATTTACATTTTGAATGATTAATGTAGCTTGTCCTTTTTTAAATAAATAAATTGGGGAAAAAAAGTAAATTAACCACTAACAAAACACTAAAAAATGTTTGCCTTATTAAATGTGCTACTTATTATTACACATAAATATTTGCACAAGATTAGAAAGCGTGACAAAAGCTTCCAGAAAACATACCCTTTCATAAAATGTTTAAATGAGGCAGCCAAACAATAAATCACTTCAGTTCCTTTGCAGCTGTACAGAAGACATGTTTATAAAAATGATCTAAGAAAACAACTTTTCGTATAGAACCCGATGGGGTGAGTCGCTAAACACTGAAGCTCGTTAGAAATCCACGGAGCAACATTAGAGAACGTGTCCTTCTATAAATGAGAAATACATTGCCTCTTTAATGAGGCCCATGAAGTAAGGAAAAACACAAAGAAAAATTGCTGCTATGAGCAAGAAAAGCCATAACATGTAAACAACTGCAGCAAAGTGTTCCCATCTGCTGCTAGCAGGCGGGCCATAAACTACTTTCCACCACAAATATCCCTGAGGTTAATGGGAAGCTCGCTGCACCACCACGTGCACTGTGTGGGACTGCCAAATCCAGTTTGTTCTGACACATCTCCCAAAAAAAAAAGGAAAAAAAAGTACAATCAGAAATATGCAGCTTGCTCTCTGCAGCTGGATAAAAACTGCTCGATTGTCTGTGCGGAATTAGATTTAGATGATTACAGGACGTGCACTTGAGTTTAAGTTTGTAAACAATGAGATGAAATAATGGCCGTTCTGTCAGGCTACTTAACTGAGAACACTGCAGTTTGAACATTAGCTTGGGAGAAGTGAAAACTGAGAAAAAGAGAAGAAAGACAGGAAGGAGTGGAGGGATAACAGAGTGAAGAAGCATGTGGGAAGACGAGCAAAAAAAAAAGTGTGTGATCCAGATTATCCTACTTCTCTGGAGTGGATCTCCTCGGCGTAAACGGGGAATAGGAACTCAGACTCGCCCTCCTCCAGCTTGACACCGTCTGAGTGGACTTGTAGGTATCCCATCCCTTCCTACAGCCAAAATAAAGACACAAGGTTATGTATTCAGACAAATATACAACAAACTGCAGGACAATTAAACAGCTTTGTCTGCAAGGCAGGAATTAGAAATATGGCAAGTTAGAAGTGGAGGATTAGACTTCCAAATGTGAAACGCATATAGCAGTGTTCCCTGCAGCACTTGCATACCATCCTATAATAAAACAGCAAGTTGCTTCAGCAGCGGTGGCTCTCCACAGAAGTGTGTGTGTATCCAAGATTGTGTGTTGGTTTGTCGTATCTCTTTTTCTGCATAAATCCACAGTTGCCATCTGGACTTGAGAATCTGACAAGACTCCATGAAATAACAAACACATTAACTATCCTGTTTAGACAGCCAAGTAGCAGTTAATGATGGATAATACCACTGCTACAGCTACTACTCACAATCAGAAACAGGTAACACTCGGTCTGTGTATAACATTATGGGCTGATGCTGATTAATTGGTTGATAATTTATAGCAAAGAAAAGCACAAAGACAGAGAAACAACCCCGGCTGAAAACATCATTTGTCAGTGTGAGTCACGCGCACCGTGTTGAACCACATCACCCTGAGGATCCAGATGGTGAGGGCGAAGTTGACCACCAGGATGATGATGAGCAGCAGGACAAACAGGTAGAGACAGCGCTTCCTCCAGCCATAGATGCCGATCTTGTAGACGTGGTCAGGCACGGTCCGGGGCGAGCTGCTGCCCTGGGTGGTGGTGACATACTGCTCCCGCACCATCTGGTGGCTGGGCACGCAACACAATGACAGGTATGCAGGAGACAGAGACAGATGTTAAAGAAAAAAATAGCACCAATCTTCCATGCTTTTCAGTCAGATTGGACATGGCATGCCACACAGTCAGTGTTTGTCAAGATCAGAGAGAACAGGCCATAGAAAGTAACTTTATTTATATACTAGAGTGATGCAGGTCAACTGGCTGCACAGGGAGAATTCCTTTTACAAAGCATTATACTTAAACCTGCTGGCCAGCACAAACAAACTGCACATAACACTGACATATCAAGGCCTGTCACCTTTTCAAATGATCTTATATAACAGTTGCCTTTATAAACATCTAGCTGATGCAGAGCAACTCTGGCATCGTTTTCTGTCAGTTCAATTCAGCTTTATTTATATAGCTTCTGTTCATAACGTAAGTGATTTCAGGGCACTTCACACAGTAAGGTCAACTCTTATAATACTGTATTTTAATTATAATATCTTATTAAGTGTTTATTTAATGTCTACTGTTGCACGAAGAGAGAGTAACGAAATTTCAATTCTTGGTATGTCATGTACATATTGAAGAATTGACAATAAAGCTGACTTTGACTTGACTTTGATTATCGAGAGAGACCCAAGTCCAACTATTCCTTTTGAGCAGCTCTTTGGCGACAGTAGAAAGAAAAAAAAATCCCATTTAAGAAGAAGACACCTTCAGCAGAAGGTCCCTAAGTGTGGCCATTCATCTGCCTCAACCGGTTGTGGTGAGGGTAAAGGGGTGTCATTTTAGCTCTGTGTTTGGTCTCTACCAACTCTTAAGGGACATATAATAGACTCTTAAACTGCTAAATGATCCACTGTGTTCCCCCAGCTAGCCGCTAAGTGCCATTTGGTGCTCGACAGTTAGTGTACAGTGAGTTTTCAGAGCTTTCGTGCTGGAAAAAAGCTATAATAGCAGTGAGAGCACAGTTGCAAGCCGGAAAACCAAGTCCTGAAAGCTGTTGTAAATGTTCATAGAGCTGAGGGGAGCTGTCATTGTGCTAGAATTGTCCTTCCTAACTCTCTCTTTGGTCTTTATTAATAGAAAAACGCTGATTATAACAGCAAAGAAAGGCTGCTTCGAACAGAGTGTTCCCAGATGTACTTTCTTGACTGCAGACAACAGATTATCAAAACAAAACAAAAAAAAAGTTGTGCACTGAGAGCCTTGCTACTTCTTCATCAATTAGTTTATTCACAAGTGCAAGTCTGCGAACTGTACGCTCTTTTTACAATTATCTTTAATACAAAGAACTACACATCCAATCCATGTCTTTTTGCCACTGATTATAGCAGCTTTATATCTTGTACACACTAGTTGGCCCCTAAGAGAAGGCCAACTTGTCTTTTCATTTACATTATTACTGTATTCCATGTTTTTTTTGTACTGCAAAATATGCATATTTTCCTTTAACTTTTTCCTTTCTGGATTATTACAGTAGGAGTCCCTCCCTCTGAGCTCTTCACACCATACAACTATGTGTTTCAACTGCCCAAAGATAGTACAGCTAAATGTCAGTAATAATTTCTTGCTTTACTCATGATTCAAATCCTACTCAATAAGCAGTTGTCTGCCATCTAACCTAAAGCACCCATTCACTTTGGTGCTATTTACTATATCTATACTATCTCATTTCATTGGTAAAAGCCCTGTGACTGGATATAACCTCTCATCATTGGTTAGATTTTAGAAAGTCTGAAAATGGAACCATGGGGAGTTGCAGAGGTCTAGTTTCCTCTCAGACCACTTGACTTACAATATGCTGAAACGTTAGTATTTACGTTTTACCCAATAATGCCACAAAATACTGCCTATCCCAGATTTAAAACCACTAACATAAAATTGATCATCCTATTACAATGCAATGATCTGCTGGATCCTGGTATTTAGGAGAATGTTACTTTGACACGTACCAACCACATAAACATTATTGTAGACCGAGCACACCTCCCCATGACAACAGCACTCCTTGACTCCAGCAGCCTTCCTTATCACAACAATGTGTCCTGCCACACTGCAAAAACTGTTCAGGAATGGATCGAGGAGCATGACAAGGAGTTTGAGGCATTAAACCACAGAGATTCCAATCCAATCAAGCATCCATAAGAACAAGCCTGATCCATGGAGGCCCTGGTATACAACCCACAGGATCCAAAGGATCTGCTGCCAACATCTGGGTGCCAGACACCAAAGAACACCACCAGAAGTTCTAGTGGTAATGCCCCGATAGGTCAGAGCTTTTTTGGTGGCACATAGAGGATCTAAATAATATTAGGAAGTAGTTAAAATGTTGTTGCTGCGTATATTTTATCATGAACACTGGCAATAGCAGGCTTGGAGAATGAATCTAGCTGTCACTAATTATCTTAAATCTATATAGTATTGTAACATATCAGATGGTATACAACTAATATTTACTGTAGGTGTGGCTCAGAGTGTCTTTTTGCTGACTGAATTAAGTCACTGGGGTGGTTTCCATCTCTGGCAAACTGCTTTTACAGATCCTGCAAAGTCCAAATTCACTATATATTATAATATTTTTCCAGTCTATAAAGTTAACTGTACACATATAATCTGCCTATTTGCACCTCTATATAATGCCTTGTTCACACTCTACAGTATATGATTCATGAGCCCAGAGCTCATGCACAGACCCAGTGGACATCTGGCTCATTGTGCCAATGGAAAACTTGACTGGGTTTCCAGCAGTTTTTCAAAGAGGCAAAGGAAAATGGCACTTATTACAGAGCAGAGGCAGTATTTTCTGGCTACACAGCAGCAGGATATCAGCGACAAAAACCAAGTCGATGAATGTCAGCATATTTGAAACCACAGCGAGTATTGTAAGTTATGACACAACAGCCGTTTTCTGTATTCAGTTCACGGGAGGGCAGATCGAGCTCCAACTGCGGAGCTGCAGAACCAGCGAGCGAGTCCCCTCAAGTCAGCACATTTGGACCATCTGACACAGTGACAACAGAGAACCTCAGGGACACATTTCACAACGACACGGGAAGTGTGTGTTCAGTGGAGCCAAGGACCGCACAGCCTCGCAAGGCTGCAAAGAGAGGAGAGGTGTCACTTTCTATTGATTAATCTGCATTAATAACCAGAAACAGGCAGCAGAGAAAGCTGCTTTCACTGACAATAAAGCCTGAAGGAAAGGCTGTCAGTTGTAGATTATTATGAGTCAATAAAGCGCCCAAAACAGGCAGAAACACAGAAGCAGACTGCAGATTTATCTATGAGCATCAAGCTGCTCCAAATCTTCATCAGTTCTTCACAGTCAGCACATCTCAATTTTAAAGGAAAAGTTATCTGGACAAAGAGGAATCTGGGCTGCTTCAGCTGTGTTTTCTAAACAAGAGAACAGCAGCTCCTGTAGCCAGGTGATTTACATACAGGACAGATGTTGCATCGTACTGCCACACAGTAAAAGCATTTTCCATCATGCTAAAGGAGCCACTTTTCAAACCAAAAAGTGATTCTTCCTTGACATTAACAGATGTTCAGCCGAGCACGTCATCCCGCTGTAAATCCCATGGGCTGGTGATGATAGGAGCAGAAGAGGAGAGCAGAGTCTGTGTACAGTGGCAAACTATACAAACCACCTCAAATAAGTTGTTTTTCTGTGAGTAATGAAGGTAAACATCACCGAGAGGCGATGAATAAAGGAAAACACATTCCCTGCTGGGATCTGAGCTCTCTAAGGTCCAGGAGAAGATGTTCCAGGGAGACGACAATAAAACCACACCGTTGGTTTTCTTTCTGTAGCAGTAAATACAGAGAGAAAGGTGTCAAGGCTGAGAGTATTTCTATGACCAAATGTGCCTCTCCACAAGTCGTGTCACATGGCCTGCAGGTCTATAGCTGTGATGAATAGCCCTTATTCCACAACCCAACAAATGAATGTTGCCTGCAAAAAGAAGGAAAAGATGACTGTGATATTTCCACAGGGGAGAGGAGAGTCAAGCTTGATAAGGGATATTTTTTTCTTACCTGTATTTCACCTCATTTATATATATTAATCATGTTTGTGACAATGAGTCATAATGATAAATTGAATCTCAGCACTGCAGCAGAGCAACAGCAGCTTTTAGTGAAGGTGTCAGCTCCAACATGGATTAACTCTGCAAGAGCTGTGGATTCATTCAGGGTTGAATGCTTGGTATTTTATTCACCGGAGTTCTCCACTGCGGCTCACAAAGTCAGTCAGAGCAGTCTGTTAAATTGACCGATTCCAGCATCCCCTCACTTTATCTATTAACAAGCACAGATCATCTGTGTGTTAACATGTTGATCAGTCAGCTCTGCACTTTGGGCCAATGAGCGGCGAGGATGAAGGAGCTCTGACTTTCTTCATTATGATGTTAATGAATTTGATCTAACGCAGCCTAATTACTTTAAATGAAAGCATTAAGAGGCCTCCGTCCTTCAGCTGCGGCACGAGGAGGAAGCAGCTTTGAGGCCGGATCTTTAAAGGCGTCTTCCAGCTCCAGTTTCAGTCTCACCACCAGCCCTTCAGCCACAGACGGATCCTTCCATAGCAACCCAAATAAACACTCCCCGAACAGCCTTGCCGCTCAAGTGCCAGGAATTCTCAATTTATGGTACGTTATAATCTGAAACACAATCGAACTTATGGAGAGAATTGTTTTTATCAGCTACACACTTTTATTTTTTGAGCTTTTTTATGATATAAAACTGTATTTTTTAAAATGAGATTCACATTTAAGTCTTTCTAAACCACATAAGAGACAACTAAAAAAGTTTCAAAGGCAAAGTAGACCTCTAACACAATCCTCTGCTTCCTCAGATGAGATAAGAGGACTTGGTTCAGCATTTTTCATCTCGGAGCACCCTCTCAATTAACCTTAAACAAGTGATGCTCTCTGCTTGGCCCTGTCTCTCACTCTCTGACCTCTGGATGACAGTGAGGGCCGAGCTGGACAGCCTAAATGCTCACTTTAAACCCACGGGGTCCCGCTGTAATTGAGAATCCAGGCTTCTTTCTGAGCAGAGGCTTGACCTGACCAAATGCCAGAAGTTTCAGAGAGTTAGAAAAGCTCAAAATTTGTTTAGGTGGAGTACATCCACTGAGGAATACTCTGAGGAGCGATCAAAAGCTGAGCACAGGGCTGAAGTTTCTGTCTGTCTGTATAGTAAGTGGCCGGCGTCATGTCTCCACTCTGCTGTAATGCCTTAACTTCTAAAAATAGGACTCGGCAATGTGAACTAAATTTAAAAAAGCACCAGAGGAAACACAGAGAGACACAACCCCTGCCTAGGTATGACTAATGAACATTGATAAGACACTATAGCACACAGAAAAACAAGAGGCAGCAGCTCTTTTGCAAAGTTATTTTTGTATTTCAATATTGTTGGCCATGTATGGTAAAACTGCCGACAGCTGGCTGACTAAAAACATCTTTTTCCAAATCCCAAACTACCTCTGTGAGGACTGGAAAGCAATCCCAGCACAACATAAGACACGAAGAAGGGCAAAAAAACCCTCAAAACATGTACAGTGGGTGAAAGGCTGCTATTATAAAACACTTAAAGTTTATCTTAAGAGGAGGTTTCTGGACACAGAATGAATATTTGTGGGAGAAAAAGCAGACTACTCACCGTTGTGTGTTGAGGCACAGCAGTCCTCTTTTCCTACGCAACAGTAAGCAGAGCTCTGGCTGGTACGAGCAGCTTGAGAAGCAGCAGTGCTTGAGCTCCTCACACGTCTGTCAGCCGCTCAACAGCTGCGTGCCATAAATCCAGCTCTGGAAGTGCCCTGACTAATCACCACAAGACGGCGCTCCCACTCCCCTGCATACCCACTCTGTCCCTCTGACTCCCTCTGCCTTTTTAGCCGCCCTACAGACATTTGAATATCACCATCAGAGTGTGTGAGAGAGGGAGAGAGAAGAGAGAGAGAGAGAGAGGAGGAGGAGGAGAATGACCCATCAGCAGAGATGTTCCATCTCTCTCACACACAGAAACATCACACAGAGTGAACAGAGGCAGCTGTTTGTCATGCAATCCACTGAGTCACTTTCCCTGCCCAGCCCAGGGCTCCATGCAGCCGGTGCAGTCTAATTTGAGGCTTCAGTCATGGCTCTCTACATGAAGTTGAGTCGCTCTTTCAGATTGCTCTGCTGGGTGACGGGCAGCAGGAAGGTGGGACCTTAAAAGGGGCAGTTTGGAAGTCAGAGGGGCAAAGGAGACAGGCAGCAAACACAGCAGTGACTGGGTTTGATGGCTGCTGAATTATATCAATTTGCTTTACAGATTTATATATACATGATTCAGCTAAATATATATCAATAACAATATATTACAGATAGCATAAAGTGTTTTGAAATGAAGGGTAATCCATGTAGTTATTAAATATTTACATCTATATTGTTTATGTGTTCTCTTACTTATCAAATTTAATATACGAAAGAGGACTTGAGTAAGACGACTAAATTAAGCTGGAACAGCCTAATACACATGTATTGATTAACTGACTCTTTGGTAAACAGGGTGAAAGCCCTGAAGCTGAACGATAACATCGTACACTGATGAATATCTGATGCCTGTGCCTGAAAAGAAATGGAAAAAAACTGAATTAAAGGAGCATTCTAGGGGATTTGTGTGCACAGACTTTGATTGTAAATATACACATCCAGAATAGTCACAGCAGTCATGTAGAGCGGATCCAGAAAAACCACAGCTCATACTAATGATGCAGCCATCTTTAGTTTCGCTCCTTACACAGACTGTAACATGTCAAATGTAAATTGGCCCTGATGAATGTATGATTCATGACACATCAGACAAAGCTTTCAGGAGACACAAAGAACATATGGGTCAATATATAATTAAGGGACTTTCGAAGTCCATGGAATGTATCTTGCATACATTTTATTAAAAGTAAAAAAAAACACTAATGTTTTTTATGTTCATTAGGATCATGTCTTTACAAATACCAGAATTATTTATTATGGAAGTAATAACTTATTAATAAGAAATGACTGGATATCACTAAAATGCCAACTAAATAACCCTCCCAATTTAATAACAACCACCTTTTAATTAGCTAAACAATAATAAAATGAGCTTGTTCAGAAATGTTTTGATGGTGTTCTTTTTATTAAGTTGAGATAATCATGACAGATATTTCTTTTTTGGCAATATATCACATTTTAATTGGAAAATAACAGACTGTATCTGTGTCCAAGAAATCACTTTCAACTAAGTTACCCATTAGAAAAATACCTCTCAAGGAAATTTGTTAATTCCAGATCACATGACCTGCTAAGCATGATGTCATTTCCTCCTGAAGAAACGACTGGCAAGACTCCAAGGCTTTCTGAGTTATTTAATATAAAGTAGTGTGTGGATTTATCACGTCAACAGGTTTACTACAATATCTTTATGAATAACTTTTAATTTAAATTTTACTCATATATAATATATAGAAAAACCTTTCTCTAAAAATGCCATGTGGTGTTTGGTTATAGGCGGCCATGTTGATTTTAGGCCTGAAAACAGCAAAAATGTCAACTATGATGTCTGTCAGCTATGTTACAAGAAGTCCCGCAATTATATATTGACCCAAATACACAGTCTTGAAGTTGCAATTGGACCACATTTACCAGGCAAAATGTGTGTCTGTGGTGTGGTCACAAACAGGAGGGACAGGAAATAACATGGGCAGAGTTGTAAGGATAAAATGCAGGAGCGAGCATGGCGGCAGCAGTCTTCTAAGTAGTGATTATACAGCTGCTTAGCACCTTAACCTGCTATATCACTGCCCTGACTCTCATTACAGACAAGCAGCTTCTCTTCTTCTCTACTACTCAGATTGTTTAGTGCAGTTATGAAATAAAAATGTCAAGAATTCCTCTTCCTCAAAAACTGACGAGACACTGGTGAATTTCTTGATTTGTTCTGTCAGATTGAACCGGAAGCTTGTTTGCCTAGTTCCACCAAAAAAAAAAATAAATAAATAAAAAAAATCATGGGAAGCAAACTTTAGTTTGACGAATGACAAGAGGTACAATCAGGCACAAATAATTAAGTTACCTAAATGAGCTTAACATGGGTGTCCAGAGTTTAAAGAGACATTATTTTGGTTGATTTCAAGTCTTCCTCATTGCAGACTGAGCAGTGGGGATGGTACAAATGACACCCCTGTCCTTTATAGTTTTACACTGATAAGGCAATCTGGTAGTGGGGTCTTTAGTCCAGTAAATTTATATCATTAGTAATACTGTACAGTCTTAACCTTGATGTGTAATTTAGGCCAATAATTTTGATTTCATATTATTATGTAGGGTTCTAAGCATAATATTTAAATTATTCAGGTAAATTAACATCATAAATGACAAAGTATGGTCTTATAACAGACATTTATATCATCTTATTTAGTCTTTTTCTCTCAGGAAAACATTTTAGCTCAACATCTGCTGTTTTAAATGTGCTGTATAAATAATGGTGACTTGACTTGCCCTTAATTAACATCCACCCCTTTCTGTGGAATTTTTTTAATTGGTACTGACGCCCAAATAGAAGCGCTGATAGCAGAAGAAATATAAGGCCAGACATGCATGAATGAGATGTCAATTTCAAAGATAACAACTTCTTGTTTCAGAAAATGTCCTTTTTAATATGTGGGTAAGAATCAACATCACCGTTGCCCTGGTGGCTGATGAGAAGTTTTAAAGTTATGGCCATGACCAGCATGGATGACAGGATTGGTTCTTCAGGTTTGTTACGTATAAAACCTCAAAAGTCTGTGATTTTGAGACTGCCATCAGTAGGCTGCAGTGTCGAGGCTGAAATGCTCAGCCACGGTGCTGACTGCTTATTTTGCTCATGATGTGTCCTGTAGTATAAAAAACACCCTACTGACATGTTAACAAGATAAAAAACTTGATTTTCACCAGAGGAGGTCTTTAAAACAAACACTTGAATTCACAGAACTGGCGCATTAATTTTCAGTGACACAGCAGGGAAATGATTAAAGCCCTGATTATTGTTTCATGATTAAATCACTGATTGCGCTTCCCGAAATTATAGTAACTCGTGTTCTGTGTTAAAGTGTTTTCTGAGCCCCACAGGCATCTTCAGTGTGTACTCAAAGTAAAGGCAGAAGTATTCCATTACATGAATGAGCTCAGCAATGTACTTCCACCTTATTCAGCTCTCTCCAAGGATGATAATGTGTCAACACACTGCTGCTGTTGTTCTCATAAAGTGAAGAAACACCTGCTTCTGTCGAGTGAATCAAAATCCATTAACACGTTCATTCTTTGCCTCAGACATTTCCATCCAAGAATTCGGTGGTGGAAAGACGAACTAATACTCCAACGTGTGACAGTTGGTTTGTTAAACAGCCACTAGTGGAAAGACGGAGGCAGCACTGTGTTTGTTTTCTCACAGGTTGATGTTGCAGGAGCTGATGGATGGTGCATCTGTCGGTGCTGTGAAACCTGCAGTTTGTTTCGCTGCTGCTGCTGCTGGAGGTGGTGCCGTGCGCTGACAAAGGGACATCTGACAGCATCCATCACAGACTCCTGCATCTCATGCCCTGAGCAAACAGTTGACAGTGAAGATAGCTTCTTCATTTCATGCCATTCTTATCAATATCTCATAACCTTTCACTGCCTGTGGCTTTCAACAGACAAACGGGGTGCATAAATGATGAATCTCTAGGAGCAGGTTAGAAAGGATCTTTCTTACACTGGAAACGAAATCAGTTGAGTCAGGCTGTCCCTTGAAATTTACTGGATGACAACACTTCATACAGTGGAGGTGCACAACTGAGGATTTTCATTACCAAGAAGGCTGATAGTAAGTGAAACACACTACAGGAGGTGTGAATGCATCCAGCAGTATGAGCTCTTGTCGGTACAACCTTCATCCCCTGTGAGTTCATCATTCCTGCTGTAGGAGTGGAGGCTGCCTCCATGCACCTCCACAATGTTAAACCAATAAAAGTCCTTATTACTGAGCTCAAACTAGACCAACGTGAATCATGTGGCCATAATAACCACTTTTTAACTTTTGCACATTAACGACGCAATGTGTCTTGAATTTTAAAGGAATCTCTTCCATTTCTTCCGTGTTAACACACACTGGGAGCACCTGATCTGTGTTAGAATTGCTGCGAGATCCAAGTGGCCCCTCGGTCCGTGTATATTTTGGCAATTGGATTTTCCGTTCTGAAACGGGTATTGAAAAACAAAAATCGAGTGGTTATTTGATTTTCATTTTAAAATACAAAAAATAAAATTGAAATACAAGGCGTTTTTCCTTTTCATGATCAAAAAGGAATATATGAAATTTTAAAAATGCTTTGATTTTCATTTTATATTTAGAATAACAAAAAAATATAATCAGTAAGAGACAGAAACGAAAAAAGGTCAGTTTTTTCATTTTCTGAGGCCGGAAGTGGTCATCAGCAAGTGTGGAGCCAAACAACAACAAGATTCTCAGAGGGCGGAGCCAGAGAGCAGTGATTGGTCAAACCATAGATAATATAGAAGACAGCGCGCTATCTAGTCTGCTATATATATCTATGGTCGGCACGTCTGGTAGCATCTCTGGCTGCTGTTGACCTTGTTTTTGGAGTAAAACACGGTAAGAAGATAAATACTTCTAACCAGTAGCGTTGTTTTGTTGTACGTTAAGTCAGCGACTTGTGAAGAGTTGTGTTTTGTCGTGTTTGAGCAGTTGGTCCGGACGCGTTAGCTAGCTAAGCGGCTAAGTTAGCTAGCGGGCTAATTAACGCAGGTGGCTAACTTGCCACTGAACACCTGTATTAGTTGCTATCACAGCTGTCCTCATTATTAGAATGACCTTCTGAACCTGTATTTCTCTGCTGTGTATTTTAGCTTTTAAAAAAAGTTATATTACTTTAAGGTTAACTGAAACCCGTTGAGCTGCACTGAAGTTTAACATTCAGCTGGTTTGAATTAAACCGCGCTTAACATTGCGCAACATTACCTCTCTGAATCTCCATAATTTCATTAAATTCCTTCTCTCTTCCACTGCTCAAGTTCAATCCAGTATATAAAGTGACATTAATAGTGAATAAACTAACAACCAGCCATTGTATTTATTTATTATTGCATGTATTTGTAGTAAAACATGAGTTGAAACATCCTACTTTTGGATCTAGAACTGCACAAGCTGTTCATTTTCAGTCACCTGACGAGTTAAACTCCCCTTTTTTTGTGAGGTTGAAGCAGAAAGTCTGAGTTGAAGAAAGTTGTTTATAATTTGCGATACCTGTTATCTCTGACTGAGGCTTTAGTTTTTGTTGAGCTGATTTACACGTAGAAACTTTGTTCAGGAAGATTTCTCAGTAGCTCGGAGGACAGGCTGCTTTTTACACAACCCTGTAAGAGAATGTCTGCCAATGCTTTCAGGAGAATTTAGAAACACAACACTTCCTAAACAGATATTTTGAGGCTGTGAGGTTGAACGTTTGAGAGTATATCAGTGTGTTTGTTTGTGGTCTTTCTGTTTCTAGGTGGAAGCTGAATTAGTGAGGATGACTCCTGCTCCTGTCATCTCTAAGCTCCTCACACATCTTTACCTGCACATGAGGAAAATCACTCCTGTAGAATGCAGGTATGTTTGTCATTATTATAAAAAGATGTTGCCTGGTGACCTGTCAGAAACCCATTATACAGAGTCAGCCAAAATAATGTTTACACACATCAGGAAAAGAAAAACTTGCATAAATATTGCAATACCAAATTTATTCAGACATTACGAGATTAATAAAAGTCATCTTTGGCCTCTACAATTACAAGAGGTGCTCAAAGTGGTGGCCACTGGCTTCCAGACATTTCTGTTGTGTTGTAGATGTCACTTGTTGATGCTCCATTCATGAGGGTAGCGCCATCTGTTGGGAAAACATTGTACAACAGGACACAGAGTTATCGTGATTTGATCAAACTTAGAAAGAGGTATCTATATGTATAGAAGTACTGATACAAATGAAATATTTATAAAAGTTTTTCTTTTCCTGACGTGTGTACATTATTTTGGCTGGCTCTGAACTTAATGAGAACAAAACTGTCATTTAATTGTTGCTCTGAAAGCTTCTTTAGTGAAAACCGGCTGGTGTTCTGCTTTGAAACAAACTGCTGTTGAGGTCTGTGTTTTTATGTTTAACCCCACAGTTTCTGAATGAACTGATAGTTGTTGTTTTTTTCCTGATCAATGTGGATGTTGTAATTGATGGTAACATTTACTGATCATATAATCATCATGACAATATAACCGTACAACATGACCACAGATTTTTTTTTACAGATTTTTAATTCCAGGGCTGGTTCAGTAAAGATTATAATAATAACTACATCAGATAATTCTTTGTCGCAGTTGGAATTTTGCAGACTGAGAGATGGTTGAGAAGGTTTGCAGTTCTTGTTTTAGCAAAATATTTTGTAATAGAAGATCTTTATTGTCATTGTACATGAAATTGTCTGCAAACCAGCAAAGTGCATCAGTCTGAGGTATCTAAAAATAAATAAGTAAAGAAAAATGCTTCTAAAGCCAATAATAAACAGAATATTTTGAAGGAATATTCTAAAAAGGAAAGAAAAGCTCCATTCTCACTCCTCTCAGGATAAACTGTCATTAAAATTGACTTTAAATTTAGCTTCAACACGAGATAAAAACATTTACTTTCATTACTGATGTTGTCAAGTTTAAATAACGTTCATGCTACTTTTATAAAATGATGAAAGTGAATAAATTGTATTTCTGTGATCTGTGTTTGATTTCTGTCTTTTCTCCTGTCATCCAGATGTTCAGAGGGAGATGATGCCACATCTGGTCCAGACGATGGAAGGTCTTGAAGTTCTCTGACTGGCCTCGACTGAAGATGGTCGTCTCACTGGATTTAAGGTTCAGATGCTCAGTAACAAACTCCACCAATGTGCCAACAGGGAAGCTTTAGGTTTATTAAATGTTGCTATGAAGGTATCGCTGTTTTTCTTTGTGAATGCAATGTGCTCAACATTCTAATTTTTATTTCAGTCTTGGCTGGAAATAGAATCTCTGTATTGATTCAGGTAAAAACTGAACTTCACAGCATGTTGAAGCAAAACGACCAGATGAAAACTGTGATGGTGTTGGATTGTCAGACCGTAATGTTGCAGCTCAAAGCAGCTTTTCTATCTCAGTTCATTCTGACATTCAGCTATGAATCAACACAGCAGATGGTGATCCATGCTGTGGAAGTCTCACATCTCCTGATTTAATGGAGCTGCTTTGCACTTTTTACACTGTTTATTCACCAACACTTTATTTAATAAAAGTCCCATCTAGTTTTTATGAGGAATGTGATGTTTTAATTTCTCTGTGAATAACTGCAGTCTAATGTAACAGCTGGAATTGTAACATCTGTCCTGATATTGATCATGAAGTATTGATCAGAATACTTATGGTCAGCAGTCATCCCTGAAGTTTTACATTAAAATCTTTACTTGTGTTGTGAACTTTGGTAAGAAGCAGAAACGTTAGCGTTGCCATGGATACATGAGTGTTCAATTCTGTCCATGTTTTCATTTTGGGAAATGCAGTCCAGCAGATGAGTTTGTTTTTACTGCCAGGTACCATTCAGTCTGAGATATTAAGAATAAATAAATGTGCATAATGTGGAAATGCACAAATTTTATTTTTATTTATTCCTACAGCTGCAGATAAATTTCCAAAATGTGGAGGAATTTAGTCTCATAGTCACAGACAATAAATATTATCTGAAAGTTGTGTTATTATTGTTTATCGGCACAATACAAAAAGATTCATGTTAGACATATTCCAGTTAAGACTCTAGAATATCATGATTTATGTAAATTTACCTCAATAATATGAATGTTCAGGTTAAGATTGTGTAGTGATATTTATTATTTAAGTTTAGCTGATTAAAGTTTGACTCTGCACTACAATATTATTTAGGGTCAGACCCTACAGTATTGAGATTAAAAATCAAATATTCTATAAAATGTAAATACACTGAACACATTTGGATATATTTAAGTGAGACTCTACAATATTATTTATGACACAAATCTATCTAAATCCAAATTTTAATCATTTTTACTCCAAACATTTACTGGACTGATTTAAACATTAAAATCACTCCTTTCTAATCCTCTGCTGTACATTCAAACCTGAGGCCTGAAGTAGAATGCTGCCGAGCCTCGGTCCAGCCGGCCGCCTGTCTGTGGGTGTTTGAGTGCTGAGAGGTTTGTGGATGCATGTGAACATGTCTCTGTTGAAACAGCAGCTTTTGACTCAGTAACGCCGGTAGAAACCAAGAGCTCCTTTATTTGTGACTTCCACTAAAAAAAACTGATGAAAATAAGTTTGCCAGGGTTCTGACTGATAACAAATTATTAAATAATGAAAATAACAGTTTAAATATTCCTTTAAACAATCCTTTTAGGTCTACATTTCCTTTACACTGACTTCTTGGTATATGCACAAGTATTTTGGGTGGAATATACCAATAAGCCCAATGTTCAAGGGTTCTTCTGGGAATATACCATTAAACCAACTTTTTAGGTAAATGTTCCAGGATTTTGGGTGGAATATACCATCAGATCAACCTTTTAGATGTACATTGGAAGATTTTAGAGTAGAATATTACTCCAAACCATCCTTTAGGTCTACATTTAAGGTGGAGTAGTCCTTTAAACCAAAATTTTTTGGTCTACGTTGAAGTATTTTAGGTGGAATATTCCTTTGAACGATCTTTTTAAGTTTATGTTCAAGGATGTTGGGTGGAATATACCATCAGACCAACCTCCAAGGTCTACAGTAGTGAATTTTAGGTGGAATATACCATTAAACTCAACTTTTAGGTCTACATTGGAGGATTTTAGGTGGAATATTGCTCCATACTAACTTTTTTGGTCTACATTGAAGGATTTTTCCTAAACCACCCTTTCAGGTCTATATTTGAGGTTTTAGGTGGAATATTCCTTTTAACCAGCCCCTCAGGTCTCTTTGAAGATTTTGGGTGCAATACTCAGTTAAACCAATATTTTAGGTGCATGTCCAAGGATTTTTGGTGGAATGTTCCTTAAAGGTGAATGTGCGAGGACCTTGTAGGTGGAATACTTCCTGAAACCAGTCTTTTAGGTCAACATTCAAAGATTTAAGGTGGAATATTCCTTTAAATCAACTTAAATTTCATGTTTTGATCATTATCAAGTGAGAAACCTCAATCCAGACTCCTCATAATGATGTTTGAGATTTATGCTGCTGTTATTTGTTTAGTCCAGACTAAATGACAGAAATCCACAACTGTAATTTTATTTCAGGACTCGGTTATTAAATGTCAAAACAATCCATGTGACTCTAAAACCTCAACAGCTTTACAAACTCTAAGATTAAACTCTCCACAAGGATCCAAAATAAGTTGGACTTCTGCATGAGAGCTTTAATTATTCTTCATGTACTTCCTGAAAAGTTTGGTCTATAAAAAAGACAAAAACTAATATTTTCAGCTGAACTAAAGACAGACTTTGTGATTTTTCTGCTCTTACTCTTTCAAATAAATAGCCTCCTAACCCCCTGGAAACCAGCGTTTGTCCTGTTTTTGTGTTGCTCTCGGCGACCCTAGACAGCCGGGTCGTAATGTTTTTTGAGCAACACACCATACTATGACGTTTTTACAATGATGGTTCTACTATGAAGCCAGTTTGACATGTTCAGGTGTTCTTTGTGTGAAAACTCAGAGATTTCAGGTATCAGAAGGTGGTTTTCAACTTTCTTTGTTAACTTTCTGCTTCAACTTTAAATTCAATTTCCTTCACTAACCCCTCTAAGCCCTCTGGACTTCCAGTAAGCTGTGTTCCTATTGGCTGTCCAGGTGGCTGCTTGGTGTTATCAGGAACACCTGAGCAGCTCAGTGTCTTCCTGCTTTATTTAGCTGCAGCCAAATATTTCCTCTGCTTTTCTTCACCACTGAACCGGGTTTGGCTCCGTTGCTTTAGTTTGTTCTTTAGGCGTTGGCTTGCAGCTTCCAGCAGTAAAATCGTCTTTAATGTGTTTCTTGGTGTGTTTTAGAGCTTTGTACTGGATAGTTGTCTTGGTAAATGTGGTTCTTTAGATCTTTTTAAATCTTAAAGACAATAAAACTTCAAATAGGAATTAAACAGAAAATACAATGAAGCATTTAAAAAGACATTAAAAAGTGGTAAAACCTTAAGAAAAACCTTAAAGATTTAATCGAAAAATTAAACATTGGGAAAGAAAAGGGAATTTTTCAAACAAGCTGATAAAACATTTGAAAAAACAACAATTAAACATTAAAAAGACAAAACATTTCGAAATCAAATCAGACATTAGAAGAGAATAAAAGGTCAGAAAAGAGCAAAACCAAATATTTAAGAAGAATCAAACCAAAGACAAAACGTTTGAAAAGACACCACTCAGACTTTAGAAGATCAAATTAAACAGAAGAGACAATAAAACGAGCAAAAACAGCAAAAACAGATAAAGGTTTTAAAGCGTTTTCTAGTCTGAAATGAAAACATCAAGTTGTTTCTTCAAACATTTCCTCTTTGTATGTTCTTGGTTTGATTGTGGACAGATTTACTAAGAATTCATTTCAGAAAACTGCTTTCCAGATAAAGTGTACTAGTAGTTGAAGGCATTGATCTCCACAAACTTTACTGTTCAGTGAAGAGAATCAAAGTTTGTTCAAGATTTCTAAAAAAAACCCCACAGGTAAAGATCTGAGAACAACTCCGATGGTCTAAATGTGAAATCAAGACTCACGGTCACAAGTTTTAAGGCTTCTGTTAACCAAAAAGTTCAAACTAACACAGAAGTACTGAGAAACTTTTAAAACTTCAGCCCTCAGACTGTCTGAAGGTTCAAACTAAAAGAGAACTACTCAAGAACGTTTAAGATTTCAGTCCTCGAACTGTCTAAAAGCTCAAACTAACAGAACTACAGAGAAACTTTTAAAATTTCAGTCCTCAGACTGTCTAAAGGTTCAAACTAACAGAACTACTCAGGAACTTAGAAGATATCAGTCCTTGGACTGTCTGAAAGTTCAATCTAACAGAGAACTACTGTGGGACTTAGAAAATTTCAGCCCTCAGACTGTCTGAAAGCTCAGGTCCTGAGGACTCGGGAGGTCTCAAGGCTTTGGAAAGTCTTGGAACTGAGGGTTCAACCCTCCAGCCCAAAGGCTGAAGTCCAACCTACTGAGAAAAACGGTCGAGTTGAGACTCGAGTTTAAAAAAAAAAAAAAAACTCGAAAAGGGCAAAAAATAGATGATAAATGTGCAAAAAAAGAAGACTTAGTATCTGAACAAGTAGCTCAGGGGGTAAGAAGAGAGACTACCAAGTGGAAGGTAGTAGGTTCAAGACCTACCAGTGGCCTTTTTCTTTCTTTGTCTTTGAAGAATCTGGTCTTGAACCAGCAACCTGCAGCTCCACGGGTAAACCCTTAACTCACTGAGCTACAGATCAGATGAAAAGAAATAATTTTGTCGTCCCTTTGGCATCGTAGTTTCTGAAGTGACCACATGGGTGGAGCCAAGGTGGAGTCAGGGCGGAGAGTAGGCGGGGAGGTGGGTGGCAGACTCCCCCCTCTACTCCCCCACCACACCTTCCCCCGCCCGACGAGTTCTTCGAGTCTCGACGGGTTTTCCCGAGTTTCTGGAGTTTCCACGAGGTCAGAGGCAGGACAAGTTGTCATGAAGAGGTGTTGAAGTCGGTCAGGATGGACTGACTTTTTACAGCAACTAGAAGGAAAATGACTAGAAGAGCAGGTCTTGAACCACCATCCATAAAATCCATGGAGTCGGCTCCAGAGAAATGAAGGTAGGTCAATTTTTGTCAACCTCCATCCAGATGTTCAAATTGATATCTTTACTTTGACATTTTTAGCACCAAAAACCTTTAGTATCACACTTTATTATCATTTATTAGGACTTTAATGGAATCCACCAGCAGATTTAGTTTTTGTTGACAAACTTTATTCTTGTCATCGTGGGACTGCAGTATTTAAAACTGTTCCTTCTGTTTTACCTCATGTTTATTAGTTTTAGTAGAGAAAGTTATTTTAGTTGTCAACTAGTCTCTTAAAAACCAAATAAATTGGATTAGTCAAGAGGTTTAAATTTCTTATAATATAAAAATAAAGCGTCTCGAGACAATTTGACCTGTAATTGGCGTTATATAAATAAAATTGAATTCAAATTGTATGTATCTTGTGATGTTGGAGTAATTCAGCCATATATGTTGGAAAACACATTTTCTTTGTCCATTAATCTGTTGATTGCTTTCTCCAGTAATTCATTTCTTGTTTTCGTTTATAAAATGTCAAACCCAAATATATTCAGTTTACTGTCATAAAAACCAAAAAGATTTACATTCATGATGCAGGAATCAGGAAGTTTTTCACTTTTTATCTTAGTTTAGTCAGAAAGATAGTTGATAATGTGTGAATTGTTGCAGCTTGTGAGCCGTAGAAGGTTTTAATCTTTGGGGCCGAGTGTCAAAAAACATTTAGAAACCAACATCAACAAAACACTCAACAAAGATTTGAACATCATTAAAGGGAAATCCAACTTTTGCATGACAATGTCTAATTAAAGGACATTTATTTCCAACGTAATGTGTGATATTCATCCTCTGGAGCTTTCTCTTCACATTGTCTTCCACCTGGACTGGTTTGGTCGGGAGCATGTGCAACAATTTGAAAAACTGCACTTTAACATCAATAAATGACAATGAAGTTTAATCGCTACATAAATGAGACAGAGTCTGGATGTGCTGCTCTGTCATTAACGCCTAAGTTTAGGGAAAGTTCAAACAAAAGAGGACACTTCAGATGAGACTTGAGAATGAGCTTATTTTGAACAAACATCTCAGACTTTGAGACTTCACCTATAGCAAGATATTTTAACAACAAGCAACTCAAGAGATCCAGAAATTGGAGAGAGTTAGCTTTAGCTGAGCCAAAGAACATGTGGGACGCTAACCTAGCAAACATTTCAGACTTTTCTCTGGGAATTCTGAGAAATAATTTCATATTTAATGACAGAGCTACATCTGTCTTGCTCTTAACTCAGTCTCATTAAAACAGACTCTAATTCAGGGTCATCCATCCATATTAAAGTGCAGTTACTCAAAATGTTCGTTGCATGTGCTCCAACAAAACCTGTCCAGGTAGAAGGCCACTGTGACAAACAGGAAGTGGAAGATTCCAAGCAGATTTATAGAAGGGGGAACCACACTGTACTAAGTGTGGTCGAGTATAGAGGGGTGTTTTGTGGGTTTTTAAGGCTGATAATGATTATTAGTGAGACATTTGGACTAGATATTCATTTGCAGTAAATGAAAGTATTTAAAATCTTGGAGTTAAACTTACAAGAACACAAACTAACAGAAAACTTTGTTGATACATTTTTGTTTTGTTTACAGATGTTAAGTTAAAGGAGTTTTATTCATGACGTATAACCAATCAAATCACTCCAGAAGACAGAGGCTACCACAGGTAGATAAAGGTTCAGAGTCAAAGTAGCGCCCTTTTTAAATTTATTTATTACCGTAAATCAGTAAAAAATAAAATACTGATAATCAGTAAATCAGTCAGCCCACAATTACTACAATTCTACAATGGATGTATCTTTCCTTTGACTTGTTATTTGTGCAATATACGATGTATATGATGGCGTTTTTTCATACTATGATGTTTTGAGACATACGATGCTACTCTGGTTGTTCTGGCCCTGGACCACTGCACTCCTCCTCTGTTGTTTTCTGGATTGTACTCAGCTGCATGCCTTCGTCCACCAGGCCTCCGTTGACTCGTCCCGCCTGCCATCTCTGGAGCTGAAGCTGGATTGGAACAGACCAAAGTACAGTCCAATCACGATGCCAGCTGCCTCTCAAAAGGCTCCTTCATCTGGTGGCACTTCTTCTGAGGGGAAGCTGAGCTGGCCCTGCAGAACTTTGGAGATGTGTTCCAGTGATTGGGGGATGTGTGGGGAGATAGAAAGGGACCTTTGAATTGTTCAGAAAGGAAAACAGGGAACCCATTGGTAATTTGAGTTTAGCGTGCTACTGTGGTGTGTTTTTGGGTTTTAAGAGGTGAACAGGAAAAGGTTTTTTTTTTGTATTGATTATCTTTTACATTGTTCCTGGTTGGAATGCATATCAATGTCAATGTGAAGTTCACTTTTAGTTCTGTTTATGCATTTTCATTTTACTAACCCCCATTTGCTTTAACCCCCTCACATGTTGTGTTGTTGTAAATAAACTTACTCTTTCAAATAAATACTCGTCTAACTCTCTGGAAACCAGCGTTTGGATTTTTTTTTGTGTTGCTCCTCACCGACTTCAGACAGTCGGGACAGAACAACGTTTTGTGGACTAAAGACTGAACTATGACGTTTTTAGAGCGACATGCTATACTATGATGTTTTTTGGACGACATGCTATACTATGATGTTTTTTGGACGACATGCTAGACTGTGACGTTTTTTGGACAACATGCTAAACTATGACGTTTTTAAACCAAAGGCTATACTATGACATTTCTAGAGTGACATGCTATACTATGATGTTTTTACAGCGACATGCTATACTATGACGTTTTTTGGACGACATGCTAAACTATGATGTTTTTAGAGCAACATGCTATTCTATGATGTTTTTAGAGCGACATGCTATACTATGACGGTTTGGGACGACATGCTATACTATGACGTTTTTTGAGCGACATGCTATACTATGATGTTTTTAGAGCGACATGCTATACTATGATGTTTTTAGAGCGACATGCTATAGTATGACGTTTTTAGAGTGAGATGCTATACTATGATGTTTTTTGGATGACATGCTATACTATGACATTTTTAGAGTGACATGCTATATTCTCACATTTTTGAAACGACAAGCTATACTATGACATTTTTTGGACATGTTATACGATGACATTTTGTTGAACGACATGCTATACTATGACGTTTTTAGAGTGACAGGCTATACTATGACATTTGTTGAACGACATGCTATACTATGACGTTTTTAGAGTGACAGGCTATACTATGACATTTTTTGAGTGACATGCTATAGTATGACGTATGGCATGTTTTCACATGCCATACGTCAAAAAAATGACTTTTCGACATAGTATACTGTGGCGTTTTTTTTTGCGCCAAAATTCATGATGATTTTTTTTTTCAAAGAAAACCTTTCTGGAGTGTTTTTCACGGCCTCCTTTACATTATGTCATCATATGGCACGTTTTTACAACATGTTGAAAAATCGCATTTTTTTTTCGACATAGTATACTATGGCGTTTTTTTGCGCCAAAATTCATGATGATTTTTTTTTCAGAGAAAACCTTTCTGGAGTGTTTTTCACAGCCTGCTTTATATTATTTCATCATATGGCATGTTTTTCACAACATGTTGAAAAATGACACTTTTCGACATAGTAAACTATGGCATTTTTTTTGCGCCAAAATTCATGATTTTTTTTTCAAAGAAAACCTTTCTGGAGTGTTTTTCACGGCCTCCTTTACATTATGTCATCATATGGCACGTTTTTACAACATGTTGAAAAATCGCATTTTTTTTTCAACATAGTATACTATGGCGTTTTTTTGTGCCAAAATTCATGATAATTTTTTTTAAAGAGAAAACCTTCTGGAGTGTTTTTCACACCCTCCTTTACATTATTTCATCATTTGACATGTTTTCACATGTTGAAAAATGACATTTTTCAACATAGTATACTATGGCGGTTTTTTTGCGCCAAAATTCATGATGATTTTTTTTTTTTAGAGAAAACCTTTCGGGAGTGTTTTTCACAGCCTGCTTTATATTATTTCATCATATGGCATGTTTTCCCAACATGTTGAAAAATGACACTTTTTGACATAGTAAACTTTGGCATTTTTTTTGCGCCAAAATTCATGATGATTTTTTTTCAAAGAAAATCTTTCTGGAGTGTTTTTCACAGCCTGCTTTATATTATTTCATCATATGGCATGTTTTCACAACATGTTGAAAAATGACACTTTTCAACATAGTATACTATGGCGTTTTTTTGCGCCAAAATTCATGATGATTTTTTTTCAAAGAAAACCTTTCTGGAGTGTTTTTCACAGCCTGCTTTATATTATTTCATCATATGGCATGTTTTCACAACATGTTGAAAAATGACACTTTTCAACATAGTATACTATGGCGTTTTTTTTGCGCCAAAATTCATGATGATTTTTTTTCAAAGAAAACCTTTCTGGAGTGTTTTTCATAGCCTCCTTTACATTATGTCATCATATGGCACGTTTTTACGTGTTGAAAAATCGCATTTTTTTTCGACATAGTATAGTGTGGTGTTTTTTTTGCGCCAAAATTCTTGATGATATTTTTTTCAAAGAAAACCTTCTGGAGTATTTTTCACGCCCTCTTTTACATTATTTCATCATTTCACATGTTTTCACAACATGTTGAAAAGTCACATTTTTCGACATGTTATACTATGGCGTTTTTTTTGCGCCAAAATTCATGATGATTTTTTCTTCAAAGAAAACCTTTCTGGAGTGTTTTTCACAGGCTGCTTTACATTATTTCATGATATGGCACGTTTTCACAACATGTTGAAAAATGACAATTTTTCGACAGTATGCTATGGCGTTTTTTTTGCGCCAAAATTCATGATGATTTTTTCTTCAAAGAAAACCTTTCTGGAGTGTTTTTCTCAGGCTGCTTTATATTATTTCATCATATGGCATGTTTTCACAACATTTTGAAAAATGACAGTTTTCGACAGTATACTATGGCGTTTTTTTTTGCGCCAAAATTCATGATGATTTTTTTTCAAAGAAAACCTTTCTGGAGTGTTTTTCACAGGCTGCTTTATATTATTTCATCATATCGCATGTTTTCAAAACATGTTGAAAAATGACACTTTTCGACATAGTATAGTAAGGCGTTTTTTTTGCGGCAAAATTCATGATGATTTTTTTTTCAAAGAAAACCTTTCTGGAGTGTTTTTCACGCCCTCCTTTACATTATTTCATCATATGGTATGTTTTCTCAACATGTTGAAAAATGACAATTTTTCGACAGTATACTATGGCGTTTTTTTTGCGCCAAAATTCATGATGATTTTTTCTTCAAAGAAAACCTTCTGGAGTGTTTTTCACGCCCTCCTTTACAATATGTCATCATTTGGCACATTTTTACAACATGTTGAAAAATGACACTTTTCGACATAGTATACTATGGCATTTTTTTTGCGCCAAAATTCATGATGATTTTTTTTTCAACGAAAACCTTTCTGGAGTGTTTTTCATGGCCTCCTTTACATTATGTCATCATATGGCACGTTTTTACATGTTGAAAAATCGCATTTTTTTTCGACATAGTATACTGTGTCGTATTTTTTGCGCCAAAATTCTTGATGATTTTTTTTTCAAAGAAAACCTTCTGGTTTTCTGGTCTTCTCGTTTTTACATGTTGAAAAATCGCATTTTTTTTCGACATAGTATACTGTGTCGTATTTTTTGCGCCAAAATTCTTGATGATTTTTTTTTCAAAGAAAACCTTCTGGAGTGTTTTTCACGCCCTCCTTTACATTATTTCATCATTTCACATGTTTTCACAGCATGTTGAAAAGTCACATTTTTCGACATAGTATACTATGGCGTTTTTTTTTTTCGCAAAAATTCAGGATGATTTTTTTTTCAAAGAAAACCTTTTTGGAGTGTTTTTCACAGCCTGCTTTACATTATTTCATCATATGGCACGTTTTTACAACATGTTGAAAAATCGCATTTTGTTTTCGACATAGTATACTATGGCGTTTTTTTGCGTCAAAATTCATGATGATTTTTTTTTCAAAGAAAACTTTTCTGGAGTGTTTTTCACAGGCTGCTTTATATTATTTAATCATATGGTATGTTTTCTCAACATGTTGAAAAATGACAATTTTTCGACAGTATACTATGGCGTTTTTTTTGCGCCAAAATTCATGATGATTTTTTCTTCAAAGAAAACCTTTCTGGAGTGTTTTTCACAGGCTGCTTTATATTATTTCATCATATGGCATGTTTTCACAACATTTTGAAAAATGACAGTTTTCGACAGTATACTATGGCGTTTTTTTTTGCGCCAAAATTCATGATGATTTTTTTTTCAAAGAAAACCTTTCTGGAGTGTTTTTCACAGGCTGCTTTATATTATTTCATCATATCGCATGTTTTCAAAACATGTTGAAAAATGACACTTTTCGACATAGTATAGTAAGGCGTTTTTTTTGCGGCAAAATTCATGATGATTTTTTTTTCAAAGAAAACATTTCTGGAGTGTTTTTCACGCCCTCCTTTACATTATTTCATGATATGGCACGTTTTCACAACATGTTGAAAAATCACATTTTTCGACATAGTATACTATGGCGTTTTTTTGCGCCAAAATTCATGATTATTTTTT